>NC_090725.1:305872130-305937130 GCF_036898095.1 Palaemon carinicauda | reverse complement strand
TTATTATTATTATTATTATTATTATTATTATTTCTTGCTAAGCTACAACCCTAGGTGGAAAAGTAGGATGCTATAAGCCCAAGAGCTCCAACAGGGAAAATAGTGAGGAAAAGAAATAAGGAAATAAATAAACTACAAAAGAAGTAATGAAAAATCTAAAATATTTTAAGAACAGCAGCAACATTAAAATAGATCTTTCATATATAAACTATAAAAATTTAATAAAAAGCAAGAGGAAGAGAAATAAGATAGAAAAGAGTGCCCGAGTGTACCCTCAAGCAAGAGAACTCTAACCCACGACAGTGGAAGACCATGGTACAGAGGCTATGGCACTACCCAAGATTAAAGAATGATGGTTTGATTTTGGAGTGTGATCTTATAAGAGCTGCTTACCATAGCTAGTAAGTCTCTTCCACCCTTACCAGAAGGAAAGTAGCCACTAAGCAATTATAGTGCAGTAGATAACCTCTTGAGTGAAGAAGAATTGTTTGATAATCTCAGTATTGTCAGGTGTATGAGGACAGAGGAGAATCTGTAAAGAATATGCCAGACTATCAGGTATGTGTGTAGGCAAAGAAAAAATAAGCCGTAACCAGAGAGAGGGATCCAATTTAGTACTCTCTGGTCAGTCAATGGACCCAATAACTCTCTAGCGGTAGTATCTCAACGGGTGTTTAGTTTGTACTTCAATGCATACTGAGGTAGATTTATGTGTATTACGTAACACTATAATGTATAAAGAAGTACACGTCTTTTATTTTAATCTAGGTATATTTTAAAATGTTGACAAATCATATGTCAAAAGATAACTTTTTTCCATCACTGTTTCAACTATTGAATTTCTCTCTCTCTCTCTCTCTCTCTCTCTCTCTCTCTCTCTCTCTCTCTCTCTCTCTCTCTCTCTATTTGTCCTTTTTATTACTTTTGTCCTTTGATTTGTAGTCTCTCTCTCTCTCTCTCTCTCTCTCTCTCTCTCTCTCTCTCTCTCTCTCTCTCCTTTTTTTAATATTTTTCTTTTTCATTTCTCTGTCCTTTGTTTTGTACTCTCTCTCTCTCTCTCTCTCTCTCTCTCTCTCTCTCTCTCTCTCTCTCTCTCTCTCTCTCTCTCTCTCTCTCTCTCTCTCTGTCATATACATACATACAAACATACATACATACAGAATTAGATAAAGGGAAAAGCATAAAAAACATCTAAAAATGAAATGAACTAGTTTCATATTTAAATATAAAACAAACTGAAAGCCGTCTCCTTTTCGAAGGTGTGTATTTTTGACTGCCAAG
This sequence comes from Palaemon carinicauda, assembly GCF_036898095.1. NCBI lineage: Eukaryota > Metazoa > Arthropoda > Malacostraca > Decapoda > Palaemonidae > Palaemon > Palaemon carinicauda. The sequence goes on along the minus strand of NC_090725.1, from coordinate 305,935,849 downwards.
GACTGTAGGTCACGGAAGCCTTACAAGCCCTGACGAGAAACCGTACATCAGGAAGTGAACTTATATATACCATCCAGCGTTCTGCTTGTCGTATTAGTCCTGCTCGAGCAGTTGGGTTGACAACACCTTTCTCTGAGCTAGGCTGAGCTGTGCTTTCTTCTGTGCCTTCGACACATTGCAAAGTAACTCGTAGAGGTCTTCCGACATCACAGAACATCATTGACTGAACGTGCTAGAGCTACTGCTGCAGTTTGTTCCCTGTTGTGCTCTTTCTTACTGAGTTCTTGTATTTGGATACCTTGATTTCTAGTGTTGTTCCAAAGTTTTAGCAACAGCTTTCAAGTACTAAAGCTTCTTATCTCCAGTGTTGTTCCAAAGTTTTAGTGTAATCTTTCATATACTAAAGCTCTCTTGAGCTAATACGGAACTATGTTAAGCTTACTGTCGCGTATAGTCATTGGTGACCATAGTGCTGAGGAGAATCATGAATCGTCCAGTACTCCTGGCTCATCAGTCAGTGGAGAAACAGACGAGGAATACGTCAGTGGTGATAAAATGCCCATCATCAACATAGATCGGACTGAACTGGCTCAGGAAGCCATCAATTCAGAGAAGGACGATTCCATGACATCTTCAGAACAGACAGATTCAGGTGAGGATACCAAGGATGACTCTGCCTTAGATGCTATCACTGAGGTACTTCCTCCCCTTGTGATCCCTAGCAAAGATGTCTGCCGACGCATTCTGGAGCTCGTCGAGTACTATCTTAGCGATGGAAATTTGGTGAAAGATATGTTTCTTCTGAAGCATGTCACCAAGCATCGCGAAGGTTATGTGTCTTTGAAGCTAGTAACAAGCTACAAAAAAGTAAAGAGATTGACGAAAGACTGGAGGGTTGTTGCTCATTCCCTGAGGTCATCAAAGACCTTAGAAATGAACAGTGACGAGACAAAGGTGCGCCGTAAAGATGCCTTACCTGTTGCGCTTGAAGAAGATACGCGGCCATTCAGGACACTGCTTGCTACGCACATAAGCAAAGATTTTAGTAATATGAACCAGCTGGCAGAATTCTTTGGTAAATTTGGAGACATGATCTCCCTACAGGTTTTCAAACCTGGTGGACGAACGTTAACTGAAGTTCGGTTAGCTGAACAAGAAAACCCAGGGATTATTCAGACCATTTGTGCACTGGTGGAATATGAAAAAGTTCACTGCGCTCGCCAAGTCATGAGGTACGTCAACAACAATGCTAATGAATGTAAGATGAAGATTATGGAAGTTCCTCGTAAGAAGCAGGAGGTATTACTGTGTGTTAAAGGAAAAGTGGATCCAGAGAGCGCATACTACAGCAACTCTGAGCTATCGGAGCCTCCTTCACCAGTGTATCAAGGTCGTACACCTCTGAAAAAGCTGAGGACTCCATCGTCTTCAGTTGCATCTTCTCCTTGTGTCTCGCCAATCACCAAAAGGAGAAATGCCAAAGTAACTTCATCCCCAGAATCATCCCCGCCATCCCCTTATCATGCCAGATATGAGCATCCTTCGCCATCATCCTCCCCTGATGATTACAATTACAGGGTCTTTACTGAAGATAACTTCCATTCTTACCATCAATATGAAACTCCTGGATCACTGCCACTCCCACGCCGAAATCTTCCACGCTCGACAATGGATTCTAAAACGGATTCTCCTCGTCTTAATGGCCGCTCCTCCCAGAACTCAAACTATGATAGCAATTTGATGCCCATGAGTCCCTGGCTTAAGAGACGCGCTATGGCCAGACGTAATGATGCTGCATCTCCTTCTTCAACGCCATCTTCCTCCCCAAGTCTTCGACGACGTATGGAATCTTCATCCTTCTTACCTGACAACATTATGCGATTCCCTAAAGGACCTGATGGTACCAAAGGCTTCACACTCAAACGGTCTATCCTGATTGCAGCAAAGGCATGAAGCTGTAAGCTGTTGATATGATATTGTCACTAGCTGTTCTCCACTTTCTGCTTATCAAGTTTATCTTTCTATTAGTTCCTTTCCATTTAGGTGAATCCACATCTGTTTTATCAACCCATTTCTCATCTTGTATATGAAACAAATCAACATCATTTCAGATCACCTGGCAGTTGTTTAATTTCTATACCTTGAGGAAGCCCTTATTTGGCTGACAAGCTAATCTGAGAGAATTCGAGAAGCTTAGTTACTTTTCCCATTATTCAGATAGAGAAAGAAGGCCTTGGTTGTGTGCGTTCATGGACGTCACCAGAGATCCATTGCAAAAGAAAGGGAAACATATTGTTATGTTTTAAGTCATTTGATTTAATAATAAACATGAATGTGTATACAAAACAAAGGCTAATTAGTTAGCAATTCAGATATGACCTGTTTGCTACATGTATGCAAAGAAAAACATGCTGGGCAGAATATGTATTGATGTAAGTGAAAAAGAAGCATGTAGAAGAAAATATGTCAGTTAATGAAAGATGTATTGATATAGACAGAGTAAAAAGAGGTGTGTGTGGGGGGGGGGGGCGTGGTGTAGGAGGCACAGTTTCTGTTGGTCAGTGCTGTAATGTTACTAAAAGTTATCTTTTTAATTTTAGACTTTTTATGTTAATTACACTTAAAATCTAATCACTTTTGTTTAAATCATATGTATTTTCATTGAGAGTACTTTTACTTAATGTTTATGCTTATATATTATCCTTGTTTCTGTTTTTTTTTTTTTACTAAATTTGTATGAGTTATGGTGCGTGAGTGATACTTGAATATGTTATGTGTGTACTTTTACTTAATGTTTATGCATATATATTATCCTTGTTTCTTTTTTTTTTTGGCATTAAATTTGCATGAGTTATGGTGCGTGAGTGATACTTGAATATGTTACGTGTGTATATCTATTTACATCTTGAATTTTGACAGTTATTTGAATATTGTATTCTAGATCTTACTGCTTCATTTTTGTGTACTCTTTCTCATAGCCATTGTTGGGAACGCACATTTGCAAAACTTGTCCATAGATGTCTCTGTCATAGTAATGGATGCATAACTGTTATATGACCTCTACTTTGTTATTAAAGACAATGAATTATTTTTTTTTGTTTTATCTCCTTCAAAATATCCATTTGTATATTATATGAGATATGAAATTGAGACTTGTAGGAAGTAGGTTGGCCAGGGCACCAGCCACCCGTTGTGATACTACCGCTAGAGAGTTATGGGGTCTTTTGAATGGCCAGACAATACTATTGGATCCTTCTCGCTGGTTACGGTTCACTTTCCCTTTGCCTACACACACACACCGAATAGTCAGGCCTATTCTTTACATAGTTTCTTCTCTCATACACCTTACAACACCAAGATTAACAAACAATTCTTCTTCACCCAAGGGGTTAACTACTGTACTGTAATTATTCAGTGGCCACTTTCCTCTTGGTAAGGGTAGAAGAGACTCTTTAGCTATTGTAACCAGCTCTTCTAGGAGAAGGACACTCTAAAATCAAACCATTGTTCTCTAGTCTTGTGTAGTGCCATAGCCTCTGTACCATGGTCTTCCACTGTCTTGGAATAGAGTTCTCTTGCTAGAGGGTATACTCGGGCACACTATTCTATTTTATTTTTCTTCCTCTTGTTTTGTTAAAGTTTTTATAGTCTATATAGGAGATATTTATTTTAATGTTGATACTGTTCTTAAAATATTTTCTTTACCTCTTTTTTTCCTTTCCTTACTGGGCTATTTTCCTTGTTGGGGCCACTGGGCTTATAGCATTCTGCTTTTCCAACTAGGGTTGTAGCTTAGCAAATAATAATGATAATAATAATAATGAGAACTTATCATTAGTTTTGCTATAAAATGTGGTCCAATTAAATCAGTGTTAGTTAAGTTAGGTTAGGTTAGGTTACCGGTTATGTGTTGTTGGTAATTTCTATATCAAAGACATAGAAGTTAAATATAAAACTGAGGAACAGTGAAAAATTTATTTGAGCATAACTAAACATTTAAAAACAATTAGTTACCTAAAAGTTAGAATAAGATCTTAAGGTATGCATAATATCTTGAAATTTTCAAATTAGAGTTTCACAAACAGGGATGAAAAATTATTTGTCAGGAGGATGGATCCTGAGTATACGAATGATCCTGAAAACATTCCCATTGTGTATGAAGAGAATCTTTTGAGGGAAGTATTTGTATTATTATTATTAGCTAAGCTACAACCCTAGTTGGAAAAGAAAGGTGCCATAAGCCCTAGGTCTCCAACAGGGAAAAATAGCCTAGCGAGGAAAGGAAATAAACGATATAGAAAGTAATGATCAATTAAAATAAGATATTAAAAAACAGTAACAACATTAAAACATATTTCATATATAAACTATAAAAAGACTTATGCCTGCCTATTCAACATAAAAACATTTGCTTGCAAGTTTGAACTTTTGAAGTTCCATCGATTCAACTACCCGATTAGGAAGATCATTCCACAACTTGGTCACAGCTAGAATAAAACTTCTAGAATACTGTGTAGTATTGAGCCTCATGATGGAGAATGCCTGGCTATTAGAATTAACTGCCTTCCTAGTCTTACGAACAGGATAGAATTGTCCAGGAAGATCTGAATGTAAGGGATGGTCAGAGTTATGAAAAATCTTATGCAACATGCATATTGAACTAATTGAACGATGGTGCCAGAGATTAATATCTAGAGGAGGAATAAGAAATTTATTAGACCGTAAGTTCCTGTCCAACAAATTAAGGTGAGAATCAGCAGCTGAAGACCAGACAGGAGAACAATACTCGAAACCGGGTAGATTGAATGAATTAAAACACTTCAGAATATATTGATCACCGAAAATCTTAAAACACTTTCTCAATAAGTCAATATGATGTGGAATTAAAGAAGACACAGGCCTAATTTGTTTCTCAAAGTAAATTTGCTCTCGAAAATCACGCTTACAATTTACAATAAGTCATACACAGTTAAAGAGACATTATTGATACTGAGATCTGAATGTTGAGGAGCCACTGTCCTTGACCTACTTATAATCATACTTGAGTTTTGTTAGGATTCAACTTCATGCCACATAATTTTCAACATGCACTAATTTTAGCTAGATCTCTATTAATGGATTCAACAACCCCAGATCTGCATTCAGGAGATGGAATTGATGCAAAGTGAGTAGCATCATCTGCAAATGCAACAAGCTTGTTTTCTAGGCCAAACCACATGTCATGTGTATATAGTATGAAAAGTAATAGGTTAAGAATACTACCCTGAGGAACACCAGATATCACATTCCAATATTCACTATGGTGCCCATCAACAACAGCTTTGCGATCTGTTACTTAAAAATTTAGTTATGATGCTAAGAAACGACCCACCCACTCCCAACTGTTTGAGTTTGAAAACAAGGGCCTTATGATTAACGCGGTCAAAGGCAGCTCTAAAATCAAGGCCAATCATACGAATTTCTTGACCACAATCAAGGGATTTATGTACAATATTGGAGATTGTACGACGCTCATCACATGCTCCAAGGCCTTTACGAAAACCAAATTGCAAACTAGGGAACACATGATTACCTTCAGCAAACCTATTAAGACATTTTGTCAAAAGACGTTCAAAAACTTTAGATAATATGGGAGTTATGGAAATGGGGCGTTAATCAGTGGGACTTGAGCTACTACTAACACATTCACATAATGGTGTAATATTACCAATTCTTCGACAAGTGCTAAAAGCTCCCCTTCTGGCTAACTAGTGCAAAATAACAGATAACTATGGAACTAAGGAATCTGCAGTCTTTATAAAAAACAAAGGAAAAATACCCTTTGGGTCTACACCTCCATAAGCATCAAGGTCCATCAAGAGAGTTTTGATTTCGCGAGAATAAAAAGCTAAACTAGTTAGTTTAGCCTCAGGAAAACATGAATGAGGAAGTTCAATTTTCTCATTACTCTGCTTACTGTCAAACACATCGACCAAAAGGGTTGCCTTTTCCTTTGGACAGTGAGTGACAGAGCCATCTGGTGTAAGTAAAGGTGGAACTGTTGCATCTACACCAAAGAGTGCAGATTTAAGGGTAGCCTACCACTTATGTTCCTGGATTGTGCAAGAAAGGATTTCTTTTATGGTTAAATTGTACTCCTTTTCAGTTGAGGCATAAACTCTCTGAGCAAAAGCTCTAAGCTGAGTATAGTTATTCCATGTCAAATCTGACCTGTTACCCTTCCAAAGATGATAGGCCTCCTGCTTCTTCAAATAAGCACGTCTACAATCATCATTGAACCATGGTTTGTCTTTGAATCGATACATTAGTTCACAAGAAGGGATAAGCCTATAAATTATATTGACTAGATTCTCATTGTTCTTATTACTAGCCAAGCTACAACCCTAGTTGGAAAAGCAAGATGCTATAAGTCCAAGGGCTCCAATAGGGGAAATAGCCCAGTGAGGAAAGGAAATAAGGAAATAAATAAATGATGAGAACAAATTACCAATAAATCATTCTAATAATGTCAAAATAGATATGTCATATATAAACTATTAATAACGTCAAAAATAGATATGTCATATATAAATTAGAAAAAGACTCGTGTCAGCCTGGTCAACATAAAAACATTAAATTTTGCTCCAATTTTGAACTTTTGAAGTTCTACTGATTCAACTACCCGATTAGGAAGATCATTCCACAACTTGGTAACAGCTGGAATAAAACTACTAGAATACTGTGTAGTATTGAGCCTCATGGTTGAGAAGGCCTGGCTATTATTACGAACAGGATAGAATTGTCCAGGGAGATCTGAATGTAAAGGATGGTCAGAGTTTTAAAAAAATCTTATGCAACATGCATAATGAACTAATTGAACGACGGTGCCAAAGATTAATATCTAGATCAAGAATAAGAAATTTAGTATTCCGTAAGTTTCTGTCCAACAAATTAAGATGAGAATCAGCAGCTGAAGACCAGACAGGAGAACAATACTCAAAACAAGGTAGAATGAAAGAATTAAAACACTTCTTCAGAATAGATTGATTACTGAAAATCTTAAAAGACTTTCTCAATAAGCAAATTTTTTGTGCAATTCAAAGAAACAACAGGATCAGCACTACTAAAGGTGAAAATAAGATAAGTTTATTCGGCACCATGGGGAGTAGCCCTAATTATTTTTACCAATAATATACATATATATTCTACACATTTAAACGTGTTTTTCATATATACTCATACTCATATACCTCTTAATTTCGGATTCTCTGCTTCGGGATTAGAGATCCAAGGGGGAAACAACTTTGATAATAGCTTTTGGTCGACCAAGGAATCGAACCCAGACCCAAGAAACCGAGGTTCCAGTGACTTACCACTTAGCTAATAGTTTCAGTAATAATTGCAAATCATAATTGCGTTCTATAGACCCATTTGTTTTGTTAGTCGATATAGCATTCTAACAGAAAAGTTATTGGCTAGAATAATATAGCTGAAGTTGCTTGCAAATATCATAAGATAATCTCTTATTTTCTTATAGGAAATAATTTTTTTTTTAAAGATTGATATCGAATTTGATGATATACACTATATGAACAACTTGTTTGGATCAACATGAATAATCATAAGGTTTCATAAAAGAAAAAAAAATGAAGGTGCTTTGTACTGTCGATGCTAAATGGCACGTAAACACTGCAAATCAACTTCATGTTTTTTTTCTTTCCTATTAAACCCCAGAATTATTTATCTTGATCCAGGTATGTTGTTCATGTAATGTATACCAAATTAAATATTAATCTTGACATCAACATATTTTTTCGGATAATCTTATCAGTCCCTACAGATTTCTACATTTTTTTTTTTTAGCAGATCCCCAGATTTTGTAGAAAAAAGTGTGGCACAATGCTTTCGCGCGTCTTCTCACAGTCTACCATTTTGATTAAGGTTTTGTATAGTTTCTCTATTATACGCAGTAAAATATTAAAACAAAATTCATATTATCTTATCCTAAGATATTATTTATTATAAATTCTATAAATAAATGTATTATTAATATTATTTGTAAATATAATTACTGAAATAACATATATTTATGTTAAATTTAATGAGCTATTACTACTTTCTAATGTTTTGCTGCCGGTCGGGTACACCTTATACAGTTAGACTTTTAGGCGCGAAAAAGTATCGTTGTCGGTGTCACACGGGATCGCTGTCTCGGGATTTAGTTAATATTTTGGTAAATATATATTCTTATTTTGTCCACAATTCTATGAAAAGATATAATATCTTCCTGTTATTATAGTATCCACATGAAAGTGACTATAGAATGTATATTTTCTTTTTGCTTACGGTTATAATTCCACCTGATCCCGGAATCTTATCCGTAGGATATCTTAGTTGGGATAAAATCCCCGAACCAGGCCCTGGTTGTAATGTTATCCTAGTTTACTAGTTTAGTAAACTAGATCGTACTATGATGCAAATTTGCTTCATTAAGCCAACCTACCCAAAATTTGAGTTTTTGGCACGTAATTACAATAATTTTAGGCTTTCAATCAATTTCCATTCTTATATTCATTTGTGGTTTCCAGCCCCAAGGTTTATTTTCTTCTGAAGCTGTTGAATTTTATTCCAAAAAGGGCACGTCATCACTGAATAGCCACATATTCAGCAGTGCTTGATTTCTTTATCCAAATTCATACATCTAATCCAAATGGTATTTCTATACCATAGTTATAGATAGGCTATAGACAGTCCTTCCGTAGTGCCTTTGGTAATAAACTGTCATTGACCCGTCCACTGTTCAGAGATGATGAGATTATTGATGAGGGGGTGAATGTAGTTTATTGGAACAGGCTTTAATTTATTACTTGCCAAATTAATTTAGTGTTACCTTGTCAGGAGTGAAGTCTATTGGGAAACAGACACAGGGTTGAGACTTGGTCTTGAGTAAGCTAATATGGCATTATTCATCGTAGGCTAGGTCAGGTGGGTATTATTGCATAAGTTGCCATTTTTCGATAGCTCTAAATACTAAGCACAATTGGTTAGAGCATTAAAAAAGTAATATTTTTGATACCATAAACCCTCAGTGCAAATAAATACTAACAATAATAATTATATAATTCTTAAAAATTGAAGCCAGATTCAAATACGGGTGTTCGAACAGTGTGCTCTACCTGAAGATAGTTCGTTATTTTTTCATGTGACCCTCAAAGGGGCCGGCGTACTTGGCCCCTGGTTAGGTTAGCTATTTACTGAATATTAAAATAATTGAAGGTGAAGTCTTTTGAGAACCATACGTTTGAACAATGTCTTTTTGTGTCGGTATGTCGTAAGTTGTAAACATTGGCGATAGTTATCAGTGCGTTTTCACTTTTATGAGAATTTGTTTTCTCAGTAAAATTGAATTGCAGAATGGTTTATGGCATATTTTCAAGTGTTTTGGAAAATTTTGATAATTTTTCTAAGAAATCCACTGGTGGTGGAGTTGAGATATTTGATACCTAATTCCACAACTATAAATTTGCGCCGTTAATCACCAGATTTGTTTAAAACACATGAAAATATGCCAAAAAGCCATTCTGCTATCCACTGGGAATTATTGGCAACTTATGCAAATTTACCCCAAACTGTTTTTGTCTCATTGATTCACAAATATTCAGCAGCTTGATAAAAATAAAGGTGGATAAATATTTACCCATTTACCATCACTGTTACTCTAAACTTAAATGATAACTGGCAAAAAACGATTGGTTTTGCGTTATGATAGTCGACAACCAGGTTCAGGTTCAGGTTCTGGGGTGAGGCATAGCCTTTACAACGGCGCCTCTAACGCTTATCTTCTTGTACTGTTTTGTCTTTTCTTCCACATTATGTTCAATATTTCTTTTTTCTTTTCTATATTTGTTTCATTAAATAAAAATAATCCTACTATTTTCTTTGGGTCTTCGTTGTATGGTTGTTGTAGCTCAATTACTTTATTCCTTTCTTTTCTATGGGACAGATCGGATGTAATATTTCAAGTTATGACTATATAACCAACACAAGACCACCACCTGACGGTTGACCTATGTAAACTATCCTTATGCCTTCTAACTAACCTTATCATGAAGCTTAGGTCCTTGTAGAGCACAGATGTAAACAATTCTTGCCATTTTGAATAAATTCTTTCAAAACTTACTGGATCATTGCTAAAACACTAATCTTATAGATTTCTTTGATTGTTGATTTTTATTGATCATTGTAGAATAAATTTCTTAGAGTGGTATTTACACTACTAGTCTGTCAGACAAATGCTGTACTTATGCAACAAATTATTCAAGTCATACAATAAACATTTCTTCAAAAAGGTAGTTTGAACATGAACAAACATTGTATTTTCTCACTTAAAATAGTCACTCTAGGTAAGAATTACAGTAACTTCAAACACATGTTAAAAAAACGAATTTAAAATCAATACCAGAGATATCAAATGACAAAAGTTTTTAAATATAAAGTTATAATTTAATTAAATTTAATTCTCCTCATTTTAAAGTAGTGTAGTCCTCATCATTATACAGTATACTTATAGCATACACAGCATCAAATATCAACAGAGGATTCTATCGTAAGTTAAGATATTCTTTTACTGTATTGAAGTACCTGTATTTTATTTTTCCAGATTTTAAACTTCTTTCATCATGTCGTCACCTGGCCGTCGCAGTGCACGATCAACCCCAAGCAAACGTAGTGACACCAGTGAATTGCAACCTCTTCCCCCCTCATCACCTGGGACTGAGCTCCTCCCAGCAACTTCACCTGCCCCTGTTCGACTTAACCCAGGTAGGCTTTTTTGAAGTAACTTCAGCTTATCTGACGGCTTACCACCCATGTTATTTTAATGGTTTTTTCTTGGTGCGTTCTTCTTATAAATCCCTTCAGATTGATTGCTAAGTTTAAAGTATAGTTCAGCTTAGAACTTGAATTATGAGGAATAGGCCTAGCTGTTAACTTAGAAGTAGTTTGAATGTTCAAGTGTGAACTAATCTGTAAGGTCTGGTATTTGTCAAAAGATTAGGTTCCCCAAAAATATGTTGAGGGACTTGTATTTGAGAAATTGGAGCCTTTGTAGTTTATGGGGACAGGCCTTTGACCGTCATAAAATCGAGTAAAAAAAAGTCCAAAATCGACTAATTTTCACGGGAATGTTCACGGAATGAAATAATATCAAATAAACTAGTTTTGTAAATGCTTGTCCCCACAATCTACATACTAGGACCACTCTAGTCATGGATGTCTGAAACGTGCGAGAAAAATGAACAACTAACCCAACATTCCCCTCCTAACCTGACCTACAAGCCGCGTCCTTACCTTCCTCGTGAACTAACACGGAGGGGCTAACGCCCCCCTGCGACCCCCCAAACACTGTCGCTAACATACAAACCCCACAAACACAACCTAACCAAGCCTAGTAGGTCCCCCGGACCCCCTTCGTAAGTCTCTCTCCTACACAAAAAAAAGCTTTGGGCAGCACTCAAACTTATATCTTATCCACATGGTCATAATAAAAAAGTTACTCAGGCTTACCTTAATATTCGATGTCGCTAAAACCAAAATCCTTGGGTTCTTGGGCCTTCAACCTCTTCTGGGGTGGAGGATTAGGAGGACGACTTGAATTTTCGCGACTAGTGGAAGGTCGGGCGTCGTTAGCTGAAGAACGGCTGCTGGATGGACGAACGTTAGTAGCGTTAGCGGGAGGACGGATTATGGAGGGAGGAGATTCAGGAATCGGCAAGAAGAGAGGACTGGCTTTGAGCGGGTAAACACGCTTGATGAGCTGTAAAAATGCCCTGAACGGACATACGGACTTCTCTATATATCGCTTCCTGATACAGTACTCCGCGAAATAGCTTTCGTACAACGATTTCTGGGTACCGAATCTTGGTAGCAAGCTCCTTTTGAGAACAATCTTGGTAGCAAGCTCCTTTTGAGAACCCGCCATTGTGATTCTATAGTGTTCGTATGTACGGTCGGGTCATTAGGATCAACGAAGTTAACACTGTGGTTTACAGTAAAATATTTAAAATCTTGGTCTTTGACTTGGCCGTATCCTTTCCAGCAATTGGAAATGATAGTGGTCCCGGGAAGAACGTGCTCTTTGAGCGCTGAGATCAACTTTTCCGCGTTACGTTTCTTAACCACTCTGAAAAAGGTCTCGCGTGTTTCCCGGTCAATGCCCCCAAAGACCCAGGTTCCTTCGACTCTTTGCCCGATGTTATACTTCCTCTTGCCAAACTTGCTCTCGTCCACTTCCACAATGTGCCCTGGTATGCCAATTTTCTTATTGTCCAAAATCAACACTTGTTCACACACTTCTTGGCAAAAGTTGTACCAGTCAACGAGAGTGTGAGAAGCAAGCAGTTCGTTCTTCACTTCAACACAGTCTTGAGGCCAACAATGAACCCAACAACACATGAGGAGAATGACCTCACGTTCTTCGAGGTGTGAGTGCTTAAAGAATGATCCATGCCGCATTGTGAACTTTCGGCGACACTGGCGGTTCCTACACCTCCAAAAATAGTTGTATTGCCCATTGTGCACATTGCGGCCATCACGCATGAGGGCCACATCACCAATTTGACACTTTTCACATGGACCCCTAGAATCCCCTAAGAGGCCTTCTTGAAATAAATAGTGAAAGAATTCGGGGGTAACACGAGTAAAATCACGTAGATGTGTATACCTGAGAGTCTTAATCGCATCAATTTGATCAATATGGGAGATAAACTCAACATCACTCAAAGAGAAACTGTATGAAACACGTCTATCCATCACGGCGGTTAGAGTTGGAAAGGGTCGACTCCAGGTCAATCTCGGGTCATGTGGAAGGGGGATTAAAAATTTGAAATCACGCAGCCAACGAAAGGGTTAGTTCGGTTGCTTTGTTTGACACTGGCTTTATCTAACGAAATATCTTAACTAGATGTTTGATAACCTAACCTTTGTTTGTATATAAAACAAATTAGTATTCGGCATAATTTCGGGACGTGTCCCAACGAAATAACAATCTTAACAAGAGATTAAAATGAAAATTGTTGGAATTAGCGAAAACATAAGTCCGAACATCGAAAACTGTTCATGCTTGCGCGACCAGCTGATAGGCGAACCGAGCGCCGCCAAACGGGTGTTAATAGTCAGGCAGGAAACAATGCTTGCGGGAAGTTTTACGATCGAGTAGGTTGGCCGTGGCTTCAGCGTACAACGCATTGTAACGACCTTTTTCTAACCTAACATTTCATGATAATTATCCTAGCAGTATCAAATGTCACTATAAATGACGTGTCCCTAAAAACTACAAACTTAACGAAGGAGTAAATATGTAGATTGACGGGACAGTATTAAATTGTAAGACCGAACGTTTCTTAGACTGGGATGACACGGGCTCTATCTATCGGGAAAGTTGGAAACTAAGCAGGAGCTACCCGTGACTTGCGTTCGGACCGTGCTGAACTTAGAAAATATTGCCGTGGTAAAGGTAAATTATGCTATTATTCAAAATTATAAAATAACATCATATTATGGTATGTTAGATCATTGTAAAGAACATCTTCCCCATAATGAAATACGATTTGGCTAGTAATAAGAAAGATATCGCCCTGTCCCCAAAAACTTCAGACACCCCAAGAAATTATTTAACCAAGGTTTCCCTTGATGATTTGTTCCAAAATTAAAGCATTGTTCTTTAGTCGCGGGTAGTGCCATAGCCTCTGTACCATGGTTTTCCACTGTCTTGGGTTAGAGTTTTCTTCCTGGAGGGTACACTCAGGCACTATTCTATTTGTTTCCTTATTTACTTTTATCTCTGGGCTATTTTCTCTGTTGGAACCCGTGGGCTTATACCATCCTGCTTTTCCAACTAGGGTTGCAGCTTAGCTAGTAAACTAGTAATAATAATAATAGGGCTGATTGTTAGAAAAGGGGGAATAAGGCATACAGATATACTACATTGATAAGAGGTCTATTCTGTCAATGTGTAAAGAAATACTGTAAAAAAAATTAAAAGCTCATATTTATCATTATAAGAACTGATTAGAACTACCCTTATGGACTCATATTCTCAGGGTAGCTTATAACCATCCGAGAGAAAGACGTAATGTGAATTTAGTTCAAGGGAGAAGCATTTGTTAGTTCTTCGGTTACCCTACCTTGTGTGACACAGGCTCCCATTGAACTAAGAGCATTTACAGGGTAATTTGGGTTTTCAGTAATTCAGGGGCTTGGAAATAGGAAATGTGCAGTTCACTCTTATGTCAAATACAGTACTGCATAAAGTGTCAATAAATGCAAATAATCACAGAAGGCTAACTTCAACTTGCAAAAACAATGGACAATACTAATATAAAATACAGTACAGTATATATATATATATATATATATATATATATATATATATATATATATATATATATATATATATATATATATATATATATATATATATATATATATATATATATATATATATACACACACACACACACATATATACACTAGGCCTTGAAAATAATATTCCTATGCAGATACAAATCTGTCATATATTGAGTAAACTGTGGCTCACCTTTTGTTATGACCAGATTGAATAATTATTGTGGGTATGGCAACATTGTATGAATGCGTTACAGATTCACCAGCTGTTTGGAGAGATGATGCTGGCCTTATTTACTTTCACTCGTCCTTTGGTTGCGAAGAAAAGCAGTTGTCTATTGTTGACCTGTCTCTGGTGATTTGTGCTAATCTTTTCCTCTTCTCAGAATGAGTATTAAACCTGTGTTTATACGAACCTGCAACGGTCTTTAAGGTCGCCATTGCGTGCGGCACCATCAACCATGTACTAATTGATCTATATATTTTGTGTTACGTGTAAAGGAAAGAGATGTGAAATGAACTTCCCATACGATATTTGGTGGAGTGATTTACCTTTCAATGGGAGAAGTACAGTAATGCATAACCGTCGCAGAAAAAAAAAAGAAAGCTAAATGGGATCGATCTCTCCGACAGCGTTTTCCTCAAAAGGAGGAAAGAAGCTGAAGCATTTTTTCAGCCCTGAACTTCATCCCGTTTGATCATTTGTTATCGGAGTTTCCCTAGATGCCGTTATCAAAGGATGAAAGCCAATCCTTAGTACGTCAGTTTATTGATGTTGTCTCCGGCCCTTCTTAGCTATGCCAAGAATGCCACTAGCTATCACAGTCCTTTAGCATCTGCTCTTATATAAGCTGAGGATAATGCTTCAGTAGAAGTGCCTTTGGTATCTCTGGAGTTTGGGATTCGCACTTGTTCTATGTCTCCAATGAGTATGTCAAGTTGGCATGAGCAGTTATTTATTTCTGAGGAAGGATATTCAGTTCAGAGTGCAGTACTGTGATTTTGCCTGTTGACAGCCACACAGATCTCTACTATAGTCTCCTCATGGCACATGCCATGGGGTTCTGACTCCTGTTACCTGGATGACTGGCTTTTGAGTGGGATAAAGGTTCTGAGGTCCCTGAAGATGTTACCTTATGAACTCCTCCATCAAGCCATGGACAGAGACCTAACTGAAAAGTATTCTTCCTCGGCCTGGCATCATCAAAGCGGGTGAGTAAGCTTCACGGTCTGTATTATCTTGTAGCAAAGACTCAGTATCCAGGTTTGTTCCAACACAAAATACTTACCGAGAACTACTTTCTTTTGGAGTCACTTGTGATCTCTCTTTCTCGACCAAGGTTTTTCGCGCCGTTACCCCCCTACTCCGTTCTCTACATAGGCCTACCCCCGCCGCCAAGGAATGCGCCCCGAGGGCAGGATTAGGGCAGGTCACTGCTTCTCTGGGTCATTCTCCTCATTAAGTTCCTTGGTCGTGAGCTGTTCACAGCTCACTCTCGTCTCTCTCGATCCTTTGTGCGCGTTAGTGTTCCACGTGTTTCCAGCGTGGGGACTTGTGTTTTTTCGCAGTGCGTTATTCTCAAGTGTTACCGTGCGTTCACCCTGTGTGTATCCCCAGTGTACGTATAGCTCACTTAGTGTTGTGCCATTCGTGTGCGAATGATGGATCACGTACGCCGTTGCCCTGGGCCTAGAGCCGGAAAGTCGTGTGGGGCTTTCCTCTCAAAGCCAGAGGTAGATCTTCACTCCCTTTGTTCCACGTGTAGGGGGAAAGTTTGCTCCTCCGCGGACACGTGTCCGGAGTGCGTAAGTTGGGATGCTATTCAGTGGGTACGCTACGGTACTAAGAAGAAGAAATCTTCGAAGCGTTCCCCCAGGAAGATTAGTGTCGTATCTTCGTTACCGTCGGCCAGTAATCGGTCCGACGAAGCCTCGGCTTCTCCGTCTCCTTCACAGAGGAGAGGGCAAGAAGCCTCTAGTGTTGTAGAAGGTCAAGGCGTTCTTCCCAGGGAATCCAGTGCGAGGGAAGAACCAAGGGCGGGCCCCTCTAGGGCTAACGAAGGGCCCGGTAGTGCTTCGGGTGAGTCAGTGTTGTAGTCTCAGAGTCCCCGCCGCCCTCGTGGGGCGGTGCGTCGGGCTCTCCCCCGCCAGGGGACAGCCAAACTAGAGTTCGCCGTCCGAGTAGCGATGCCTTCGGATGGAAGCTACCGAAGACGCCAGGGAGGTCACCGCTGAGAATGGACGTGACCCTGGACCCCTAGCCCCCTAGCATGGAAAGATTGGACTCTGTGCCGACGATCTCCACGGCGGTTCCCGAGGACTTTCTCCAGCCTTCGATCTCGGGCACCCAGCGTCGGGGAAAATCCCCCGCGGATCACGCTAACAGTCGTTACGCGAGAAACGTGGCGTCGTCGGACTCGTCGGAAGTAGACTCATCTTCCGAGGAGGAAGTCAGGGTGAAGCGTCGCAGGAGAAGAGAACTGTCCGAGAGCGAACATTCCCGCTCTAGGTCAAGGTCGCGGCCTAGCAAGAAGCGCTCCCGCTCCCATTCTCGTAAGTATAGGAGAAATGTTTCTCCCGGAGTCGCCTGGGTCTATGTACCTTCAGGAGAGTCCAAGATGCTTCATTCACCAGAACCTCGGTCCATGCGTCTAGGCTGCCGCTCTCTATGCACAGCCTAGAACCGCGCGATCTGGCACGCAGGAAAGACCTCTCGAAGAGGCATAAGTCCTCGAGGCCTCCGGTTCACCCTGCCCGGCGGGGGGAAACGCGCTTCTTAGCAGGCAGCCTGGCCGAACCAGCCCAGCTGGTGCGGCCATCGAGTAGGAAGGAACGGTTCCCGTTGTCGGGTCAGCCCACCGGGACCGTGACCTCCGCTTCCAGAGCCTTAGGGCAACCGAGGGCCCTCCCTGAGCCGGCGGTACCCACCTTGCAACGGGATCCACCCTCTTATGGAGCCCACTACAGTTACAGGACGGCCCCCCTGGACCCAAGGGCTGGACGACCGGTCTGCCGAACCAGCAACCCGGCGCCCCCACTCCAGGCCGAGGCCTCGGCTGACGGAGGGGAAGCTTCCCCGTCGGAGGACTCCGCATATAGAAGAGTGGTGGGCCTCATCAGGAGGCACCATGGGATTACGGAACCCTCGGCTCCGAAGGGTGATTCCTGGAGGTCAAGCCTCCTGAGGATTACCCATCACGCCACCCTTCCGAAGTCTTCCCTGGCCCTTCCTCTTGCCCCAGACCTGGTACTAGGGCAGGAGTACATAAACAACTTGGTGGCCAGCAATGCAGAGGCCCCCAAGTCCCAGAGTGCCTTGAAACTGCTCCAGGGCCTCAAATCGCAGGGTAAAGTATACATTCCGGAAGGGCGTCGCCCAGGCCCCTGTAGAGTGGACCCGGCCTTGGACATCCTAGGACAAGGCGGCTCAGACGAAAGGGCCTCTTCAGCCCCAGTGTCCTTCTCTCCTACGGAAGCCGCCATGATGGAGGAGATGTCGCGGGACCTAGTTAACGTCTCCTCATGGCTGGACTGGTGGGCCTCCACGTTAGTAAACGTACAAGCCTCCGTTGACCCCGAAGATCCTGAACAGCAAAGCCTCCTGACAGACCTTCTCACCTCCGGGGGGAAAACACTTAAGTTTTTCTCGTACCAGGCGCTCGCCCTTACGGCCAACTGGGTCCTACGGAAACGAGACACGGTCCTAGCTAAAGTATCTAGGAGGATTCCGGACAGAGAGGCCCGAGCCGTACGTAGCCTTCCCTTGTGGGGTAAGTCACTATTCCCATTAAAAGAACTGGAGAACCTGATGGAGAAAGTGTCTAAGAGGAAGGAGGCCAACGTCCCCAGACCTGCGTCGTCTAAAAGGCCTCCCAACAGAAGGGCCGCCTCAGATAGCGCCGTGACATCTCAGGCCGCCCCCAGCACTTCGAGGAGGGACGCCCCCTCTTCCTCCTGGGCAACAACTCCTCAACCCTCCCGCAGAGGAGCACCAGCTTCTTCCAGCTCCTTCAGGTCGGGTTACTCCTCCTCTAGGAGAGGCAGATCAGGCCGCCCCTCTAGGAGAAGGTAGAGGGAGAGGCCCCCTACTCCCGCCCAAGCCTCGGGTTGGGGGATGCCTCAGACCACATTGGCAAGCATGGAAGGCACAAGGAGCGGATCCTTGGACGGTGTCCGTCCTGAAGGAGGGCTACAGGCTCCCCTTCCTAGCGGATCCACCCCCTCTTATTTCAGCCAGCCAGACAGAATGGTTGGCCCCCAGGGACCCGATGAAAAGGGCCGCCCTTCAAGAGGAGATTTCCTCCATGTTGGAGAAGGGTGCCATGAAAGAGGTCCTTCTCCCAGGCCCAGGCTTCTACAGCCGCCTGTTTCTGGTAGAGAAAGCAACGGGGGGTTGGAGACCCGTGATAGACCTGTCGGCCCTCAACAAGTTCGTCAAGAAGACGGACTTCAAGATGGACACCCCAAAATCCGTCCTGCTGTCCTTGAGGGAGAAAGATTATATGATGACTGTCGACCTCAAGGACGCATACTTCCAGATCCCTGTCCACCCGTCGAGTCGGAAGTTCCTCCGGGTGAAATGGGATTCCCAGATCCTGCAGTTCAAGACCCCTTGCTTCGGTCTGTCGACGGCCCCTCAAGTGTTCACGAGGGTCTTCGCGACAGTCTCAGTGTGGGCTCACGAACGGGGTATCCGTCTCATCAGATACCTCGACGACTGGTTGCTCATTTCCACCTCAAGGGCCCTCTTGGAGGAACAAGGGAGGAACCTCCTCCAGTTTTGCAGGAATCTGGGAATCGTAATCAATCTGAAAAAGTCAAACTTAACCCCATCCAACAGAATGGGCTACTTGGGGATGACGTTGGATACCGTGCAGGGGAAGGTTTTCCCCTCGGAGGACAGGATACGGAACCTCAAACACATCATTCGACCGTTCCTGTCAGAACATTCCAGGAGGGCGGGAGACTGGCAGAGACTGATAGGTCACCTGGTCTCATTGGAGAAACTGGTTCCCCAAGGGAGGATGAGGCTCAGACCCATTCAATGGAACCTCAAGAGCCTCTGGTCCCAGACGGACTCGCGGAAAGCGTTAATTCCAGTCCTTCCAGACACGAGAACCTCCCTGGAATGGTGGCACTGCCAGTCGAACTCCCTCAAGGGGATGCCCCTCGGGTCCAGTCCCCCCGAGTACCTCCTGTTCACAGACGCCTCCAACCAAGGGTGGGGGGCCCACCTTCTGGAAGAGACAGCACGAGGTACCTGGTCGGAGAGCGAAAAGCGTCTACAGTGAACCCTCGCTACTTCGCGGTTCGACCATCGCGGATTCACCACTTCGCGGATTTTTTCCATAACCCATATATATACAGTAATATATATATATATATATATATATATATATATATATATATATATATATGTATGCATGTATTTATGTATATATGTAGGTATGTATATGTGTATACATATAAATATATATATATATATACACACACACACATATATATATATATATATATATATATATATATATATCTATATATCTAAAGTAGGAAGATGTGATGTAGTTCTAAGGGAAAAGTATGGGAAATATGTCTGGGTAATAAGCAAAGCTCTACCTCCAGTTTGTTTCTACATTATGATCAGAGATAAATGTAAACAAAACATTGGTTGCCATTTTTTATCGTGCTTTTTAGCATGTTTAGGAAATGCATGATATAAAATCACCTTTAATATTTGTGCCTGTTTTAGTTTAGGGTACTGTAGTACAGTACATGCATTAAGTGTTCTGTACATTAAAGGGTAGTTTGTTAACAGTACTACGTACAAGGGAAGGTTTTAAAAGTCTGAATATACATGTTGAATAAATAGGTAAATATGGTGTCACTACTTCGCGGATTTTCACCTATCGCGGCCGCGACTGGAACCTATCTACAGCGATAAACGAGGGTTCACTGTACACATCAATGTCCTAGAACTAAGAGCAGTCCAGAAGGCATGTCTTCACTTTGCAAGTCGTCTAAAGGGAAACACCGTGGCGTTAATGTGCGACAACGCCACGGTAGTGGCCTACATAAAGAAGTAAGGGGGCATGAGATCGAAGGAACTGTGCGACCTCGCCATAGACATCCTAAATTGGGCAGACGAACAGCAAGTGGTGCTGCTGGAAAGGTTCATCCCCGGGAAGAAAAACGTTCTGGCCGACGGCCTCAGCAGAATGGGTCAAATAGTGGGGACAGAGTGGTCTCTACACCCAGAAGTAGCCAGACTCATCATTCAACGCTGGGGCTCCCCGGTGATGGACCTCTTTGCAACAAAGCTCAACGCCCAACTACCGGTCTATTGCTCCCCGGTCCCAGACCAAAATGCAGCCCTAGAAGACGCCTTCCAGCACAAGTGGGACAACCTGGATGTGTACGCTTTCCCCCCCTTCACGTTGATAAGACAGGTACTCAACAGAGTAAGGGCCTCCCGAAACCTGAAGATGACTTTGGTAGCGCCCTGGTGGCCGGAGAGAGAGTGGTTCGCGGACCTAAAAGACCTAGCGAGCCAACCACCTTGGCCTCTGCCCGCCAGATCAGACCTCCTGCACCAACCGCACTTCTTCAGGCTCCACGACAACCCTCTCTCTCTTCGCCTTCACGCCTGGAGACTATCGAGCGGCTCCTGAAGAAGGAGGGGTACTCCGCCACCACAGCTAAGAGAATGTCCCTATACCTGAGGAGATCCTCGACCGCGGTATACCAGGCGAAGTGGGCCTCCTTCACGAAGTGGTGCTCGGAGAAACACATTAGACCTCTTGAAGCTTCGGTCCCGGACATAGCGGAGTTTCAGGTGTATCTTAGAGATAAAGTGGGAATGTCAATTCCAGCCATTAAAGGAGTTCGAGCCGCCTTAGGCCAAGTCTTCCTCCTGAAGGGCATCGACCTGGGGACCTCGAGACACATAGCGATGCTGATCAGGAGTTTCGAGCAATCCTGCCCCCCTCAAGCTAGGAGAGTGCCCAGGTGGGACCTAGCCAAGGTCTTGAAGATGCTAAGTCGTCCCCCCTTTGAACCCCTGAAAGATATCGGGGACAAGGATCTCACCCTCAAGACCGTCTTCTTGCTAGCCTTAGCTTTGGCTAAGAGAGTGGGCGAGATCCATGGTCTGTCTTACGACGTTTCGCACTCCAAAGAGTGGAAGGAAGTGTCCTTCAGGTTCGTGCCCTCCTTTGTGGCTAAGACTCAGAACCCAGCAGTCTGGGACCCGAGGTTTGAAGGTTTCTCAATTCCGGCTATTCCCAAGACGGGCATTACGGAGGACTTGAAGTTATGCCCAGTACGGACACTCAGAAAATACCTGGAAAGGACAGCTCATCTCCGACCAGGTATCAAGAACCTCTTCGTTTCCACAGGTGTTAATAGGAAGCAAGTTTCCAAGAACACCATTTCCTTCTGGCTGAGACAAGTCATCGCTAGAACCTATGAAGAGGATAAAATGGCAGTGCCAGGCACTCCCCGGCCCCATGACATCAGAGGTCTGAGCACCTCCTTGGCCTTTGAGAGAAACATGGCGGTGGGGCAGATCCTACAGGCAGGCACTTGGTCGCACCAGTCGACCTTTACTGCCCACTACCTCAAGGATTATTCAAGGAAATCCTTGGACGGGTTCTCCATTGGGACAGTCATTACCGCCCTACAAGCTGTGTAGCGGTAAGGCCAGAGGCTGTCCCCAACGATGAACACATTCTTCGCGACTACATCCGGAGGAAATCGTCAGAAGAATTTTTTAAGAGGTAAGTCTTAGATAATAGCGTAAGGTTGCGCAGTTACCCTCACTCCCGCACTCTGATAGGCCCCCGCATTCCATAGCCCTCTAGGCCCTACGTGCCGAGTCAAGTGTCAGAATAGCACTCCCGCCTCCTAAAGTATAAGTCTCCAAAAGAAAGTAGTTCTCGGTAAGTATTTTGTGTTGGAACAAATCAAAAATTTTAAGTAATTTTTATTTTTCCTAACATACTTACCGAGAACTACTTTCGGGTAATGGCCCTCCCTTCCGTCCCCGAGTGCCATCCTTCCATTGCCAAGTTGGGCTATACGACGAACTTAATGAGGAGAATGACCCAGAGAAGCAGTGACCTGCCCTAATCCTGCCCTCGGGGCGCATTCCTTGGCGGCGGGGGTAGGCCTATGTAGAGAACGGAGTAGGGGGGTAACGGCGCGAAAAACCTTGGTCGAGAAAGAGAGATCACAAGTGACTCCAAAAGAAAGTAGTTCTCGGTAAGTATGTTAGGAAAAATAAAAATTACTTAAAATTTTTTATATTTGTGACAGCTGATTTGATTTCTCCATTTGGCCCCTCCCAAAGCACATAATATCCTTGGTGTTGCCGTAACCTTAGCATTCCGCAAAAACCACTCATTATCACGGGTACTTGAAGCAGATGTCTGAAAGGGCACACTGCCTTCATTGCTCACTGTTTGAGGGATTGTTTCCACAGGTCCCTAGGTACATTCTCTGTAGGTACTGTTCATGCTGAACAGTTTGTGTAAAACTTATGCTCCTGCAAGACAGCTAGCATCGTGTTGCATCATCAGTTACTTCTAATTTGTTTTGTGTGAGAGTTGAATGAATAGAATCATCTCGTCAGGCTCTCGATCCCTTGGGCGTATCTACGCTGATGGACACTCATGCAGGTAAACACCTCTGTGGGTTATGTTTATGTTCCTACATGAATTTCATCTTTGGTCGGGCAATGGCATTGTCACTTGACTTTGTCACACAAGGCTCCATCAGCTTACCTCTTATCAGAGCCTGGGATGACCTTTTGGGTCATGGGTCAGACAGATGCCCTATTGTGTCGCTTAGGGACTTCCTCCCATCTAAGGAAGGCTCCCCAATAAATTACAAGGGTTTTTATCTGCATAGGAACAAACTGAAATTTTAAAAAATAATTTAGATTTATTCTTGCTATACAAACCCAAGTCAATTAGATACATTACCCACCTCTACCACCCAGCAAGTCTCGAGCAAGACAGAATGTGAGCAAATACCCTTGCATCATCTCGCCGAAGTGCTTTGGGGTCCATGACACAATCATACAATGTCGCCAGACGTACAATAATTCTTGTCTGGATGCAGCAAAAGGTGCACCAAAGCTTACCCAATAAATGACTAGTTTGTATACCTACATATACCAAGGCACTTCCCCCAATTTTGTGGGGTTGCCGACATCAAACAAATGAAACAAAAAAGTGGACGTCTCCTCTCTATGTTCCTCCCAGCCTGACAAGGGACTCAACCGAGTTCGGCTGGTACTACTAGGGTGGCACAGCCCACCCTCCCACATTACCCACCACAGATGAAGCTTCATAATGCTGAATCCCCTACTGCTGCTACCTCCGCGGTCATCCAAGGCACCGGCGGAAGCAGCAGGGTCTGCCGGAACTGCGTCACAATCGCTCGCCATTCATTTCTATTTCTAGCATGCTCTCTTGCCTCTCACATCTATCCTCCTATCACCCAGAGCTTCCTTCATTCCATCCATCCACCCAAACCTTGGCCTTCCTCTTTTACTTCTCCTATCAACTCTTGCATTCATCAGCTTCTTTAGCAGACAGCCATTTTCCATTCTCTCAACATGGCCAAACCACCACAACACATCCATGTCCACTCTAGCTGCTAACTCCTTTTTTACACCCGTTCTCACCCTCACTATTTCGTTCCTAACCCTATCTACTTGAGGTACACCAGCCATACTCCTTAGACACTTCATCTCAAACACATTCAATTTCTGTCTCCATCACTATCATTCCCCACAACTCTGATCCATACATCACAGTTGGTACAATCACTTTCTCATACAGAACTCTCTTTACATTCATGGCCAACCCTCTAATTTTTTACTACTCCCTTAACTGCCCCCAACACTTTGCAACCTTCATTCACTCTCTTGGCGTACATCTGCTTCCACTCCACCATTTGCTGCAACAACAGACCCCAAGTACTTAAACTGATCCACCTCCTCAATTAACTCCCCATTCAACATGACATTCAACCTCGCACCACCTTCCCTTCTCGTACATCTCATAACCTTACTCTTACCCACATTAACTCTCAACTTCCTTCTCTCACACACTCTTCCAAATTCTGTCACTAATCGGCCAAGCTTCTCTTCCGCGTCTGCAACCAGTACAGTATCATCCGCAAACAACAACTGATTTCCCTCCCATTCATGGTCATTCTCGTCTACCAGTTTCAGTCCTCATCCAAGCACTCGAGCATTCACCTCTCTCACCACTCCATCAACATACAAGTTAAACAACTACAGTGACATCACACATCCCTGTCTCAGTCCCACTCTCACCGGAAACTAATCGCTCACTTCATTTCCTATCCTAACACATGCTTTACTACCTTTGTAGAAACTTTTCACTGCTTGCAACAACCTTCCACCAACTCCATATAACCTCATCACATTCCACATTGCTTCCCTATCAACTCTATCATACGCTTTCTCCAGATCCATAAACGCAACATACACCTTACCTTTTGCTAAATATTTCTTGCATATCTGCCTAACTGTAAAAATCTGATTCATACAACCCCTACCTCTTCTAAAACCACCCTGTACTTTTAAGATTGCATTCTCTGTTTTATCCTTAATCCTATTAATCAGTACTCTGCCATACAGTTTTCCAACTACACTCAACAAACTAATACCCCTTGAATTACAACACACATGCACATCTTCCTTACCCTTGTATAGTGGTACAATACACGCACAAACCCAATCTACTGGTACCATTGACAACACAAAACATATTAAACAATCTCACCAACCATTCAAATACAGTCACACCCCCTTCCTTCAACATCTCAGCTCTCATACCATCCATACCAGATGCTTTTCCTTCTCTCGTTTCATCTAGTGCTCTCCTCACTTCCTCTCTTGTAATCTCTCTCATTCTCATCTCCCATCACTGGCACCTCAACACCTGCAACAGCAATTATATCTGCCTCCCTATAAGGTTGTAGTTTTCATACAGATGGATGGTATTTGGTTGACAATCTCAGTATTATTTTTTTATTTTCATTAAACTTACTACAAAGAGTATTTGTTGTTGGGTACTTCAGTATGTACCGCAATATAATCAATGTAAATTATAATGGTATTTTTGGGCTCAAGCCATGGCGTCCTGATGGAAGGTTCCTGTTTGGTAGCTTCCTTGGGTATAAGACTACTAAGATATTCCCAGAGAATTTAACCACAGGTTATCACAGAATTCTAACTTCTGGAGCGAGTATCTCAAAGGTTTCCCTTTAAGACATCGTAATACAACAGGGGACACGCATGTCTGAACGTGCCACATAGCTATCTCCACCCCGAACAGAGTTAATGCTTCGGTGTGTAAGGGCTGAGAATAGCTGGGAGCCGTTCCACAGCTAATCTCACTCGTGGCTACTACTGATACTCGAGACGTAAACAAACGGACGCCATTGCTCTAATGACGTCACGCCCGTCTTTATCCTTTGTTTAGTAGCTGCCCTACTTAGACGGATTTTCCCTTGTGTTATCTTTATCGCTTTGCATCTTCGCTATGTCGTTACCTTCAGCCTCGCCTTCTTCTGGAAAGTTGAGTACAAGGTTCCAGTATTGTTTAATTAAGCTCTGGCCGTAAAGTAAATATTATTTTGCGAAATAATTGATGTTTTGTGGCAGAGCTGTGCCTCTACCGGACCCGCCATTTTATGGCGTCGTTGTTGTTTTGCATGTCTTATTTAGTTAGCCACAACAACGCTTCCGGCTTTATATACTAATCGAATACATTAGTTTATTTAGTCTTCATAGCTAGGAACTTTTATATCGTGTTTAGACGCTTTTTATCGGTCATCGATTGACCTCATACCAGTCGGCTACTATAGCCCCCAGGCCAGGAGCCTACATACAAGTGTTCATGCATGATTTATTAGTGATCCTAGACTAAGTTATGAAGATAGTGGCATTATTATTTTACAATACTTTTGACAGTGATGCAAATGTTTTCGCCTTCAGGGACCATATAGGGGATAGGCTAGTCAGTGATTCTTTCTAGCCTAACCTAATATTAGGACCCCTATATGCTTCCTTCACCCCCTGCCTTGGCATTCCCTCTATTTAGCCTTGATCCCTTTTCTGAGTTAAGGGATTAATTGTCTAATAGAGTATATATCGCCTCTCTGTCCTCCCTAAAGGAATGAACCCCCTTTAGGGCTGCGTCTGAGAGTGAGGTTAGGCTAGCCTACCTCTATGGCTAGGATAGTCTATGACTTTCCTGCGATAGCGATATGTCTTCTTCCTTGCCTAGTTCAGGACTTTTAGCCCTGTTCTAGGTTGGGTTAGGAAGGTTTCTCTGTTCCATGCTGAAACGGTACTCTTGCACCGTTTTAGCCGATCAGCCTGATCTTAGGTTAGGGAGTGTCCTCCCTTCCCTTAGTGGCCGCTCTGGTACAGAAACCCTTCCTGGGAAGACTTCTCTCTTCTCCCTCCCCACCTATCTCTTGTATAGCCTAGCCTATGCTTAGGTTAGTTTATACTCTTCTGTCCCCTGTCCTACAACTCCTCCTTAGGGTGGAAGAGTAGGGCTACCCGAGCTTCCTTGTGCAGTCCACTCTGGTACATATACCCTCATAGTGTCCTATAAGGTTAGTTACTAGTATAGTTCTGCATATGGGAGTCCCCCCCCCCCCTCTTGGGTGTTCCCTAGCCCTCCCTTGGGCTACCTAGCTCCCGGTCCCTAGTGACCCCTGCTCATGGATGTTAGAGCCTGCCTCTATCATGGGTACACCCCCTCAGGGAGGGAGAGGGATGCCTGGAACCCTGACGGTACTTCCTGCATCCCTTCCCCCCTCCCCCTGTCTCTCTTTCTATCTGGGTGCCGGTCTCTTGCCGCCTCTACTGTCGGCAATACCTGCCTCCTATTTGGTGACTTCCCTACCCTTGCCGCCAGCCCCCCGTGTACCGAGGGACTGCCGGCTGCCGCCGGCTACCACCGGCGGCTCTCCTACTCCTATCTAATCGTCCGCTTGCCGGTCGATCACCGGAGTGCCGGCATATACTGCCGGCAACCCGATACTGCCTTTACCATCCTTATCCCAGTCACCAACCTGGCATCCTCCGACTGCCGGAGCCGCCGCTTCCTGCCGGCGTGCCGCCGTTGTGCCGGCGGCCGCCATCCTGGTATTTAACTGACTTTTGAAAATCGTCTGTTCTAATGCCAGAATCTATGCTGGAGCGAGCTCCGGCATGCCGGCGGCTTGCCGGATGCCCCGGAGGCGTCAAGAATACTTGCACCCCCTTACTGTAGCTATCATAAGACTAGGATAGCCCTATATCGCAAACAGATAAGCTGCTTCCGCTATTAAGATCAGTACCTAGTACTGCTCTATTAGTGATCATGCTGTCTCTTTGCATTCTTCTATTTCCAGCAGGCTATGTGCATCTTAGCGCGGCTGGTTGCCAGAAGCAGTTACCCTTTAATGAGGCCTTCTGGCTCTTAACTGGGAACCGAATGAATTCGATCCCAATCTTGTCCTTGGTTTTCCATGGAATTCCAAAATACTAGGAATTCTAGGAAACTATATCCAATGATCTCGGTCATTTGGATTATCCAGGGACCAAGCTTATGGTAACCAGCCGGGCTGGATGCATGGAGCATGTTCTCCTTTACTGTTTTCATTCTCTATGCATCACACCTTCTTTAAGTTAAAATTAATGATTAATATTAACTTAGTTTAAGAGCCATTCTTATGACTCCCCCATACTCATTTTCTCTTTCTTCCACAGGAGGAGCAGATGAAGTGTGACTTCGCCTTCTGCGCTGTGAAACGCCCGCAGTTTTACGGGCATACAGCTTGCAGGACTCACGCCCCTTGTGCAGACAAGAAAGGGGACTTGAAGTTTTGGAATCCACTGGATTGTACGGTCTGCCAGGCCCACCTAGTTGAGGCCTTCCATAACCCTCCCTCAGCGGAGGTTAGAGACATTTCTCGTGAAAAGCTGCGCAAGTGGGTGCGTGGCTTTCAGAAAAATGCTACTGGACCGTACCTGGCCACCGAAGAACTGAGGTCCCTGTTGTTCCCTAAGGCCTCCTCTGACTCAGTGGTACCAAAAGATACAATCCCCACTGTCCAAATTACGGTGGAACCTGATGTGGTCATGGCTCAGTCCATGCACGAGTGTCGTTTAGATTCCGAGGATGATGAACAGATCTCAGACGTCTCGGAAGACACGGAGAAGACGCTTATGGCTCAAGGAGCCGAAGAGGACGAAGACAAGGTGGAGTACACCGAGTCGGAGCTTGGAGCTGCTCCCTCGTCCATCCCTCCTCCTACTCCTACACCGACGGAAATGTCTGTTCCGTCTACCTCCTCAACTCCGGATCCTTCCTCTTCTACCCAAGAACTGATCCAGCTGATTAGAGCCGTCATGGACGACAGGCTGAAGGAGAACCAGGAGTCCATCAGGTCGATGATTGGATCCAGAGAACCGAAGAAGATTTCGGTCAAGGATCTCCCAGCTTGCTCTCATGCCAACCCGTGGAGGTATGCAGAGCATATGGTTATTGCGACCGGCAGAATCTTTGTTAGTGACAAGATCGGCACGGTCCCGTTGGAAGATGTGGAGTTCTTCCCAAGCTTCGAGGCCTACCCGGACTGTTACGTCCGGCTTCGTTCCGAACCTGCCTCGAAGGAAGAGACCGAACCTAAAGAAGAGATAGTGTTCGATCTCGCAAAGGCCCAGGCTATGCTAGCCTCCGCATTTAAGAGTAGGGGCTTTACCTGCTCTAAGCTTCCGGCTTTGAGCAAGAAGCATCCTACGTACGTTGCACCTGACAATGCGGTTCTTCCTTTCTTGGAAAAGGCCTTAGCTGCATGCCTTAAAGCGGCGGAAGAAGGGAAACCCTGCCCTGCACTGGAGGAGTGCAGACCCTTCTCCATCGTGACCCCCCCCTGACGCTCGACACTGGAAAGATGTTCAGCATACTTTCGTCGTGGGAAGGCTCGATCCTGACGTCGCCGGACGTCAGTTTAATGAAGACCTCCCTAAGCTCAACGATCATCTCCTTCGCCGGGAACAAGACACGAAGGAGAGGCTTGCGGCATCTCTTTCTCATCAAGTCCAACTGGATGTGATGGCCTGTGACACAAGAGTACCAGATCACTACATGGTACTAGCCAAATCCCACTTACTGACAGTAATGAAGGACTTGTACCACTTCATAAAGGCTCGTAGAGCCTGTCGTGAATTCGTGTTTACCGGTGCCACCGTGAAACACGAACCCCCGGAGGCTGATTTCCTCCAACATCTGGGGAAAGCACCTGTTTCCTTCTGACCTGGTCAAGGAAATAACTGACAGAGCCGCCACGGAGAATAGGAACCTTCTCCACAAGTGGGGCATGTCCAGAAAAAGGAAACCCTCTCAGGACGAAGGACCTCAGCCTAAGAGAAAACCTCAAAAACCAAAACCCCAGCAACGTCAGCAACGACGTCAGTTTCCGGGACCCGCTACCTCCCAAGTGGTTGCCCAACCACAATAGACCTTTCAATTGGTCCCCCAACCGGTGTTGTCACAGTCACCGGTCTTCACCCCTGCCTTTGAGCAACCATCCACTACCTTTCATGCCAGAGGTAGAGGCTCGTTCAGGGGTGCAAGCAGAGACGCATCTCGTCGTCCCTCCAGAGGTAGAGGAGGAAAGGGAGCTAGCGGCCGAGGCAACAAGTCCTCGGGACACCAGAAGCAATGAAGTGCTTCCGGTGGGAGGAAGACTCCGCCAATTCCAGGATCGTTGGACCTTCGATCCCTGGGCACACAGCATCATCAAGAACGGTCTAGGATGGAGTTGGACGCAACCACCCCCAATCTTCCAGCGGTTCTTCCAGCAATCGACCCCCCTTCTGGAAGAATATGTTCTAGACCTCTTGGACAAGAAGGTGATAAGGAAGGTAAAGTCCACCAGGTTCCAAGGGAGACTGTTTTGCGTTCCCAAGAAGGACTCAGACAAACTCAGAGTCATTCTGGACTTATCCCCCCTCAACAAGTTCATAGAGAACAACAAGTTCAAGATGCTGACGCTTCAACAAATAAGGACCCTTCTGCCTCAAGGTTCCTACACGGTCTCTATAGACCTGGCGGATGCCTATTGGCACATTCCAATGAACCATCACGCTTCCTCCTACCTAGGATTTCGACTCCAAAGGAAAAGCTACGCCTTCCGGGCCATGCCATTCGGCCTCAATGTGGCCCCGCGGATCTTCACAAAACTGGCGGATGCCATAGTACAACAGCTCCGCCTAAGAAACGTCCAGGTGATGGCCTACCTCGACGACTGGCTAGTATGGGCTCCATCGCCCGAAGAGTGTGCAAAGTCTTGCAACGAAGTTACCCAGTACCTAGAACACCTGGGATTCAAGATCAACGAGAAGAAATCTCGCCTCTCTCCAGCTCAGAAGTTTCAGTGGTTGGGAATCCACTGGAATCTTCAGTCACACCGCCTTTCCATCCCCCAGAAGAAAAGGAAGGAAATAGCAGGGTCTGTCAAGCGACTACTGAAATCCAAACGCATTTCAAGACGACAGCAGGAACGAGTTCTAGGCTCTCTACAATTCGCCTCAGTGACAAACCCAGTGCTTCGTGCACAGCTAAAGGATGCCGCGGGAGTCTGGAGACGCTCGGCATCCATCGCTCGAAGAGACCTCAAGAGACGGCTTCCAAACAGACTTCGACGCCTCCTAAAGCCGTGGTCGGAAGCAAAGGCCCTGAAAAGGTCCATTCCTCTCCAACACCCTCCTCCATCACTCAACATCCACACGGATGCCTCACTGGAAGGCTGGGGAGGTCACTCCCACCTGAAACAGGCTCAAGGGACCTGGTCTCCACTATTCAAGACGTTCCACATAAACATCTTGGAGGCCATGGCGGTCCTTCTAACTCTGAAGAAGTTATCCCCGCCGCCCTCGATCCACATCCGTCTAACCCTAGACAACTCGGTGGTAGTTCGTTGTCTCAATCGCCAAGGCTCAAGATCGCCCCAGATAAATCAGGTGCTTCTCCCAATCTTCCGTCTGGCGGAGAAGAAGAAGTGGCACCTGTCTGCAGTTCACCTACAAGGATTCCGCAATGTGACAGCGGATGCTCTATCTCGGACAAACCCGATAGAGTCGAATGGTCTCTAGACGCAAGATCGTTCTCCTTCATCTCTCACCAAGTCCCAGAACTTCAGATAGATCTCTTTGCAACGAGCGACAACAATCAACTTCCTCTGTACGTAGCCCCGTACGAGGACCCCAAAGCAGAAGCGGTGGACGCCATGTCACTGGACTGGAACAGATGGTCCAAGATATACCTGTTCCCTCCCACCAACCTTCTGTTGAAAGTCCTCTCCAAACTGAGAACCTTCAAAGGGACAGCGGCCCTAGTGGCTCCCAAGTGGCCCCGGAGCAACTGGTACCCCCTGGTCCTGGAGCTGCAGCCCAAGCTGATCCCTCTCCCGGGCCCAGTTCTCTCTCAACAAGTACAGAAGTCGACTGTCTTCGCTTCATCATCGAAAATCAAGGACCTTCATCTCATGATTTTCTCTCCCTTGCCGCAAAGAAGAGGTTTGGGATCTCGAAGAAAAGTCTAGACTTCCTAGAGGAATACAAGACCGAATCCACGAGACGGCAATATGAATCATCCTGGAGGAAATGGGTCTCCTTTGTCAAGGCAAAAAATCCTAAAGAAATCACCATTGATTTCTGTATGTCCTTCTTCATTCACCTTCATGGACAAGGATTAGCAGCCAATACGATTTCAACCTGCAAATCGGCCTTGACTAGACCAATTCTATATGCTTTCCAAATTGATCTGTCCAACGACATCTTTAACAAATTACCAAAAGCATGTGCTCGCCTACGCCCAGCACCCCCTCCGAAACCGATCTCCTGGTCACTAGACAAGGTACTCCATTTCGCCTCCAACTTGGACAACGATTCATGCCCCCTCAAGGATCTGACTCAGAAAGTTATATTTTTATTTGCTCTCGCTTCGGGAGCTCGAGTCAGCGAAATAGTGGCATTATCGAGAGAAGAGGGACACATCCTGTTTGCCGATTCAGGAGAAGTGACCCTCTCCCCTGATCCGACGTTTCTCGCTAAAAACGAATTACCCACCAAAAGATGGGGCCCTTGGAGAATATGCCCCCTGAAGGAGGATGTCTCTCTATGTCCAGTAGAGAGTCTCAAGGTCTATCTTCGCAGAACTTCGAACTTTGGTGGAGGCCAACTCTTCAAAGGAGAAACATCGGGCAGCGACCTGTCACTGAAACAATTAAGAGCGAAAATCACCTACTTCATTCGCAGAGCGGATCCGAACAGTACACCCGCTGGTCATGATCCTAGAAAAGTGGCATCTTCTCTGAACTTCTTTCAGAGCATGGACTTTGAAAGCCTTAAAAACTTTACGGGCTGGAAGTCCTCGCGTGTTTTCTTTAAACATTATGCGAAACAAGTGCACGAAGTCAAACATTTTGTGGTAGCCGCAGGTAGTGTTATGAAACCTGCACCTAACTCTGCGTAGAACAGTGAGTTACTTGGGACTCTAACTCTTCGGGTGCCTATGTTGACCCTCGAGCGATTCATAGTGATGTCTAAAAACACTTAGTGCTTTTATAACTGTTCTTATCCCAGGTGAAATGTCATAGTGTCACACAAGTGCCGCATGCCTTGAGCATGATGTGTTGTTTAAAGACTTGCGTTCCTCGAGAACGAGTACCTACTAATCCTGAAATTCCTTTTCAGATTCAAGAGCAAGCCTTTATTTCTATGTACATTATTATTACTGTAAATGAACTTTACTTTTGCTGTAAATTATTTAATTTCTGCATTGTGAAATAAAATTTCTATTTTATTACTTATGCGTCTCTTTCAGCTCCTACCTACTATGAAATACATACTGTCATAGTTTTATTTATTCCTCCTCTCTTATGGTCATGAAGAATTTAAGATGTCTAATCCTAAATTATATTCACCCTGTCTCAGTAAGGTTCCTACACGAATACTTACTTCTGATAACCAAGAGATGAACTCTATACACAGTGCCCAACCACCACTGGCCTAATTCAGAATGTTCCTATACAAATATCAAACATTCTGCTTCATCTCTAAGTTCTTAATAGTTCTTCTGTCAGGATGAATAGCCCTTCAATACCACTTTGACGTCGGCATAGCCCATGGGAACTTCCTACCAATGGGGGGCAGGATACTTCGTTCCTATGGTTCTTTACCTAAGATTACTTTGCTGTTTTGTCAATGCCTAGGCACTTAACACTGGGGGAAAATCTACCACGATACATTGATTCTCTGGTACTCTTCCATCAGGACGCCATGGCTTGAGCCCAAAAAACGGATTTTGAGCGAAGCGAAAAATCTATTTTTGGGTGAGATAGCCATGGCGTCCTGATGGACCCTCCCTACTACTTCGTCCAGTTTTGTTCCCACCCTACACAATTGTATCATGGTGATGGGCAGCAACTGGCGTCAGGATAAAGACGGGCGTGACGTCATTAGAGCAATGGCGTCCGTTTGTTTACGTCTCGAGTATCAGTAGTAGCCACGAGTGAGATTAGCTGTGGAACGGCTCCCAGCTATTCTCAGCCCTTACACACCGAAGCATTAACTCTGTTCGGGGTGGAGATAGCTATGTGGCACGTTCAGACATGCGTGTCCCCTGTTGTATTACGATGTCTTAAAGGGAAACCTTTGAGATACTCGCTCCAGAAGTTAGAATTCTGTGATAACCTGTGGTTAAATTCTCTGGGAATATCTTAGTAGTCTTATACCCAAGGAAGCTACCAAACAGGAACCTTCCATCAGGACGCCATGGCTATCTCACCCAAAAATAGATTTTTCGCTTCGCTCAAAATCCGTTTTTCGACAGGTGTCATTCACCGTTACAAATTACTTTTGAGAAATACTACATGTTTTCTGAAGTTTCACAAAACGTCCCTATACTTAACAGTACTGAACTGTTTGTATAAAGCATTTTGGGGCTGGTTATCCTGAAGAAATTTTTTCATCCAGGTATTTTATTTTGTTTTGTATTTTCTTGTCATCTTTGGTCTCCAGCGGGTGATTTGTATCAAAGACTTTGACCTATATTCTATTCCATAAACATTACAGCTATTAATTTCCATACCCTTGATAATATGTATCAGGCACTTGTTCAGTTA
Organism: Palaemon carinicauda; assembly: GCF_036898095.1. Classification (NCBI taxonomy): domain Eukaryota; kingdom Metazoa; phylum Arthropoda; class Malacostraca; order Decapoda; family Palaemonidae; genus Palaemon; species Palaemon carinicauda. The sequence goes on along the minus strand of NC_090725.1, from coordinate 305,901,241 downwards.
GCTCACTGGGCATGTATAGATTTCGTAAGTCTGATGATATTTTGCATTCATAGCATTCCAAATTGTATCATCCACTACATAGTACTATGTATATTGTAAAATTAATTCTAATGGACATGTGTTTATTTTCAAGATTAAATACAGTACTTAAATTTTTATTCATTCTATTTCTAAATTAAATTATCTTGCTAATGATGTACAGTAGCTGCATTGCAATGCTTTTTATTTATTTATGCGTCTAATTTTATTCATCTTTGCTGATCGTCTTATTGCAGAGGCCCTTGGGCTTATAACAGTATACCTTCCCAAATAGGGTTGCAAGATATTAATACAATCTATAATTATTCCACAGCATTACATGACATTGATCTTAGTTCTCCTCTGAACTATGGAACCCCAAGCAGTGTTGGCTCATCTCTGCGCACTCCACGGTCTGGCGTACGTGGAACTCCTATCCGCCATAGGTCTGACATTCGTTCAGATCGTCACATGCGACAGGTATGTCTTTTTGTGGATACATTATCTCAAAAGGTTTACAGGTGATTAGATAGCATAGTAATTTGTGCTTAGTTATAATTTGCTGAAATTTCTCATGGTTGTCTTGACAGTAAGTGAAATTTTGTAGATGAAAATCATTTGAATTTATGTACATTTCCAGATGATAACCACATATGGACTTTTTTTTACTTATAGGTCAATCTGTCTGACCCAGCCAGTGAGGCTATTGCAGAAGGTGCTCCAGCTACTCCAGGTGTTCCAACCGCATCAGTTCAAACTGAGGCACCCCAGGGACCCCAATTGGTTATTTGGGGAACGGATGTTGTTGTATCCGAGTGCAAAGATCGTTTCAAGACATTTGTTCTTCGTTTCACCGATCCCGATGCAGCTGAAGATGAGCGCGTTGATGGTATGAATACCAGTGATCCTCTTTACTTACAGAAACTAGAGGAGGTAAGATTTTGCTTAGCATTTACTTTGGATGTGAATAAGAGTTATTGTTCAATTAGGTCATCAAAACTGATAAGACTGAATTCGAAGCTGTTATTTAACAAGGAAAAATAAAGTTCGTACTTTACAGCCTTCTGTACTGTGTAGATGTATATTTACTTGATGTATGTTTTGTAATTATCAACAGTACAGTGATAACCTGCAATTGAAGTTTCATTATCGTAAGGTTTGTCTTCATTTCAGATTCATACGCTGGAAGAACCATTTATGAACATCAATTGTGCTCATCTCCACCAATATGATTCAGACCTTTATCGTCAGCTCATCTGTTACCCGCAGGAAGTAAGTGTGCCTTATTTAATTGATTTCATATTTACTTGTAGTTCGTCTTTGATAGATTGTGGTTTTAATTTGGAAATGTTTTAATGTGAACCTTACTCTTTTCAGGTCATTCCAACTTTTGATATGGCAATCAATGAAATGTTCTTTGAACGTTATCCTGACACCATTCTTGAACATCAGATTCAAGTACGACCTTTTAATGCTGAGAAGACTAAGAATATGCGGGGTCTTAATCCTGAGGGTAAGTTGAATTGATGATTTTTTGAACAGTCAATTTTACTGCTATTCAGTTTTAGAGTATGTTTGGCGTTTTTTAACCAAAAAAAAAAAAAAAATACCACTTCAGTTAAGAGTCTTATGCTTACATTCTTTTTGACAAAAATTTACAACTCTTCAGTTTTGGAGTCTAATGTTTGGTTTTTTTTTTTTTTTTTTTTTTTTGACAAAACATTAGGATGTATGGCTTTTTAAATAGTGCAATATCTATGTTACTTATCTAGTTTTTGTTTAGTGGATACTGTATTTGAATTTTAGCACAAAGGAAACATATATATGGGAAAAGTCCAGTGAAATGTATAATTGAATTTAGAAAGGGAAAAAATTTTGAACTCTCTCTCTCTCTCTCTCTCTCTCTCTCTCTCTCTCTCTCTCTCTCTCTCTCTCTCTCTTTTTTTTTTTCAAATGCATTAATGGATTCTGTCTAGTATAATGAGAATGTCATGAAAACATAAAAACTACTAGATTTTTTCATAGATAGTTTAGAACTCAATAGCTTCCAGAATATCCCTGATTTTACTTCCTCTTCCACTTTCACTACCCATTTGTAAATGGTTGACATTTTTTCTGATTTTATGGGAGTCGGGAATGTATGCTCATTAAAGATCTTCGACACTACCAGCTCTAAGGCCTGGTTCTTTTTGCATCATATAACCCTTTTTTACTTTGTGTATTTTTGAAGTAGAGAAATTAAACTTTTATACATATGTATTCACCTCAAAATTTTGCCATACTGATCATTTTTCTTCCATGTAGATATTGATCAGCTCATCACCATTGCTGGTATGGTAATTCGTACTTCAAACATCATTCCGGAGATGAGGGAGGCTTTCTTCAAGTGCCATGTCTGTTCCTTTACGACGACTGTCGAAATCGAACGCGGCCGCATCGCTGAACCCACTTTGTGCACACACTGCAACACAACGCACACTTTCACTTTGATCCACAATCGATCTCAGTTCTCCGATAAACAGATGATCAAACTCCAGGAAAGTCCAGGTACTGGAATTTGTTTCTTTTATTTATTGTTGTGGTTTTGTTCTTTTATTTTGTAGGAAATATGTTTAATTATGTGGTAATAGTCCATAAATATCTTTCATGGTACTATAGGAAACTTGAAAATATTCCTGTGAATTTGAAAATATTCCTGTGAATTTTAGTATTGATTACTAAATGAAATTGGTCCTGATACAGTATATCCCCATATTATGGTGCGTATATGATAATTAACCTATAACTTATGTGAAATTCCAACATAGGTAGTGTTTTACTTCACCTGTTAGGTGTGTTTCATTTATTTTATGGGAATTGCATATCTATTTGAGTATTGTATTGATAAGTTTGATTTATCAAAGAAGTATTTTGGTTAAACCTTTTAAATTATATTTTGAAAAATATTTTTCAATTTTAAATCCAGTTCTGGGTTTCTATTTCTTTGTGAGGTAATGTCAATGTCGCCTGCACATTAGTGCGTTTCATATTTTATATGTGATATTTGAATTTATGATGATTTAAAATGTTTTCTGTCGCATTTACAGATGATATGCCACCTGGTCAGACTCCTCACACTGTTCTTGTATACGCTCACAATGATCTTGTCGATGGTGTGCAGCCCGGAGACAGAGTCACGGTCACGGGGATTTACAGAGCCACTCCACTCAGAGTGAATCCCAGAATGCGTAACCTCAAGAGTGTATACAAAACTCACATTGATGTCATCCACTTCAGGAAAGTTGATGCCAAGCGACTTCATGGAAAGGAAGAAGGGTATGTTATGGGGATTCAATTTTCCTCCTTATGGAGTTCTATTTGTACAGTTACAGTTGTTTACGATAACTTGCAATTCGAGTACAGTACACAAATTCAAACTGTTTTACCGGACACTCCAAAATCACAACATTGTTCTCTATTCTTGTGTAGTGCCATAGCCTCTGTATGTTTGTCACTGTCTTGGGTTAGAGTTCTCTTGCTTGAGGGTACACTTGGGAACACTATGCTATCTTATTTCTCTTCCTCTTGTGTTGTTGAAGTTTATATAGGAGATATTTAAGGTTGCTCTTCTTAAGGTATTTTCTTTTCCTTTCCTCGCCGGGCTATTTTCCCTGTAGGAGCCCCTTGGCTTATAGCATTCTGCTTTACCGACTAGGGTTGTAGCTTAGCAAGTAATAATAATAATACAAGCATTGTATCGATCTGCGGGCAAAAAGTTTGCTCTATCCCCTCCCCATTTTTTCGCAAGTACTAGCATAACTAGTACAAGATGCGCAGAAAGCGGACATGCGGTGCCAGTACGCCACACATGCAGTGTTCATACCATGTTCACATTTATATACAATTTATTTTCACTTTACCTTGCATACACTGAAATAACAGTAAGAATTATAGGAATTTAATTGTTCTTATTCTATAAGCTTATGTAATTTTCATTGAATAAAAGAAAAAATATTTATAAACTTTTGCTGCTGCTCTCAGACAAGTGGCATATTTTTTTTATAATGGTAGCAGAAGTTCAGTAGCATATAGTGAAGTTAGTGGCTAAGGATGTTATACTGTACTCTATTAGAAAATGTTATTGAGTTAGGTAGCATTATACGACAGTTGCGGATTTCCTGCATTCGTTGGTATCTTACCAAATTCCTGCAAAAGCTGAAGCTTCGCCGTTGTTTGAGCAAACAAAATTATGTAGTATAGAAGTTTTATGATATATTTATTTGATTTTGTTTGATATGTTGAAATTAATTTTATTTTTTATTTCTTTATTATGTATTTATTTACATCTTTGTTTTCCTTACTGGGTTTTTTTCCCAATTTGGGCCCTTTGGTTTGTAACGTGCATCAGTTTTTCCAGCTAGGGTGTCAATTGGGCTTGTAATAATGATAATTATGATAGTAATAAGGATATTGCTACTTACAAGCCAGAAGTTATTGTTCTTAGGATGGAAGTATGGTGTTCAGTACAAAAAGCCTTTTTTTTATATTTATGGTCTTGGCTCATAGTAAGAATTGAATGTTGACGCAAATGTTGTGAGTAATTGGCTATTGATAAAAGTTAAATTTGTATTTTCTATCTTTCAGAGAAACTCCACGTTTCCCGCCAGAACGAATTGAACTTTTGCGGGAGCTTTCACGTAAACCTGACGTGTACGAACGCCTTGCAAGGGCCATTGCTCCTTCAATTTATGAGAATGAAGATATTAAGAAGGGAATTCTCCTACAACTGTTTGGTGGTACTCGCAAAGATTTCACCAACGCTGGTCGAGGACATTTCAGGTTTGTCTTAACCCTTTTACCCCCAGGCTTTTTGGAAATTTCCAACTCTTAACCTCCAGGGGCTATTTTTTTCCCAGCACATTTTCCAGTATATTTTTTTTAAATTGCTCTAACAGCCTTAATTTTTGTTATAGAGAGGTCAGGTTGGTCTCATTCTTTTGGAAAATGCCTGAATTTTCTAAAAGAAATATCAAAAATATGAAAAAAATTTCTTTTATAGCATTTTTTTGCAAGGACGTACCGTTATGTCCATGGGGGTAAAGGGATGAGTTTTGTGAAACATACCAGTATGTCCTTTGGGGGTAAAAGGGTTAATGTTATGTGGAGAATTTTCTTTTTAATTTTTGAAGGTTTAAAGGAGTCGTGCAGTTACCATATTCATACCATTTGTTCTTCATTGACTAACTAGGGTAATGTTTTCTGGAATAATTTCGGGTAATGTTTTCTGGAATAATTTCCTAAGTGGGAAAAAGATGATAGCTGGAAAAAATATACATACTTTTCTTGAATTGTTCTGCCTGTAGCACTGTGGGCAGTACTTTAGAATCATGGTAGTATCTCTTCTTTCCACCGCTGCATTGTTTTTTCCTGCCTTCCTCCTCGAATATTTTAATAGTAAATCCTTCAGGAAAGCTGTTGGAGAATCGAAATGATTAAATAATTTTATAGATGTAGTCTTATGAAAAATATTAATGTTACCTAATAATACTATTTTAGACATGACGGATTGTGTCATAAGATAAATATGAAAAGAAAAATCAAAACATTTTCTCTGTTATTCTAGAAATCTTAAAGCTAGTTATCATTGCCTTGAATATATATTTTGTTAGTAAGATAACTTTTTGTCTCTTCTCAGATCTGAAGTGAACATTTTGTTGTGTGGAGACCCTGGTACTTCTAAATCTCAGCTTCTGCAGTATGTATATAATTTGGTTCCAAGATCTCAATATACCAGTGGAAAGGGTTCATCTGCCGTTGGTCTAACTGCATACGTCACAAAGGATCCTGAAACTCGCCAGTTGGTGTTGCAAACTGGTGCTCTTGTCCTTGCTGATAATGGTATCTGCTGTATTGATGAATTTGATAAAATGAATGACTCCACAAGGTAAGGAAGGTTATTTTTATATAGTTTTTATATGTAAAACAATCAGATCCAATTAAGGGGGCCGTCCGCCATGGGGTTTTGACATAACTTTCAGAAATCGAAAATCGTTTTATTGCTTCTATGTATGCACAAACATATCGTACATGCTCCCCAGAAGTTTCAGCCAATTATTTTTATAAATAACGAAGATATAGCGGTCTTTAAATGATGACGTCATCCTTACTGTATCGTCTGCATGACTGAGTTTGACAAAATCGTCTTTGTGTGTTATTTTTGCATATCTATAGCAATTTTTCTCTTATGTTTCGATCTATCGTACGTCTGGCAGAAATGGGAGGCATTGGTAGAGTGTAGTTGAACAAAATCTACTCCTAAGAGAACAGAAGCCAAAGTTTCCAAACACTTACAGAAGTTATAATGCATGCGTTTGTTTACTTCAAGTTCGTATTTAGATTGTTTTTACAACGTCCTCGGGAACTTTATAGCAAGGCCAATATTACCTAAGGTCATGAAAAGAAGTCCCCTTAATAACCTAATTCAGGACCTGGTTAGTTTTTTATTGTAAAATGTTTAATTTGATTCAGTGGATGTTATGAGCTAAAGATTTGTTATCTGAGAACTTGTATATAAGAAAATATTATGGTCTTGTATGTATCATCACATTCATTTACACCTTTCAAAATACAGAATCTCTCTTATTTCAGAATTAATTATATTTCTTTATTGCCTTTCTAGGTCAGTGCTGCATGAGGTCATGGAACAACAAACTTTAAGTATTGCCAAGGCTGGTATTATCTGTCAGTTGAATGCCCGGACATCTGTTCTTGCTGCTGCTAACCCCGTTGAATCGCAGTGGAACAAGAATAAAACTATTATTGAAAACATTGAGCTACCACATACGTTGTTGTCTCGTTTTGATTTGATCTTTTTGATATTAGATCCTCAAGATGAATTGTATGACCGTCGTCTTGCTCGTCATCTTGTCTCCCTGTATTATCGTTCAGAAGCAGCGAGTGAAGAAGAGTTACTAGACATGGGCATTCTCAGGGACTATGTCGCATATGCCAGAGAATACGTTCACCCAAAATTGTCCGATGATGCCTCACAACGCCTTATTTCAGCCTATGTGGACATGAGGAAAGTTGGTAGTGGTAGAGGACAGGTTACAGCCTACCCACGTCAACTTGAGTCTTTGATACGCCTTGCTGAAGCACACGCCAAAGTCCGTTTAAATCATACGGTTGAAGTTGCTGATGTAGAAGAGGCATGGAGGTAAGATTATTTTTTGATTTTATATTGTTCATGATTTATAAAAAGACTGAATTTGGCCTGTCACAAAAATAGTATTGTGAACAGTGTGTGCTGAGGGTTAATGATTAACAGGTAAAAGATTTTCAATTGAATAGCAGAGTAAAAAATCAAGTTGGGAAAGTAGCAAGAACTATAAGAAACTAACATGCAGTTCTTGATGTTTATGCCTTTTGAAGGGGTAGGGTAAAACCTGTACTTTGAAATGAATTAACTCAAAACTAGAATTAAGGATTGGGAGAAAAAACTACATACACTATAGGTCCTTAAGTCAAGTCGATCTTATGATGATTCGTGGGTGCAACGCATCTCGCAATAATATAAGAAGTTTTATTGCTGAATATTTATTTCACTTTCATGTGATTCTATTTCTTGGTATCAGTAAGTTTATAACAGATTAAACATCATTATGATAATCATATTTGCACATCTTAGACTTCATCGAGAGGCCTTGAAGCAGTCTGCGACCGATCCCCTCTCTGGAAAGATTGACGTCAGCATTCTCACCACCGGTCTCAGTTCTGCCGCTCGGAAACGTCGCGTCGAAGTTGCGCAGGCCTTGAAGAAGCTCGTTCAAGCCAAGGGCAAAGTTGCTACCTTGAACTTCCAGAAAGTATTCCAGGAACTTAAGGAATCTTCTGATTTAGTAAGTTCATATTTGTTAACTTTTTTAGTAAATAAGTTTCCAATGTTGGTCTTCTTTATTTAAGACCTGAGCTCTGTTGAAGATTATCTGAAAAATTTTAATTTTTAAAAGGGTTCTGGAAATTAATCTACAATAAAGAAAAATTCTTTTTTTCCATACATTACTGATGTTTTTAAGTTGCAGATAAAGCGGTTTGTGGAACTGATATTTTATTGTACTAATCAAGCATGAAGTAGGGTGTACTGTATAGTATAAGTTTAGATTTGTTATTCTTAATCATTTTTAAGATGATAGGGTTTTGGTGGCTGATGTGGTAACATCCCTGACTGGTGATCACTAGATTGGGATTAGAGTACTGCTCAAACTCAATAGTTTCTTTGGTTGCTGCAACCTCACCATCCTTGTTAGCTAAGAATGGGGGTTTTGGGGGAGCCTATAGGTCTATCTAATGATTCATTAGCAGCCATTGCCTGGCCGGCTCTCCTTGGTCCCAGCTTGGGTGTAGATGGGCTTGGGCACTGATCATATGTATATATGGTCAGTCTCTAGGGCATTGTCCTGCTCAATAGGGCAATGTCACTGTCCCTTGCCTCTGCCATTCATGAGCGGCCATCAGACAGCGAAAGCTTCAACAATAAATCTAAATTTTTCCTTACATTAGCAAAATTTAAAAAGTATTTTTGATAAAGCTGCTCGTGTAAGGGATATTTTATTGTTCTAGATCAAGCATGAAATGGGGCGTATTAGTTTTTTTTTGTGATAATTTTTAAGGTTTTAGCAGATTTATTTTACTACTAAATAACTATATTTTTCCCACAGATGATAACCCGTGAAATGTTTGAAGATGCGCTACGTGATTTGCAAGATGACGAATTCTTATCTGTGACCGGGAAGTCAACTATCCGTGTTATTCATTAAGCAGGTCTAATATTGTTACAGTATTTTTTTTATTTTTTGTTTGAATCACAAAGTAAATATAGTAAGTGCACATTATTTTGTTATTTTTAAGTTTTCCTGGCTTAATCATTCTTTGGTAACATTTTTAATAACTAGAATTACTGCTCACAAGAATTTAGAGTTCTTTAAGTTACAGATATTGGTCATACAAAGTTAATTTACCATTATTAGGTTGCAGTTCATTTGAAATAAAGCAGAATTATGTGTATAACGTTATAGATTTTCAAGAATTTGTTTTACAGTATGAAAGAATGGACACTGGAAATCCAGTAGCCTTTAGTATGATAGTAATATAGTTTTAGGAAATCAGAGGGAAATATAATTTTTATCTGATAGAACTACTGGTAATTTAGTGAAAATAGTGAATATAAGCCATGTTGTACAAAATCTTCTTTTATTCTTCTTAATAAATAACTAAATTTTGTTACATTTCTTTTTGTTACCCAAAGATTTCATTTGTTCCGTTACGATCTTACCACGAACCACTCTAGGATACCTGGAGCTCAGCTAGCTCCCACGACCAGGAATTTTCCCTCCCAACAGTCCTAATCTCCTCTCTTAGTGCTTTAACTCCGACCTCTCTTGTTTACCCATAATGCACGAAGAAGCTCCCTGACAGGACCTTCCCAGGTCATAGGTTGCCATTCCTCTCCTGGTCCTTGTCGTGTGAGGTCAGCTCTCCAGCTTACTCCCTTGACCTTAGTTTTTTCCGTTAGTGCGTGTTAACTTCATTTTACCTGTGTGCCCTTTCATTCCCTTGCTTGTTCGTTTAGTATGGAGTCTGCATGTGCAGCATTGTTGCCAAGGTGTAAATGGGAAGTTGTGTGCAGCTTTCCTTTCACACATGGATGTTGATCATCACGTTCTATGTGCCTCATGTCGGGGCTGGGTATGTTCACCGAGTGATTCGTGTTCATTTTATTATAACTTTAGGGAATAGTTTATTCATATCAAGGACCATACTATGAGAAAAAAAAAATTGTAAGACAGGTAATGAAATTGAATGAGCATTTTGATATAAGAATAACATTTGTGTGAAGAAAGCTTCCCTGAAATTCTGTCAATGCACAACCCCTTATAAAATAGATAATTTATTTTGATTAATCTTAACTTTAGGTCACTTTACTTTCATCTAGAAAGTATGAGCTTTTCAACTTGAAAAGATTTATTTCCCTCAATATCCTATTCCTTCTTAGTGCCGGTTGTCTTTTCTGGTGGTCCAGGAACTCGTCCCACCTCACGGTTCTCACTATATTAATGGCGACGGAGAGCAAAGATGTGGTACACAATATTACTCTTCAGAGTTGATTGGGATATTTAGTCCTTTTGATTTCTTTTTTACCAAGTTTGCTCAAGTATGTTTTAGCATCTTTCTTGGTTTTAGTCATTTTCAACGCAGTAGATGTTCTTTGCTCCCGTGTTCAGCGTTCATGTGCAGTGGCCTCCAAAATTTGATATTTTAAGAATTTAATTTGTCCGATTATTGCTGTTGCAGGTGTTGAGGTGCTAGTGATGGGAGATGAGAATGAGAGAGAGATTACAATAGATAAAGTGAGGAGATGAAACGAGAGTAGGAAAAGCGTCTGGTATGGATGGTGTGAGAGCTGAGATGTTGAAGGAAGGGGGTGTGACTGTACTTGAATGGTTGGTGAGATTGTTTAATATGTGTTTTGTGTTGTCAATGGTACCAGTAGATTGGGTTTGTGCATGTATTGTACTACTATATAAGGGTAAGGGAGATGTGCATGAGTGTTGTAATTCAAGAGGTATTAGTTTGTTAAGCGTAGTTGGAAAAGTGTATGGTAGAGTAATGATTAATAGGATCAAGGATAAAACTGAGAATGCAATCTTAGAAATACAGGGTGGTTTTAGAAGAGGTAGGGGTTGTATGAATCAGATTTTTACAGTTAGGCAGATATGTGAGAAATATTTAGCAAAAGGTAAGGTGTATGTTGCGTTTATGGATCTGGAGAAAGCGTATGATAGAGTTGATAGGGAAGCAATGTGGAATGTGATGAGGTTATATGGAGTTGGTGGAAAGTTGTTGCAAGCAGTGAAAAGTTTCTACAAAGGTAGTAAAGCATGTGTTAGGATAGGAAATGAAGTGAGTGATTGGTTTCCGGTGAGAGTGGGGCTGAGACAGGGATGTCTGATGTCACCGTGGTTGTTTAACTTGTATTTGTTCCGTAACCGAAATACAAACCACGCTATTTACATTGGGTTTACTTTCGGCGTAGCTGAAATGACGAGCCAATAGTTTTTAACGAGGGTTAACTACCCCGTGCTAGTTAGCGGGGGTAGGGGAAGGGGTAGCTTGCTACCCCTCTCCCCCCACACACCGGTGATTTGCTTCACTTCACTTTTGGCTCCGGCGATGAACAGACGTGTCTGTCCATCGTCCTCGTTTGACAGCCTTAATCTTTTTTGCTTTTCCTCAGCTGGTGTGTGTTTGAAGGTGGCCTCACCCTTGGATATCCATCATGCGCAAGTGGCCTGGTATTGCCGGTCGCCCTTGCGGTACTTTCATGTCTGCGGTGGATACGGATCCTCACACCCTTTGCCCGCAGTGTCGAGGCCGACGGTGTGACAGAGAAAATACTTGTAGTGAGTGTGGGGAGTGGTCTGCCTCCCAGTGGGAGAAGTTTGGCTGCTGGCGTAAGAAGAAGTCCAAGAGAGACCGTTCTCCTTCTGGGGTTGCCTTGAAGGAGGAAGGCTTTCGGGACACTTCTTCCGCCGCCCCAACCTCCTCCGAAGCTCCCCCTCGTCCGGCTCCTAAGGAGAGACCGCTGAGTGGGAGCGCAGGCCCTAGTTCTGTTTCCCGATCTTAGGTTGGGGGGAGAGGGCGTCGCCTCCCATAGCGGGGCGGCTCCCCCTCCTCCCCCGGGGGAGGTTATTGATAATGATTCTTTGTCTCATGATCTCTTTCAGTTTTGGGCTTCCTTGGGGCTGAAGGGCCTGCCCTCCAAGGAAGCCCTGTTTGACCTTGTCCAGTTGGGGGCCGCTGTTAAGCAGTCGCCGGTGATAGCAGAGGTAGATCCTCTGTCTATCGTCGACGTCGTGGTGACAGAGGCTTCCGACGAGTCGGGGCAAACCTCTGCGGTTCCTGATGAGGATGACGTTGCTGAAGGCTCTCCTCCCCCTTCTGTACATCCTTCGAAGGGGGAAGGGAGTCCCACGGGCTCTTCTGCTGCCAAGCCTACCTCTCGGGGGAGCGCTTTGACTGAGACTCCCCTTCGGAGGACGGATGAGCCTGACGACCCCCCTCGTGGCCGCCTTCGCCGCTCCTTCCTCCGATGAGGATTCTCCTCGCCGTAAGCAGCCTGCAGCTCCTGCCTCCTTAGACCTCTCCGGGGATCGATCTCGTTCTCCAACGCCTTCCAGACCTTTCGCCCCTGGTGCAGATGGACAGCAGTCTGACCTCGTCATCCGACGGGCAACGGTCCCTTCGGGGCAAAGGGTTGCCTCCCACGGTGTGGGTGCTTCCCTTGCGCGTCAGGGTTCCCCTGCGCACCCTTCTGCAGAGTTAGCGCACAGGCGCTCTCCTTCTCGTCAGCGTTCTCCTGATCGCCAGCGCTCTCCTGTTCGTCAGCGCTCTCCTCATGATCTTCGCCCCACTGCTCGTCAGCACTCTCCTGAGGATTCCGAACATCCTGCTGGTCCTGTTGTGCGCCCAGCGCGCCATCGGTCTCCTGAGTGCTCTAGATCTCCTGCCCGTCAGAGCGCACCTGCGCTTCCAGTTCCTGATACGCGCCCTGTGCGCCCATGTTCGCCCGCGCGACCTAGAACTTCGGTTCAGGTCTTGGACAAGGACTCTTCTCCTCACCCTCGCGATCCTGCTCGTCAGCCTGTTCTAGCGCAGCAACACTCGCGGTCGCCTACGCGTACTTCTAAGGCTACTGTACACCCTCGCGCCCACGCTCCTCCTGTTCCTGAGGCCGTTCGTGAACGTTTGCCTTTGCGCAACGCGCCGGCAGCTCCCACACAGGATTCCACGCGTCGCCCTTCTGCTCGCCAGCGATCACAGACGCGTCAACGTTCGCCTGCTTGTCAGCGATCTCCTGTGCGTCAACGGTCCCCAGCGCGTCAGCGATCCTCTGAACATCGGCGATCTCCTGACCGCCCGCGTGATTTTTCGCCTGCGCGCAAGCGCTCTCCTATGCGTCTGCGCCCAGAGGATCTGGAGAGACATGGGTCTCCTTCTTCCAGCTCGCCCATGCGCGGTCGCTCGCCTGCTCGTTCTACGCGCCATCGCTCGCCTACGCGCCAGCATTCACCAACGCGCCATCGATCTCCCACGCGTTACAGGTCCCCTGGACACCATCGACAGCGGTCGTCGGAGCGATCTCGTTCGCCAACGCGCTCGCTCGCTCACGTGCTTACTCGCCTACACGCCCACGCACTTACTCGCCTACACGCCCGCGCGACCGCTCCCGTGCTCGATTGTCTCCGCGCGATTGCTCGCCTGCGCTTCAACAGCCTCTCGCGCGCGACTCCTTAGTGTCGCCTACGCACGAGCGTCAGCACGACCCCCGTTCGCGTCGGGTTCCGCAGCTCGCGACAGCAGCAGGGACGCGTGTCGCCAGACCGCAATCAGGATCGCCCCTGCCTAAGCGCAGGTCTCTTTTTCAGGATAGGGAAGACCCATCGGAGAGGTCAGAACAACTTTCTTCCCCTTTTTCCTTACACGCAGGTCCAGTGGTGTCCACTCCGAAGAATCGCACGATCCCCTTCTCTCCAGCGGAAATTTCGGACTTTGTGTCCGTGTCTCGGCAGTCTTGGTTTGGTCTTCTGATGCGGGCGTTAGTGAAGGCTATGAAGCCGGCACTCGCCCATCAAGGACACAAGCCAATGGCGGCCTCGCCCCCGCTGAAGAGAAGGAGAGGAGTGGACTTCGTGGTGACTTCTCCTAGGGAGAGGCTGGTTCCTAAGAGGTCCGTCAGGAAGGCTTCATCCTTTTCGCAGGCGCTTTCTCCTTCTCCTGAAGACGAGGCTTTTCCGTCCTCAGGAGAATCCAGTGAGGTAGCGGTCTCCCCCTCGGCACCAAGGGGGGAGTCGTCTCCTCGTGGAGGGGAATCGTCTCGCGTGGAAGGCACCTTCCAGACCTCTTTGTTGGGGTCGTGTATCCTGCCCAGGAGGGAACCTAAAGACTCCCAAGATGATTCCGAAGTCTTCTTCTCGAATTCGTCAGGATCCAGCTGCACCCCGGGAGAACGTCCACGCATCTCCCCAGGAAGAGATTCCGGGGACGGGAGACTTAGCTGCCAGTCCACAGGGAGGACCCCAGCAAGAGTCTGAGCACGCCTTCCGGCAAGTCCTGAGCCTGATGAGACAGCTCAACGGGTTCATGGACCCCGTGATCGCCCCCCGTGAAGGCAAGGACACGGTCCTGGATCAGGTGTACGGAACTCAGAAGCCCCCCAAGGCCAGCGCGGCTTTGCCCTGGTCCCAGGGGCTGAAGAGTGCCAGAGCCAGGGCCAATGCTCAACTCGCGGTTCTCGCTTCCTCCAGTCGTTCCTCTGCCGGGAACAAACTCCTCCCACCTCCTCGTCTCCAGCAGAGGAGGTATTTTGAGATCATGGGGGAGTCTAGCCTCGCTCTTCCCCTCCATCATTCGGTAGAAGAGCTCGCTAGGGGAGTTCCCCTTGAGAAGCTTTCCGCCCGGCAGGTGACGTTCTCGGTGTCGGAGATCCTGAGCCATGAGAAGGTCGCGAAGTGCGCCATGCAGGCCACTTCGTGGCTGGATATCTGGCTAGGTTCTCTGGGCATCCTATTGCGCTCCGAGGATCTGTCTAAGGAGACCAATAGGAAGGCCCTGGAGACCTTCCTCCTCTCGGGCACTCGCTCCATCGAGTTCCTGGCACATCAGGTTACCAACCTTTGGGCCAACTCGGTGTTGAAGCGTCGTGATGCGGTGACCGAGAAGATCCACCCGAAGGTCCCCGCCGTGGATGTCTGCAGGCTCAGGTACGCTTCCCTCCTTGGGGGGGAATCTGTTTGAGCTGCAGGACATGGAACGCACAGCTGAGAGGTGGAGGAAGTCGAGCCAGGACTCCCTCCTCCAAAGGGCCCTTGCATCTCGGCCCTATAAGCCTCCAGCTCCGCAACAACCGCAGCAGCAGCCTCGCAAGACACCAAAGCAGGCACCGGCAGCTAAGAAAGTGGTGTCTAAGCCCCAGCCCTTTCCAGCCAAGGACAAGAGGGGCGGTAAGTCTCAGGGGAGGCAAGACTCCTAGAGGGAGCGGCCGCGGCCGCAAATGCTAAGAGTGGCAGTCCCCGCGCATGTCCACCTGTGGGGAGATGCCTTCAAAGTTGCGTGCACAGGTGGCAGCAACAAGGGGCCGATGCTTGGACGGTCTCTGTGATCGGCCAAGGCTATCGCGTCCCATTCACGACATCTCAACCTCCCCTGACAGCGAATTCAGTGTCGTTGAGCTCCTATGCCATGGGATCGGTAAAGGGGCTATCCCTTCGGGCAGAAGTTGAGACCATGCTCAAGAAGGATGCTCTCCTGGAGGTCGTCGACGGCTCCCCAGGCTTCTTCAGTCGACTCTTTCTTGTAAAGAAGGCGTCTGGAGGCTGGAGACCTGTCATCGACCTCTCGGCTCTGAACAAGTTTGTCAAGCAAACTCCGTTCAGCATGGAGACAGCGGACACGGTCAGACTTGCAGTGAGACCACAAGACTTCATGTGCACACTGGATCTAAAGGACGCGTACTTCCAGATCCCAATCCATCCGTCTTCCAGGAAGTACTTGAGATTCAGCCTAGACAACAAGACCTACCAGTTCAAGGTGCTGTGCTTTGGTCTCTCCATAGCACCTCAGGTGTTCACTAGAGTGTTCACCCTGATTTCATCTTGGGCGCACAGGAACGGCATCCGTCTCCTTCGTTATCTGGACGACTGGCTGATCCTAGCAGATTCGGAGTCGACCCTTCTTCGACACCGAGACAGGCTTCTGGGACTTTGCCAGGATCTGGGGATCGTGGTAAATCTCGAGAAGTCCTCTCTGCAGCCGTCCCAATGACTGGTTTATCTAGGCATGTTGTTAGACACCAATCTCCACAAAGCCTTTCCATCAGACGACAGGATAGCAAGGCTGAGGAGGGCGGCAGAACCCTTCCTCAGGCGAGAAGAGCTTCCCGCCCAATCGTGGTTGCGTCTCTTAGGTCACCTGGCCTCCCTGGCTCGTCTGGTTCCAAACGGCCGTCTCAGGATGAGATCCCTGCAGTGGCGGCTCAAGTCCCGGTGGAATCAAGGATCCGATTCCCCGGACTTACAGGTCCCGATAGGACCTTCGGAACAGGCGGACCTGCGGTGGTGGCTGGTCGACGAGAACCTGCGAAAGGGAGTAGATCTTCTCGTCTTCCCCCCCGGAGTTGACACTGTTTTCGGACGCGTCAAAAGAAGGGTGGGGGGGGGGGGCGCACATTCTGAACCAGAGGACCTAAGGCCTTTGGTCAGAATCAGAAAAGTACCTGCACATCAACCTGCTAGAGATGAAGGCTGTCTTTCTGGCTCTTCAGCAGTTCCAACGGACCCTGGCGGGTCACTCTGTGGTGGTGATGAGCGACAACACCACGGTGGTGGCTTATATCAACAAGCAGGGAGGTACTTTTTCGCAGCAGCTATCCCATCTTTCAGTAGAGATTCTGAGGTGGACCGAAGTCCACTCGATAACACTATCAGCTCACTTCATTCCTGGCAAGAGGAATGTGCTCGCCGACAGTCTGAGCAGGGCTTCGCAGATAGTGAGTACCGAGTGGTCTTTGGATCCTCAGATAGCCAACAAAGTCCTGACTTTGTGGGGTTCCCCGACCGTGGATCTGTTCGCGACAGCTTCGAATTTCAAGCTGCCCCTGTACTGCTCCCCAGTCCCGGACCCCAAGGCACTCTGGCAAGATGCTTTCCAACAACGGTGGGATAACATCGACGTGTACGCCTTCCCACCGTTCTGTCTGATGAGAAGGGTGCTCAACAGGACCAGACTATCGGTCAACTGTTCGATGACTCTGATAGCTCTGCTATGGCATCACGCAGAATGGTTCCCGGACCTTCTGCAGCTCCTGACGGAGCTCCCGAGAGAACTTCCCCCACGTCACGAGCTACTCAAACAACCACACTGCAACATCTTCCACAAGGCTGTAGCCTCGCTTCGGCTTCATGCCTGGAGACTGTCCAGCGTCTCCTTACGGAGAAAGGCTTTTCGCAACAGGTTGCGGAGAGGATGTCTCGGCACCTGCGAAAGTCCTCTGAGGGAGTCTACCAGGCGAAGTGGAGAGTCTTCTGTGGTTGGTGTCGTGGGAGGGGTATCTCTCCACTCGATGCCACTTCCAGCAATAGCAGAGTTCCTCGTTTATTTGCGGAAGGAAATGCGCCTTTCGGTCTCAGCGGTGAAAGGCTATCGCTCAGCCTTAAGCTTGGCTTTTAGGCTGAAAGGAGTGGACATTTCTTCCTCGCTGGAACTCTCTTTATTCATACGTAGCTATGAGCTTACCTGCCCTCAGTCGGAAGTGAGACCTCCTCCTTGGAACGTGGTTCGGGTTCTCAGGGCTAGCTCTTAAGAGACCTCCCTTCGAACCATTACGCCAGGCCTCTGATCGCCACCTGTCTTGGAAGACGGCTTTCCTGCTCGCTTTGGCCTCGGCCAAGCGAGTTAGTGAACTTCATGGTCTCTCGTACGACATCGCCCATTCAAGGGGATGGGGGGAGGTAACGTGCAGGTTCGTCCCTGAGTTTGTTGCCAAGACTCAGAATCGTGGAGTGCCGGACCCACGATTCGACTTTCAGGATCGCGAGTCTCAGTTCTGTAACAAGCGACCCAGACCAGCTGCTACTATGTCCAGTGAGGAATCTGAGGTATTACTTGAAGAGAACAGCTGCAGTTCGTCCTCAAGTGCGAGCATTGTTTGTTAGCACATGCAGGACGAAGAGGAGGATCACCAAGAATACCATCTCGGCTTGGATTCGAAGGGTTATCCATCACGCCTTGAATCCAGACCCTCCTCCGTCACGTCGCCCTAGGGCACATGACGTCAGGGGCATTGCTACGTCCCTGGCCTTCAAGAGAAACTTCTGTGATGCAGGTGCTTCAAGCTGGGGTCTGGAAACGTCAGACGACCTTCGCTGCCTACTACCTGCAGGACGTGACCCACAGGAGCCTCGATACCTTTTCCATCGGCCCTGTGGTGGCTGCACAACAGCTGGTCTAACCTCAGGCTCCTTTATGGACAAGTAGCAGTAGGTTGAGGGCGTTGTTACCCGGTTTTAGTCTGCGTGAATGAAAGAGTATGTCTGACCCTTACTTCTTTCTTCATCCTCCCCTCTCTTGGAGAAGCAGCATCCTGGTCTCCACATAGCTGACCTCAACCTCTGCAGGTAACCCATGCTTCCTTGTGCTCCTAGTATTAAGTTTAATACTTTCGCGTCCCCCATACCCTGACGAGGTGGTATTGGGAACGTCCTATCCTAGATTCCTATCTAAAGGTCTCAAGGTCAACTTCATAGGACGAGTCATGCTCTTTCCTCCACACACAACTTATGTAGGCCACACGTTCCTTGCGAAGCAAGGAACTTGTGAGGTGCAGGGGCTCCTTTTCTCAAGTGCTACTCACTGGGAGGCGGAGCCCCTGGGTAAAGCCAAAGTTAGTAAGGCTGGGGACTTTCCACCCTTCCTAAGGGGTAAGTCACCCAATGTAAATAGCGTGGTTTGTATTTCGGTTACGGAACAAATGACAAATTCGGAGATAATTTGTATTTTTCCTAACCATACAAACCTTAGCTATTTACACATATTTGCCCGCCAGCCTTGTCCCCCAAGTCAAGTCCTACCTCTAAGTGAAGTGAAGCAAATCACCGGTGTGTGGGGGGAGGGGTAGCAAGCTACCCCTTCCCCTACCCCCGCTAACTAGCGCGGGGGTAGTTAACCCTCGTTAAAAACTATTGGCTCGTCATTTCAGCTACGCCGAAAGTAAACCCAGGGTAAATAGCTAAGGTTTGTATGGTTAGGAAAAATACAAATTATCTCCGAATTTGTCATGTTGATGGAGTGGTGAGAGAGGTGAATGCTCGAGTGCTTGGACGAGGATTAAAACTGGTAGACGAGAATGACCATGAATGGGAGGTAAATCAGGTGTTGTTTGCAGATGATACTGTACTGGTTGCAGACACAGAAGAGAAGCTTGGCCGATTAGTGACAGAATTTGGAAGTGTGTGTGAGAGAAGGAAGTTGAGAGTTAATGTGGGTAAGAGTAAGGTTATGAGATGTACGAGAAGGGAAGGTGGTGCAAGGTTGAATGTCATGTTGAATGGAGAGTTACTTGAAGTGGATCAGTTTAAGTACTTGGGGTATGTTGTTGCAGCAAATGGTGGAGTGGAAGCAGATGTACGTCAGAGTGCATGAAGGTTGCAAAGTGTTGGGGGCAGTTAAGGGAGTAGTAAAAAATAGAGGGTTGGGCATGAATGTAAAAAGAGTTCTATATGAGAAAGTGATTGTACCAACTGTGATGTATGGATCGGAGTTGTGGGGAATGAAAGTGACGGAGAGACAGAAATTGAGTGTGTTTGAGATGAAGTGTCTAAGGAGTATGGCTGGTGTATCTCGAGTAGATAGGGTTAGGAACAAAGTGGTGAGAGTGAGAACGGGTGTAAGAAATGAGTTAGCAGTTAGAGTGGATATGAATGTGTTGAGGTGGTTTGGCCATGTTGAGAGAATGGAAAATGGCTGTCTGCTAAAGAAGGTGAGGAATGCAAGAGTTGATGGGAGAAGTACAAGAGGAAGGCTAAGTTTTATGAATAGAACTTACCTGGGAGTTATATATATATAGCTGAGTCTCCGACTGCGGCAGAATTTAATCGAAAATCGCGGCAACCGCCTTGTGGTGGTTGTGTGGTTAGATGGTTAACAACCCTTACAGGGTGGTACTTTGAATCATTCCCATTTTTTGTTCCTCAGATTATCTCTGCCGGCCGGATCGACAACATCGTTGGTCCGCCTTTCAGAGTTTTTCGGATCGCTTTCCCTTCATCGCCTTTTTGGACTTCGTTTTTGGTGAAGTACACTGTGTTGGGATTTGGTAATCGTGTTGTTTTTGTTTTTTTGTCTTTTTTCCTTTATTATGATGAGTGAGAAAATTCATTATCGTGTTTGTGCGAATGATATTTGCAAGGTGAGGTTGCCGAAGGTTTCGGTTGACCCTCACACTATCTGTATGGGTTGCAGGGGGTTTGAATGTGCTTTAGATAATAAGTGCAAGGAATGCGAGGTTTTAAGTGATGATGATTGGTTAGCTATGAAGCGCTATGTGCGCAAACTTGAGATTGATAGAGTTAGAAGAGCTAAATCAAAGTCAAAGTCTGCTAGTGAGCCTAGCTTAGATTTATCTATTGACCCTTTGCTTGTAACCCCTTTGGAAGTTATTCCTTCCCCGAATGTAGTAACTCCTGCCCCTTCTACAGGATCTGTGCCTACGGATGACCCTGGGTATGCTAAATTAGCTGCTGAATTGGAGGCCATTAAAGCACAGTTGGAGGCCTTTAAAGGTAAGGGTGTAGGTGAAATTAGTGCTTGTGAAAGTGCAGTGGAGGTGGCGACTGATCGAATCTGTCATACCCCTAGGTCTAGACCTTTACCAAGCTCCCAGGACTAAGGGAGAAGGTACGTCGAAAGCCGAAAGGGGGTAAGAGGTGCTTATCCTCGGTCAGTCGTCGCCTCAGACAGTCCTGTTGCGATCTTCCAGGCTGCTCTTGACCGCCGTAGGAAAGGCGTGTCGGATACGTTTGTGTCTTCGCCTGATCGTTCTCCCAGTCGTAATTGGCGTTACGAATCAAGACCAATGAAGAGAGGGTGGAACCGGGACGTGCAGTCTCGCTCTCCCTCTCCCGGTTCGAGTAGCAGAGACCCTGATCCTTCGGAAGACGACTTCGATGTTCCTGTTAAAAGGGCGAAACAGAGAGTCCTTAGCCCAGTTAATCCTGTTAGACTCCCTGCTTCTTCTGCCAGCGCTCCCAGTCAAGCCGTACGACAACTGCCGTCTTCGGCACCGCGAGAACCAGCGGAGGTTGCTAAAGCTTTCATGGTTGTTATGCAGGAACAACTTTCATCGTTAGTTAAAGCCTTCAGCCACCCTTCTCAGTCCGTCAGACGTAAGGACGTCTCTTTGCCTGTTAAGAGATCTTCTTCCAAGAGAGATTTTAGTATCTCTCCCAAGAAACCTCTGCGCACTTCGTCGGCCGTACGACAACGTACACCCTCTTCATCGGCACGCTGCCAGGAACTTCCTTCCCCCCTCCCGGAGCCAGGACGATACTGCCTCTCGTTCTCGGCGCCGTGACGATTCCGTTTCCCTTTCGAAACGCCTGGACGTTACTGCCTCGTTTCTTAGGAAACAGGATGAATGCAGTCTGCATTTTCAAGGCGAAGGCAGCCTGCATCTTCAGGATGCTTTTGTTTCTCGTCATCGTGACGATACTGCCTCTCGTCATCATGACGATACCGCTTCTCGTCATCGTGACGATACCGCTTCTCGGCGACTGGATGTTAGCGGCGCTCGGCGCCAGGATTCAAACAGCTCTCGCTGCCAGACTGCTGGCAGCCCAACTCTTCGGGATGTTATCCTTGAGCAGGACCTCGAAGATATTTCGGAAGAGGAAGAAAAACCTGCCGACTCTTCTAGCGATTACAAGGTTCTTTCTCGCTCTCTTTTGGAACTTTATGGGGAGGAATTTCAACCTTCGGCCCCTCGTTCTCCTCAGTCTCAATTTACCAGGAAGAAAGCTACTAAGTCTTTGGCCTTCATCAAAATGAAACTTTCAATTTCAGCCAGGAAAGCTCTCGCTAAAGTGGATGATTGGATGAAGGAACGGAGACAAGCTGTCAAGACCACCTTTTCTTTTCCACCGTCTCGGCTCGCTTCCATGGCCGGTATGTGATATGAGACAGGGGAACCTTTGGGGTTAGGAGTGCCTTCCTCCTCCCAAGGTGACTTCTCGGCTCTTGTGGACTCGGCAAGAAGGCATGCTTTAAACTCTGCCAAGGTGATGTGGTCCATGTCGGAGCTTGATCACCTCGTCAAAGGAATTTTCAGGGTTTTCGAGGTTTTCAGCTTCCTGGACTGGTCTCTCGGGACTCTGGCCAGGAAGTCTGAACTCCTGGAGGACACGAAGGACCTGACGAGTATCATGTCCTGGATGGACAAAGCTCTAAGGGATGGAGCTAATGAATTGGCTTCCCTTTTCTCAGCAGGGGTCTTAAAGAAGAGGGCCCTTTTGTGCTCCTTCACCTCTAGATCTGTGACTGTTGCCCAGAAGTCGGAGCTACTTTACGCCCCTTTTTCACGTTATCTTTTTCCTGAAGCTCTGATCAGAGATATCTCCCTTTCTCTGGCTCAGAAGGCTACTCAGGACCTTTTGTCTCGGTCGGCTAGAAAGACCTTACCTGTTGCTCCTGCTCCTCTGAAGAAGGAGGAGAAGTAGTTTCAACAGCCCTTTCGGGGCAGGATCTCCTCGAGAGCGGATTTTAGGGGGAGAAGACAAGAGTCAGGGCCAAGGACCAGCAGGGGTGCGTTTAGGCCCCGGTCCAAAAAATGAGATGGAAGTCCTCCAGACACCAGTAGGGGCAAGACTGTCTCGTTTTTGGCAGTCTTGGAAAAGGAGAGGGGCGGACACCTGGTCCCTCTCAGTCGTCAAGGAAGGTTACAAGATCCCCTTTTTAAAGAAACCACCTCTCTCAGACTCTCCCCTAGCCTTAGTGGCTCAGTACACCGACGCAGGGAAACGAGAGGCTCTTCTGGAGCTAGTCGACCAGATGTTGGTCAAGGGAGCAATAGAGCCAGTTCAAGACCTCGCCTCCCCAGGCTTTTACAATCGCCTGTTTCTGGTTCCCAAGAACTCGGGTGGATGGAGACCAGTCCTAGATGTCAGCTCTCTGAACGCCTTCGTGGAGAAAACAAAGTTCTCCATGGAGACGACTCAGTCAGTGCTGGCTGCAGTTCGTCCAGGAGACTGGATGGTTTCTCTCGACCTGCAGGACGCTTATTTTCACGTCCCCATTCATCCGTCTTCGAGGAGATATCTGAGGTTTGTGTTCCAGGGCAAGTGCTTCCAATTCAGGGCACTTTGCTTCGGTCTCAGCACAGCTCCCCAAGTTTTCACCAGACTAATGGCGAATGTGGCAGGCTGGTTACACCAGGAGGGGATAAGGGTCTCCTTCTATCTAGACGACTGGCTGATCCGGTCACAGTCGAAAGAGAAATGTCTGGAGGACCTAATGAAAACTTATACGATCACTCAGGACCTGGGACTCATTGTCAACTGGGGGAAGTCTCAGACCGAGCCGAATCAGACTATTCTCTATTTGGGGATAGTTCTGAATTCAGTTCTTTTTCAGGCTTCTCCCTCCCAGGAGAGGCAGACCAGGTGCCTGGACAAAGTCAAAGACTTTTTGAGGAAGCAGGAATGCTCAGCAAAGGAGTGGATGAGTCTGCTGGGAACTCTATCCTCCCTGGAGCAGTTTGTCCCTTTGGGGAGACTGCACCTAAGGCCTCTGCAACACTTCCTCGCAAAGGTTTAGAACAGAAAGATCCAGGAGGACACTTTTTCTTTTCCCATTCCGACAGAGATCAAGGATCTTTTAATGTGGTGGCTGGACCCAGCTCTGTTGGGAAAAGGGATCTCCTTGTTCAAGAAGAACCCCGACCTAGTGTTATTCTCAGATGCGTCCGAGTCAGGCTGGGGAGCAACACTAGGGAACAAAGAGGTCTCAGGTATTTGGGAAGGGAGTCAGGTCAGTTGGCATATCAACAGGAAGGAATTGATGGCCATTTTGTTAGGGCTCAAGGCCTTCAAATCCTCGGTGTCGGGAAAGACTGTGGAGATCAATTCCGACAACACCGCAGCTCTCGCGTACATAAGGAAGCAAGGGGGAACTCACTCCCTCTCTCTGTTCTCAACTGTGAGAGAGCTTCTCCTCTGGGCGAACGAGAACGAGACCCAGCTGTTGACAAGGTTTGTTCAAGGGCAGAGAAACATCAGGGCAGACATGCTCAGCAGGAGGGGACAGGTCCTTCCTACAGAGTGGACTCTCAACCCGCATGTCTGTCGGAGCCTCTGGAAGTTGTGGGGCAGACCAGTAATAGACCTTTTCGCCTCCGGTCTAAACAAGAGGATCCCCAACTACTGCTCCCTAGTCCCGGACGAGGAAGCTGTTACAGTGGACGCCTTCTTGATGGATTGGACGGGGCTGGACATGTATGCCTTTCCCCCGTTCAAGATCATCAATCTAGTTGTCAGGAAGTTCGCTCTCCTCGATTTGGGACGAATGATCCTAGTGGCTCCATTCTGGCCTGCGAGGGAATGGTTCACCGAAGTGGTAGGGTTGCTGATGGACTTTCCAAGAAGACTCCCGGCAAGTCCAGATCTTCTCAGACAACCCCACTTCGAGAGATTTCACCAAAACCCCCTCGCTCTCAATCTGACTGCCTTCAGACTGTCGAGAAGCTCATTAGATCTCGAGGCTTTTCGGCACAAGCGGCGAAAGCTATTGCCAGGGCAAGGAGGATCTCTTCACAAAGAGTCTACCAGTCAAAGTGGGAGACCTTTAGAGCTTGGTGCAGGAGGCGCAAGGTTTCCTCGTCCTCTACCTCTCTAAGCCAGATTGCAGACTTTCTTTTGTACCTCAGGCAGGATGCTAAGCTGGCTGTATCTACCATTAAAGGATACAGGAGCATGCTCTCAACCGTCTTTAGGCATAGAGGCTTAGAGTTATCTCAGAATAAGGACTTGCAGGACCTCATTAGGTCTTTTGAGACAACGAAGCAGGTGCACTTAAGACCCCCTTCTTGGAACCTGGATGTGGTGCTTAAGTTTTTGTGCTCCAGGAAGTTTGAGCCTATCTCGCAAGCTTCTCTGCGAGATGTGACTAAGAAAACCCTCTTCCTTTTGTCTCTAGCGACTGCCAGGAGGATCAGCGAGGTCCAGGCAATCGAGAAGCGTGTAGGCTTCACCCTAAATGGAGCGGTTTGTTCCTTGAGGTTCGACTTTCTCGCCAAGAATGAGAACCCTTCGAAACCCTGGCCTAGGACTTTTGAAGTCCCTAACCTCACGAATCTAGTAGGTCAGGAACAGGAAAGCCTCCTCTGCCCAGTTAGTGCTCTCAAGGCTTATTTGGCCCACACTAAGAGCGTGAGGGGTGCTTCCAACTCCTTATGGTGTTCAGTGAAGGATCCTCAAAAACCCCTGTCAAAGAACGCTTTGTCCTTTTTCCTGAGGGAAACTATTAGGGAAGCCCACCTCTTTTGTGAGAAAGAAAACTTCGCCCTGTTAAAAGTACGGGCTCACGAAGTAAGGGCCATTGCTGCTTCGCTGGCATACCGGAAAAATATGTCAGTTAAGCAGATCATGGACGCAACGTTCTGGAAGAGCAACTCTGTCTTCGCTTCTCATTACTTCAGAGAGGTAAGAGTGGACTATGACAAGTGTTATACCTTGGGCCCATACGTAGCTGCGGCTTCTGTATTAGGCAAAGGAGTTACTACCCCCACTCAACCTTAGTTTATGTACTTGTATATGGGTTTGTGTTTTTTATGGTTGTCTGAGGTCCTCGTCCTGTGGTACGGTTCCCTCAGTCCAGATAGATAGTTTATATCTATTTCTGCAAGGTTAGATGGTTAGCTTTAGTAAGGTTGCAGGTTTTTTATATGGGAAGGTAGTTTTCTGAAGTCTAGTCAAGTTGTTGGTCCTACCCCTTTGACAGACTCGATTGAGTTGTTTGCAGCGTAGCAGGTCTACTCCTGGCTGAACACTCCTAAGGGAAAGCGACTCTAGAGGCAGTTACCTTTGAAGTCAGCTACCTTAGCAGGTAAGGAATCAAGGTGTTTGTTCTCCTACAACTCTTTTGTTGTTTCCTCAACTATGTTTTTCTGTCTGTTTCCCTCCTCCAAATGTGTGAATCAGCTATATATATATAACTGCCAGGTAAGTTCTATTCATAAAAATGGAGTTTTTATGATAAAACAAAGTTTTATGAATACTTACCTGGCAGTTATATATATATTTTAAAGCCCACCCACCTCTCCTCAGGAGACAGGTCGGGCAAAGATAATCTGAGGAACAGAAAACGGGAATGATTCCAAGTACCATCCTGTAAGGGTTGTTAACCATCTAACCATACAACCACCTCTTGTGGTTGCCGCGATTTTCGATTAAATTCTGCCGCAGTCGGAGACTCAGCTATATATATATAACTGCCAGGTAAGTATTCATAAAACTTTGTTTTATCATAAAAACTCCATGTTTGGGTGGATGGATGGAGTGAAGAAAGCTCTGGGTGATAGGAGGATAGATGTGAGAGAGGCAAGAGAGCGTGCTAGAAATAGGAATGAATGGCGAGCGATTGTGACGCAGTTCCGGTAGGCCCTGCTGCTGCCTCCGATGCCTTAGATGACCGCGGAGGTAGCAGCAGTAGGGGATTCAGCATTATGAAGCTTCATCTGTGGTGGATAATGTGGGAGGGTGGGCTCTGGCACCCTAGCAGTACCAGCTGAACTCGGTTGAGTCCCTTGTTAGGCTGGAGGAACGTCGAGAGTAGAGGTCCCCTTTTTTGTTTTGTTTCATTTGTTGATGTCGGCTGGGGGAAGTGCCTTGGTATATGTATGTATGTATGTACCGCTTATCCATCGACAAGTAATGTGGTAGTCAACAATGTGGTCTAGAGGTAAGATTCATCAAAATATACTGAGTTTTGATGAAAGTCATAATTTTGATACTTGGCTTTAGGTTACATAATACAGTATCTCTCCCACCTTCCCACTTGAAGTGGTTTTGTGTCTACCCAGAAGTCCATGTTAACTTTATATTGGGAGAACCCTGAGGTGAAATGAGTTCCTGGATCACAGAGTCCACTCAGAGAACATGTGGCTGCCAATTCCAGAAGGGGAGGGTATTTGGTATAGAGAGGAAAAAAAATGAATTTTGACAGTTCAAGTAATGTGATAAAGAGAAGTATCAAAATAATAGATCTGTTATTAAGATTGTTTTTCTGTGAAATTCTCTAGTTTGCTTCATTTTAATCTAAATAGATATGGAAAAAACTTTTATTGGACATCTTCCTTTAAAGATTGAAATATTCATCATCATCATCTCCTACGCCTATTGACGCAAAGAGCCTCAGATTTTGCCTGTCATCTATCTAGAGTTTTTAAATCAATGCTTCTCTATTCATCATCTACTTGTTTTACTGTAGGTCTGGGCAGGGGCGTAGGAGTGTTTTCCTGTTTGGGGGGGCTAAAGTTCGAAATGACACTGAAGGCGGAGCTGCAGGCGTGAAGGCATGGGGGTGGAGGGTCTGGGGTCTCTCTCTCTCTCTCTCTCTCTCTCTCTCTCTCTCTCTCTCTCTCTCTCTATATATATATATATATATATATATATATATATATATATATGACTGCAGTGTATGACTGCGTTTCTCTCTCTTTTGACATACTGTATTGAATCAATTTCTGATTTATCATTGGTATATCATACAGGAGACTGCTCTCTCTCTCTCTCTCTCTCTCTCTCTCTCTCTCTCTCTCTCTCTCTCTCTCTCTCTCTCTCTCTCTCTGTTCCCAAACTATGTTATAGAGTCCCACAGTAAAGTCAAAAGATTAATACTATAAACCATAAAACAAGAGAAATAACATAGAATAGTGTGTCCGAGTGTACCCTCAAGCAAAAGAACTCTAATCCAAGACTGTGGAAGACCATGGTACAGAGGTTATGGCCCTACCCAAGACTAGAGAGCAATTGTTTGATTTTGGAGTGTCCTTCTCCTAGAAGAGCTGCTTACCGTAGCTAAAGAGTCTCTTCTACCCTTAAGTCTCAAACCTGTATTAATGCTTTGACTGGTACTGATATTACAACGGCTCTTTGCATTCTCTGATTAAATTGAAAAATAGAGGCTCTGATAGTTATTGGCAGTGATACGCACATGTAATTCATTTACTTCCTTATTTCCTTTCCTCACTAGGCTATTTTCCCTGTTGGAGCCCTTGGGCTTGTAGCATCATGCTTTTCTAAACCCGGGTTGTAGCTTAGCAAGTAATAATAATAATAAAAATAATAATAATAATAAAAATGATGATAATAATAATGATAATAATAATAATAATAATAATAGTAATAATAGTGAGCTTTAATTTTTAGCATATATCTCATATGATACAACTAAATTTCTTATAATTTTTTTCGGTTTTCCCTTCATATTCTTTATATATTTTTTCCATACTTTTTAAAAGTATCGATACTTTAAGTACTTTCCGTGAAAATCGAGAAAGACTTTAATTCACTTGGGTCCACGATGCAGGTATAGGTCACAGCCAGGGTTGCCAGATTATTTCGACTGGATTATCGTACACGAGCCTTGAAATTGTCGTTTTTCAACCAAAATTATCGTACACACACACACGCTTTGTTTACTGTTTACACTTTTTCCTTTCATGGGTATACTGAGTTTTCCGTCAATTTGATAACTCGCCGAAGTTCTACTATTTGTTTTATATATATATGTATGTTTATATGTATATGTATATATATATGTATATATAATGTATGTATATGTATATATATACATATATATATATATATATATATATATATATATATATATATATATATATATATATATATGTATATATATATATATATATATATATATATATATATACTGTATATACAGTATATATATATACATATATATATATATATATATATATATATATACTGTATATACAGTATATATATATATATATATATATATATATATATATATATATGTATATATATAAATATGTATATGTATATATACAGGTATATATATGTATATGTATATATACAGATATATATGTATATAAAATATATATATGTATATATATATATAAAATATATATATATATATATATATATATATATATATATATATATATATATATATATATATATATATATATGAGCCGTTACTAGTCCACTGCAGAACAAAGGCCTTGGACTTTTTTATCCATTTGCGTCTGTTTATGGTCTTTCTATGTCAGTTTATCCCCGCAAATTTCCTTAGTTCGTCAACCCATCGTCTTCTCTTCCTTCCCCTGTTTCTTTTGTAAGCATTGGGGACCTATTCTGTTATATCTTATGAGAGAGAGAGAGAGAGGGAGAGTCTAGTTGCTGACTGTATTAACTGGGGGTAAATAATCCCTTAAGACAAATTGAATACTGACATAACATGACTTGTCA
>NC_090725.1:305857130-305869630 GCF_036898095.1 Palaemon carinicauda | reverse complement strand
TGTCCTCTGGCCGAAGATGGCCTTGCTCTTGGGCACAGCTGCCTTTGGCACTGCTGCCGTCGGAGCATTTTTCTTTTTCAGGTACCTGTGTGGAAGGAACGGAAAAGGAGGAGAGACTGTGAGAGATGAAGAGCTTTTGCAGAATCTTCTCCAGGAAATCGGAGAAACTACACAGGAAGATGATGAATTTCTTCCAGCTGAAGGAATGTTCCCCGAAGAGCTGGAAGAAGGTGAATTTCTTCCAGCTGAAGAAACTTTCCAGGATGAAGTGGAAGATGAAATCGGTCTTTCTGCTGAAGGAGTGTTCCAAGATGCACTGGAAGATTTAATTGATCTTCCTGCTGGAGTGCTCCAGGATGAACTGGAAGAGGATATCAATCTTCCAACAGGAGGAGTGTTCCAAGAAGAGCTGGAATATGGTGAATTTCTTCCAGCTGAAGAAACTTTCCAGGATGAAGTGGAAGATGAAATCGGTCTTTCTGCTGAAGGAGTGTTCCAAGATGCACTGGAAGATTTAATTGATCTTCCTGCTGGAGTGCTCCAGGAT
This sequence comes from Palaemon carinicauda, assembly GCF_036898095.1. Classification (NCBI taxonomy): domain Eukaryota; kingdom Metazoa; phylum Arthropoda; class Malacostraca; order Decapoda; family Palaemonidae; genus Palaemon; species Palaemon carinicauda. Next base: position 305,869,083 of record NC_090725.1, on the reverse strand, counting down.
GAACTGGAAGAGGATATCAATCTTCCAACAGAAGGAGTGTTCCAAGAAGAGCTGGAATATGGTGAATTTCTTCCAGCTGAAGAAACTTTCCCGGATGAACTGGAAGATGAAATCGATCTTCCAGTGGAAGAACAGCTAAATGAGCCGGGTCTTTCTCAAAGAGGAGAAGACGAGGATGTAGAGAAAGAGAAGGAGGAAGAAGGAAAAGTTCTTACTCTTGAAGAACATTGGTCTGAAGACGATTCAAAGGCAGAGAGAAGTGATAAAAAGCGCGCAAAGAAAAAGAGGAGAAAAAGAAGGCTCTCAAAGGAAGAGAGCAGTAATGGTGAAGTGCCTAAGGAAGAGAGCAGTAATGGTGAAGTGTCTAAGGAAGAGAGCAGTAATGGTGAAGTGTCTAAGGAAGAGAGCAGTAATGGTGAAGTGTCTAAGGAAGAGAGCAGTAATGGTGAAGTGTCTAAGGAAGATATAAATAAAAAGAAAGCGAAGAATAATAAAAAGCTCTCAAGGAGAGAAAGGAGGAAAAGAGAGCTCTCAAAGGCAGAAAGAAGAAATAGAAATCTCTCAAAGGAGCGGAGCAGTAATGAAGAGCTCTCAGAGGAAGAGGAGAGATTTGGTTCTGAGGACATCCTGGAGGATAACGTGCCTGTTCATAATTACTACAGTGTGTTGTCCGGTGAAGAGGACATGGACAGAAGTCCCTTTTAGATGTCTTCCCAAAAATTAAAGAAAATAAAAATAAAAAACAAAAAACAAAAAAAATATAAAAAATCACAAAAACTTAAAAAAAAAAATAAAAATGAAAAAAGAAATAAAAAAAATATAAAATGGAAAAATCTAAAAAAATAATACAAAATGGAAAATTAAGTAAAAAAAATTTTTTTTTGTGAAAAGCCAGTTTTAAGTTCACTATTTGGAATGGAAATAAAATTCAGTCTTATGAGGAGAATGAGATCCAGTTGCGTTTTGTGAGGAAAGGAGACCTGAGGAGGATCTTTAGCTAAGGAAGATGTTTAGAATAACTGCCCACCTCAATGGATTTGTGGCTAAACCCCTCAGCTTAAATAGTGCTTGGAATAACTGAAAAGGGTGGCTCTGCAGAGGGAAGAAACCTGGCTGAGTTTAGTATGCTATGTACCTTGATGGGGTGTACAGGACCTTTGTCAAGTGTACAAATGGTCGGATATCTAGATCTATTCTTTCGGATACCAACCTTTGGGTGGTTCTGGGGGATTAATCTAGAAGACCGGCTCTGCAGAGGGATGAAGCTGGGATTCTTCTAGTATGCAGTGTTGTCCTTATAGGTTGGCCCAGGATAGTTCAGCTGGGGAAGGAAGTTGCATCTCTAGTGAGGTGCTCATCCAATGGCTGCTGATGGAGGACTGGGAGCAGAGTCAGTTTTGGTCCTAAGGATGCTCGTCTTAATTACTTGACCTAGAGAAGCTTGACTTAATTGTCTGGCTTCATGCTTTTTGGATTAAAGGCTTGGCTTAATTGCCTGGCCTAAAGAAGCTTGGCTTAATTGTCTGGCTTCATGATACTTGGATTAAAGGCTTGGCTTAATTGCCTGGCCTAGAGAAGCTTGGCTTAATTGTCTGGCTTCATGATACTTGGATTAAAGGCTTGGCTTAATTGCCTGGCCTAGAGAAGCTTGGCTTCATTGTCTGGCTTCATGATACTTGGATTAAAGGCTTGGCTTAATTGCCTGGCCTAGAGAAGCTTGGCTTCATTGTCTGGCTTCGTGCTTTTTGGATTGAAGGCTTGGCTTAATTGCCTGGCCTAGAGAAGCTTGGCTTCATTGTCTGGCTTCATGCTTTTTGGATTGAAGGCTTGGCTTAATTGCCTGGCCTAGAGAAGCTTGGCTTCATTGTCTGGCTTCATGCTTTTTGGATTGAAGGCTTGGCTTAATTGCCTGGCCTAGAGAAGCTTGGCTTCATTGTCTGGCTTCATGCTTTTTGGATTGAAGGCTTGGCTTAATTGCCTGGCCTAGAGAAGCTTGGCTTCATTGTCTGGCTTCATGCTTTTTGGATTGAAGGCTTGGCTTAATTGCCTGGCCTAGAGAAGCTTGGCTTCATTGTCTGGCTTCATGCTTTTTGGATTGAAGGCTTGGCTTAATTGCCTGGCCTAGAGAAGCTTGGCTTCATTGTCTGGCTTCATGCTTTTTGGATTGAAGGCTTGGCTTAATTGCCTGGCCTAAAAAAGCTTGGCTTAATTGTCTGACTTCATGATACTTGGATTAAAGGCTTGGCTTAATTGCCTGGCTTCATGCTTTTTGGATTAAAGGCTTGGCTTAATTGCCTGGCCTAGAGAAGCTTGGCTTCATTGTCTGGCTTCATGCTTTTTGGATTGAAGGCTTGGCTTAATTGCCTGGCCTAGAGAAGCTTGGCTTCATTGTCTGGCTTCATGCTTTTTGGATTGAAGGCTTGGCTTAATTGCCTGGCCTAGAGAAGCTTGGCTTCATTGTCTGGCTTCATGCTTTTTGGATTGAAGGCTTGGCTTAATTGCCTGGCCTAAAAAAGCTTGGCTTAATTGTCTGACTTCATGATACTTGGATTAAAGGCTTGGCTTAATTGCCTGGCTTCATGCTTTTTGGATTAAAGGCTTGGCTTAATTGCCTGGCCTAGAGAAGCTTGGCTTCATTGTCTGGCTTCATGCTTTTTGGATTGAAGGCTTGGCTTAATTGCCTGGCCTAAAAAAGCTTGGCTTAATTGTCTGACTTCATGATACTTGGATTAAAGGCTTGGCTTAATTGCCTGGCTTCATGCTTTTTGGATTAAAGGCTTGGCTTAATTGCCTGGCCTAGAGAAGCTTGGCTTCATTGTCTGGCTTCATGCTTTTTGGATTGAAGGCTTGGCTTAATTGCCTGGCCTAAAAAAGCTTGGCTTAATTGTCTGGCTTCATGATACTTGGATTAAAGGCTTGGCTTAATTGCCTGGCTTCATGCTTTTTGGATTAAAGGCTTGGCTTAATTGCCTGGCCTAGAGAAGCTTGGCTTCATTGTCTGGCTTCATGCTTTTTGGATTGAAGGCTTGGCTTAATTGCCTGGCCTAGAGAAGCTTGGCTTCATTGTCTGGCTTCATGCTTTTTGGATTGAAGGCTTGGCTTAATTGCCTGGCCTAGAGAAGCTTGACTTCATTGTCTGGCTTCATGCTTTTTGGATTAAAGGCTTGGCTTAATTGCCTGGCCTAAAAAAGCTTGGCTTAATTGTCTGGCTTCATGATACTTGGATTGAAGGCTTGGCTTAATTGCCTGGCCTAGAGAAGCTTGACTTCATTGTCTGGCTTCATGCTTTTTGGATTAAAGGCTTGGCTTAATTGCCTGGCCTAAAAAAGCTTGGCTTAATTGTCTGGCTTCATGATACTTGGATTAAAGGCTTGGCTTAATTGCCTGGCCTAGAGAAGCTTGGCTTCATTGTCTGGCTTCGTGCTTTTTGGATTGAAGGCTTGGCTTAATTGCCTGGCCTAGAGAAGCTTGGCTTCATTGTCTGGCTTCATGCTTTTTGGATTGAAGGCTTGGCTTAATTGCCTGGCCTAAAAAAGCTTGGCTTAATTGTCTGACTTCATGATACTTGGATTAAAGGCTTGGCTTAATTGCCTGGCCTAGAGAAGCTTGGCTTCATTGTCTGGCTTCATGCTTTTTGGATTGAAGGCTTGGCTTAATTGCCTGGCCTAAAAAAGCTTGGCTTAATTGTCTGACTTCATGATACTTGGATTAAAGGCTTGGCTTAATTGCCTGGCCTAGAGAAGCTTGGCTTCATTGTCTGGCTTCATGCTTTTTGGATTGAAGGCTTGGCTTAATTGCCTGGCCTAAAAAAGCTTGGCTTAATTGTCTGGCTTCATGATACTTGGATTAAAGGCTTGGCTTAATTGCCTGGCTTCATGCTTTTTGGATTAAAGGCTTGGCTTAATTGCCTGGCCTAGAGAAGCTTGGCTTCATTGTCTGGCTTCATGCTTTTTGGATTGAAGGCTTGGCTTAATTGCCTGGCCTAGAGAAGCTTGGCTTCATTGTCTGGCTTCATGCTTTTTGGATTGAAGGCTTGGCTTAATTGCCTGGCCTAGAGAAGCTTGACTTCATTGTCTGGCTTCATGCTTTTTGGATTAAAGGCTTGGCTTAATTGCCTGGCCTAAAAAAGCTTGGCTTAATTGTCTGGCTTCATGATACTTGGATTGAAGGCTTGGCTTAATTGCCTGGCCTAGAGAAGCTTGACTTCATTGTCTGGCTTCATGCTTTTTGGATTAAAGGCTTGGCTTAATTGCCTGGCCTAAAAAAGCTTGGCTTAATTGTCTGGCTTCATGATACTTGGATTAAAGGCTTGGCTTAATTGCCTGGCCTAGAGAAGCTTGGCTTCATTGTCTGGCTTCGTGCTTTTTGGATTGAAGGCTTGGCTTAATTGCCTGGCCTAGAGAAGCTTGGCTTCATTGTCTGGCTTCATGCTTTTTGGATTGAAGGCTTGGCTTAATTGCCTGGCCTAAAAAAGCTTGGCTTAATTGTCTGACTTCATGATACTTGGATTAAAGGCTTGGCTTAATTGCCTGGCCTTGAGAAGCTTGGCTTCATTGTCTGGCTTCATGCTTTTTGGATTGAAGGCTTGGCTTAATTGCCTGGCCTAAAAAAGCTTGGCTTAATTGTCTGACTTCATGATACTTGGATTAAAGGCTTGGCTTAATTGCCTGGCCTAGAGAAGCTTGGCTTCATTGTCTGGCTTCGTGCTTTTTGGATTGAAGGCTTGACTTAATTGCCTGGCCTAGAGAAGCTTGGCTTCATTGTCTGGCTTCGTGCTTTTTGGATTGAAGGCTTGACTTAATTGCCTGGCCTAGAGAAGCTTGGCTTCATTGTCTGGCTTCATGCTTTTTGGATTGAAGGCTTGGCTTAATTGCCTGGCCTAGAGAAGCTTGGCTTCATTGTCTGGCTTCGTGCTTTTTGGATTGAAGGCTTGGCTTAATTGCCTGGCCTAGAGAAGCTTGGCTACATTGTCTGGCTTCGTGCCTTTTGGATTGAAGGCTTGGCTTAATTGCCTGGCCTAGAGAAGCTTGGCTTCATTGTCTGGCTTCATGCTTTTTGGATTGAAGGCTTGGCTTAATTGCCTGGCCTAAAAAAGCTTGGCTTCATTGTCTGGCTTCGTGCTTTTTGGATTGAAGGCTTGGCTTAATTGCCTGGCCTAGAGAAGCTTGGCTTCATTGTCTGGCTTCATGCTTTTTGGATTGAAGGCTTGACTTAATTGCCTGGCCTAAAAAAGCTTGGCTTCATTGTCTGGCTTCATGATACTTGGATTAAAGGCTTGGCTTAATTGCCTGGCCTAAAAAAGCTTGGCTTCATTGTCTGGCTTCATGCTTTTTGGATTGAAGGCTTGGCTTAATTGCCTGGCCTAAAAAAGCTTGGCTTACTTGTCTGGCTTCATGATACTTGGATTAAAGGCTTGGCTTAATTGCCTGGCCTAGAGAAGCTTGGCTTCATTGTCTGGCTTCGTGCTTTTTGGATTGAAGGCTTGGCTTAATTGCCTGGCCTAGAGAAGCTTGGCTTCATTGTCTGGCTTTGTGCTTTTTGGATTGAAGGCTTGGCTTAATTGCCTGGCCTAGAGAAGCTTGGCTTCATTGTCTGGCTTCATGCTTTTTGGATTGAAGGCTTGACTTAATTGCCTGGCCTAAAAAAGCTTGGCTTCATTGTCTGGCTTCATGCTTTTTGGATTGAAGGCTTGGCTTAATTGCCTGGCCTAAAAAAGCTTGGCTTAATTGTCTGACTTCATGATACTTGGATTAAAGGCTTGGCTTAATTGCCTGGCCTAGAGAAGCTTGGCTTCATTGTCTGGCTTCATGCTTTTTGGATTGAAGGCTTGGCTTAATTGCCTGGCCTAAAAAAGCTTGGCTTAATTGTCTGACTTCATGATACTTGGATTAAAGGCTTGGCTTAATTGCCTGGCCTAGAGAAGCTTGGCTTCATTGTCTGGCTTCATGCTTTTTGGATTGAAGGCTTGGCTTAATTGCCTGGCCTAAAAAAGCTTGGCTTAATTGTCTGACTTCATGATACTTGGATTAAAGGCTTGGCTTAATTGCCTGGCCTAGAGAAGCTTGGCTTCATTGTCTGGCTTCGTGCTTTTTGGATTGAAGGCTTGACTTAATTGCCTGGCCTAGAGAAGCTTGGCTTCATTGTCTGGCTTCGTGCCTTTTGGATTGAAGGCTTGGCTTAATTGCCTGGCCTAGAGAAGCTTGGCTTCATTGTCTGGCTTCATGCTTTTTGGATTGAAGGCTTGGCTTAATTGCCTGGCCTAAAAAAGCTTGGCTTAATTGTCTGACTTCATGATACTTGGATTAAAGGCTTGGCTTAATTGCCTGGCCTAGAGAAGCTTGGCTTCATTGTCTGGCTTCATGCTTTTTGGATTGAAGGCTTGACTTAATTGCCTGGCCTAAAAAAGCTTGGCTTCATTGTCTGGCTTCATGCTTTTTGGATTGAAGGCTTGGCTTAATTGCCTGGCCTAAAAAAGCTTGGCTTAATTGTCTGACTTCATGATACTTGGATTAAAGGCTTGGCTTAATTGCCTGGCCTAGAGAAGCTTGGCTTCATTGTCTGGCTTCATGCTTTTTGGATTGAAGGCTTGGCTTAATTGCCTGGCCTAAAAAAGCTTGGCTTAATTGTCTGACTTCATGATACTTGGATTAAAGGCTTGGCTTAATTGCCTGGCCTAGAGAAGCTTGGCTTCATTGTCTGGCTTCATGCTTTTTGGATTGAAGGCTTGGCTTAATTGCCTGGCCTAAAAAAGCTTGGCTTAATTGTCTGACTTCATGATACTTGGATTAAAGGCTTGGCTTAATTGCCTGGCCTAGAGAAGCTTGGCTTCATTGTCTGGCTTCGTGCTTTTTGGATTGAAGGCTTGGCTTAATTGCCTGGCCTAAAAAAGCTTGGCTTAATTGTCTGACTTCATGATACTTGGATTAAAGGCTTGGCTTAATTGCCTGGCCTAGAGAAGCTTGGCTTCATTGTCTGGCTTCGTGCCTTTTGGATTGAAGGCTTGGCTTAATTGCCTGGCCTAGAGAAGCTTGGCTACATTGTCTGGCTTCGTGCCTTTTGGATTGAAGGCTTGGCTTAATTGCCTGGCCTAGAGAAGCTTGGCTTCATTGTCTGGCTTCATGCTTTTTGGATTGAAGGCTTGGCTTAATTGCCTGGCCTAGAGAAGCTTGGCTTCATTGTCTGGCTTCGTGCTTTTTGGATTGAAGGCTTGGCTTAATTGCCTGGCCTAGAGAAGCTTGGCTACATTGTCTGGCTTCGTGCCTTTTGGATTGAAGGCTTGGCTTAATTGCCTGGCCTAGAGAAGCTTGGCTTCATTGTCTGGCTTCATGCTTTTTGGATTGAAGGCTTGGCTTAATTGCCTGGCCTAAAAAAGCTTGGCTTAATTGTCTGACTTCATGATACTTGGATTAAAGGCTTGGCTTAATTGCCTGGCCTAGAGAAGCTTGGCTTCATTGTCTGGCTTCGTGCTTTTTGGATTGAAGGCTTGACTTAATTGCCTGGCCTAGAGAAGCTTGGCTTCATTGTCTGGCTTCGTGCTTTTTGGATTGAAGGCTTGGCTTAATTGCCTGGCCTAGAGAAGCTTGGCTACATTGTCTGGCTTCGTGCCTTTTGGATTGAAGGCTTGGCTTAATTGCCTGGCCTAGAGAAGCTTGGCTTCATTGTCTGGCTTCATGCTTTTTGGATTGAAGGCTTGGCTTAATTGCCTGGCCTAGAGAAGCTTGGCTTCATTGTCTGGCTTCGTGCTTTTTGGATTGAAGGCTTGACTTAATTGCCTGGCCTAGAGAAGCTTGGCTTCATTGTCTGGCTTCGTGCTTTTTGGATTGAAGGCTTGACTTAATTGCCTGGCCTAGAGAAGCTTGGCTTCATTGTCTGGCTTCGTGCTTTTTGGATTGAAGGCTTGGCTTAATTGCCTGGCCTAGAGAAGCTTGGCTACATTGTCTGGCTTCGTGCCTTTTGGATTGAAGGCTTGGCTTAATTGCCTGGCCTAGAGAAGCTTGGCTTCATTGTCTGGCTTCATGCTTTTTGGATTGAAGGCTTGGCTTAATTGCCTGGCCTAGAGAAGCTTGGCTTCATTGTCTGGCTTCGTGCTTTTTGGATTGAAGGCTTGGCTTAATTGCCTGGCCTAGAGAAGCTTGGCTACATTGTCTGGCTTCGTGCCTTTTGGATTGAAGGCTTGGCTTAATTGCCTGGCCTAGAGAAGCTTGGCTTCATTGTCTGGCTTCATGCTTTTTGGATTGAAGGCTTGGCTTAATTGCCTGGCCTAGAGAAGCTTGGCTTCATTGTCTGGCTTCGTGCTTTTTGGATTGAAGGCTTGGCTTAATTGCCTGGCCTAAAAAAGCTTGGCTTCATTGTCTGGCTTCGTGCTTTTTGGATTGAAGGCTTGGCTTAATTGCCTGGCCTAAAAAAGCTTGGCTTCATTGTCTGGCTTCGTGCTTTTTGGATTGAAGGCTTGGCTTAATTGCCTGGCCTAAAAAAGCTTGGCTTCATTGTCTGGCTTCGTGCTTTTTGGATTGAAGGCTTGGCTTAATTGCCTGGCCTAAAAAAGCTTGGCTTAATTGTCTGGCTTCATGATACTTGGATTAAAGGCTTGGCTTAATTGCCTGGCCTAGAGAAGCTTGGCTTCATTGTCTGGCTTCGTGCTTTTTGGATTGAAGGCTTGGCTTAATTGCCTGGCCTAAAAAAGCTTGGCTTCATTGTCTGGCTTCGTGCTTTTTGGATTGAAGGCTTGGCTTAATTGCCTGGCCTAAAAAAGCTTGGCTTCATTGTCTGGCTTCGTGCTTTTTGGATTGAAGGCTTGGCTTAATTGCCTGGCCTAAAAAAGCTTGGCTTCATTGTCTGGCTTCGTGCTTTTTGGATTGAAGGCTTGGCTTAATTGCCTGGCCTAAAAAAGCTTGGCTTAATTGTCTGGCTTCATGATACTTGGATTAAAGGCTTGGCTTAATTGCCTGGCCTAGAGAAGCTTGGCTTCATTGTCTGGCTTCGTGCTTTTTGGATTGAAGGCTTGGCTTAATTGCCTGGCCTAGAGAAGCTTGGCTTCATTGTCTGGCTTCGTGCTTTTTGGATTGAAGGCTTGGCTTAATTGCCTGGCCTAGAGAAGCTTGGCTTCATTGTCTGGCTTCATGCTTTTTGGATTGAAGGCTTGGCTTAATTGCCTGGCCTAGAGAAGCTTGGCTTCATTGTCTGGCTTCGTGCTTTTTGGATTGAAGGCTTGGCTTAATTGCCTGGCCTAGAGAAGCTTGGCTTCATTGTCTGGCTTCATGCTTTTTGGATTGAAGGCTTGGCTTAATTGCCTGGCCTAAAAAAGCTTGGCTTCATTGTCTGGCTTCGTGCTTTTTGGATTGAAGGCTTGGCTTAATTGCCTGGCCTAGAGAAGCTTGGCTTAATTGTCTGGCTTCGTGCCTTTTGGATTGAAGGCTTGGCTTAATTGCCTGGCCTAAAAAAGCTTGGCTTCATTGTCTGGCTTCGTGCTTTTTGGATTGAAGGCTTGGCTTAATTGCCTGGCCTAGAGAAGCTTGGCTTAATTGTCTGGCTTCGTGCTTTTTGGATTGAAGGCTTGGCTTAATTGCCTGGCCTAAAAAAGCTTGGCTTCATTGTCTGGCTTCGTGCTTTTTGGATTGAAGGCTTGGCTTAATTGCCTGGCCTAGAGAAGCTTGGCTTAATTGTCTGGCTTCGTGCTTTTTGGATTGAAGGCTTGGCTTAATTGCCTGGCCTAAAAAAGCTTGGCTTCATTGTCTGGCTTCGTGCTTTTTGGATTGAAGGCTTGGCTTAATTGCCTGGCCTAGAGAAGCTTGGCTTAATTGTCTGGCTTCGTGCCTTTTGGATTGAAGGCTTGGCTTAATTGCCTGGCCTAGAGAAGCTTGGCTTCATTGTCTGGCTTCGTGCTTTTTGGATTGAAGGCTTGGCTTAATTGCCTGGCCTAGAGAAGCTTGGCTTCATTGTCTGGCTTCGTGCTTTTTGGATTGAAGGCTTGGCTTAATTGCCTGGCCTAAAAAAGCTTGGCTTCATTGTCTGGCTTCGTGCTTTTTGGATTGAAGGCTTGGCTTAATTGCCTGGCCTAGAGAAGCTTGGCTTCATTGTCTGGCTTCGTGCTTTTTGGATTGAAGGCTTGGCTTAATTGCCTGGCCTAGAGAAGCTTGGCTTCATTGTCTGGCTTCGTGCTTTTTGGATTGAAGGCTTGGCTTAATTGCCTGGCCTAGAGAAGCTTGGCTTCATTGTCTGGCTTCGTGCTTTTTGGATTGAAGGCTTGGCTTAATTGCCTGGCCTAAAAAAGCTTGGCTTCATTGTCTGGCTTCGTGCTTTTTGGATTGAAGGCTTGGCTTAATTGCCTGGCCTAGAGAAGCTTGGCTTCATTGTCTGGCTTCGTGCTTTTTGGATTGAAGGCTTGGCTTAATTGCCTGGCCTAAAAAAGCTTGGCTTCATTGTCTGGCTTCGTGCTTTTTGGATTGAAGGCTTGGCTTAATTGCCTGGCCTAGAGAAGCTTGGCTTCATTGTCTGGCTTCGTGCTTTTTGGATTGAAGGCTTGGCTTAATTGCCTGGCCTAAAAAAGCTTGGCTTCATTGTCTGGCTTCGTGCTTTTTGGATTGAAGGCTTGGCTTAATTGCCTGGCCTAGAGAAGCTTGGCTTCATTGTCTGGCTTCGTGCTTTTTGGATTGAAGGCTTGGCTTAATTGCCTGGCCTAGAGAAGCTTGGCTACATTGTCTGGCTTCGTGCCTTTTGGATTGAAGGCTTGGCTTAATTGCCTGGCCTAAAAAAGCTTGGCTTCATTGTCTGGCTTCGTGCTTTTTGGATTGAAGGCTTGGCTTAATTGCCTGGCCTAGAGAAGCTTGGCTTCATTGTCTGGCTTCGTGCTTTTTGGATTGAAGGCTTGGCTTAATTGCCTGGCCCTAAAAAAAGCTTGGCTTCATTGTCTGGCTTCGTGCTTTTTGGATTGAAGGCTTGGCTTAATTGCCTGGCCTAAAAAAGCTTGGCTTCATTGTCTGGCTTCGTGCTTTTTTGGATTGAAGGCTTGGCTTAATTGCCTGGCCTAGAGAAGCTTGGCTTCATTGTCTGGCTTCGTGCTTTTTGGATTGAAGGCTTGGCTTAATTGCCTGGCCTAGAGAAGCTTGGCTTCATTGTCTGGCTTCGTGCTTTTTGGATTGAAGGCTTGGTATTGCCTGGCCTAGAGAAGCTTGGCTTCATTGTCTGGCTTCGTGCTTTTTGGATTGAAGGCTTGGCTTAATTGCCTGGCCTAGAGAAGCTTGGCTTCATTGTCTGGCTTCGTGCTTTTTGGATTGAAGGCTTGGCTTAATTGCCTGGCCTAGAGAAGCTTGGCTTCATTGTCTGGCTTCGTGCTTTTTGGATTGAAGGCTTGGCTTAATTGCCTGGCCTAGAGAAGCTTGGCTTCATTGTCTGGCTTCGTGCTTTTTGGATTGAAGGCTTGGCTTAATTGCCTGGCCTAGAGAAGCTTGGCTTCATTGTCTGGCTTCGTGCTTTTTGGATTGAAGGCTTGGCTTAATTGCCTGGCCTAGAGAAGCTTGGCTTCATTGTCTGGCTTCGTGCTTTTTGGATTGAAGGCTTGGCTTAATTGCCTGGCCTAGAGAAGCTTGGCTTCATTGTCTGGCTTCGTGCTTTTTGGATTGAAGGCTTGGCTTAATTGCCTGGCCTAGAGAAGCTTGGCTTCATTGTCTGGCTTCGTGCTTTTTGGATTGAAGGCTTGGCTTAATTGCCTGGCCTAGAGAAGCTTGGCTTCATTGTCTGGCTTCGTGCTTTTTGGATTGAAGGCTTGGCTTAATTGCCTGGCCTAGAGAAGCTTGGCTTCATTGTCTGGCTTCGTGCTTTTTGGATTGAAGGCTTGGCTTAATTGCCTGGCCTAGAGAAGCTTGGCTTCATTGTCTGGCTTCGTGCTTTTTGGATTGAAGGCTTGGCTTAATTGCCTGGCCTAGAGAAGCTTGGCTTCATTGTCTGGCTTCGTGCT
>NC_090725.1:305828538-305856630 GCF_036898095.1 Palaemon carinicauda | reverse complement strand
GCTACGTACAAGTACTGTATAATTTATATTTGTAAGGTAACATATTTTGTAAATGCTTTTACTGTAAATACTGTATGTACTGTATCATTATTTATCACTATCATCATGCGCGTTAAATGCCTTGTTTGTTCTGAGCGTGGTTGTTTACTGAGCGTACACGCCGTCGTATCAGGCGGCGTCATAAAGAAAAAGATTTCATTTGGAAGTCCTAAGAAAAATACGTAAACTAAAACATTGGTAATAAAAAAATCAACATACAGTACTGTATAATCAATATAATCGATGCAAAAACTAACCTATATATGTGTACTGTACACTAAATGAGTTTGTTTCTTCATTATGATCAGAGATGAACGTAAACAAAACATTGGTTGCCATTTTTTATCGTGCTTTTTAGGTGTTTAGGAAACACATGATATAAAATCGCCTTTAATATTTGTGCTGTTTTAGTTTAGGGTGCTGTAGTACATGCATTAAGTGTTCTGTACATTAAAGGGTGGTTTGTTAACAGTACTACGTATAAGGAAGGTTTTAAAAGTCCGAATATACATGTTAAATAAATAGGTAAGTATGCTGTCACTACTTCGCGGATTTTCACCTATCGCGCCCGCGTCTGGAACCTATCTACCGCGATAAACGAGGGTTCACTGTACTTTAATTTTGAGCCAGATACATCAAATTTATATTTTCCCTACTCGCTATCTTATGTTTTATGCATTTCTGACCATGATTATTGGGGCAAAAACACCCGTTTGAGTTTTTGGACCCCCTTGTATAAAGACAACCATGTGGAACCCCAGTGGGAAACCAGTATTTTTGGGGTGGGGAAATGCCAAAAGCGAGGGATTTGAAGCAATAATAAAGGTCAGAAATGCAAAATAAACACTAAGATAATCAGTTGGAAAAATAAATGCTTCATGTAAGTAACTGAAAATTAAAGTATCACAATTATATATGATTCGTTTCATGTCCTTCAGATAGTTTTTGCTACACTCGCAAAATTAACATTACATCACTGCTCCAATGCTCTGGCAAGTGGTACATGTTGAGCTGCGTTCGCACGCCCCGTGGGTCATTATTTCGGGGATATTTTTTTTTTCCACACGAGCAACAATAGCTATACACTGAACGGAGAGCGTTTTTATCACAATCAATTGCCGCCAAAGATTAAATTACACTATATTTTGTAATAAATTGTACTTAGCTCTTGGAAACGTGTTTATGTGACAGTGGCGAGGCTGAAACTGAAGGGGAGGGTAGAAAAAAAATGGCTGTTGTAGAACAACATCTGGGAACTTGTGCATAAATATTTCATCATCACCATCTCCTCCCACACCCATTGACCCAAAGGGCCTCAGCTAGGTTTTGCCAGTCGTCTCTATCTTGAGCTTTTAAATTCAATAATTCTCTATTCATCATCTCCTACTTCACGCTTCATAGTCCTCAGCCATGTAGGCCTGGGTCTTCCAACTCTTCTAGTGTCTTGTGGAGCCAAGTTGAAAGATTGGTGAAGTGATCTCTCTTGGGGAGTGCGAAGAGCATAATTGGAAGCTCATAATTGGTTAAAAAGCCAGGTAATGATTACGTCATACAAAAACCAGAAAAGATGGCAAAAACGAATGCAAGCAGCGCATGAGCAATAACTCGCCATAAGTCTCCTATATGTAAACAATGCAGTTGGTGAGAAAGGATAAATTCGTAGATAATCTGTATTTTTTCTGACAATACAAACCTTAGCTATTTAATAGGGGTATTACTTTCAGCGTAACTGAAATGACGAGCCATTAAAATTTAACGAGGGTTTACTACCCACAACGCTAGTTAGCGGGGGTAGGGGAGGGTACCTTGCGAGCCCCCCCCCCCCCCCCCCCCACACACACACACACACACACACCTGTGCTTGAGCTCACTTTGCTTGGAGGTAGGACTTCAACGGGGATAGAGCTGACGGGCAAGTTTGATTAAATAGCTAAGGTTTGTATAGTTAGGAAAAATACAAATTATCTACGAATTTGTCATTTGTTCCGTAACTGACATACAAACCACACTATTTAATAGGGGTGACTCACCCATTAAGAAGGGGGGACGTCCCAGCCAGTACTGGCTTTTTGGCTTTGCCCAGGGGCTCGTTATTTGAGTGTGTCAGCACCCAAGAAATAAGGAGTCCCTGCACCTCGCTAGAACCTTGCTACGCATAACCTGCGACCTATGCAAGCTGTGTGTGAAGGTATAACGAAGTGTGACTCGTCCTAGGAAGTTGATCTGAAGTTCTTTAGATGGAAACTTTAGACTAGGACTCTCCCAATACCACCTCGTCAGGGTATGGGGACGTGACAGTATTAAGTTAATACTAGGAACACAAGGAAACATGGTTTACCTGCAGTGGTTTGAGGTCAGCTATGCAGAGAACCCAGGATGCTGCTTTCCCCAAGAGAGGGGATGATGAAGAAAAGAATAAGGGCCAGACAAACCTTTTCATTCATGCAGACTAAAACCGGGTAACAATGCCCTCAACCTTCTGCTACTTGGCCAATAGGGAGCTTGAGGTTTTAAACCAGCTGTTGTGCAGCCACCACAGGGCCGATAGAGAATGTATCGAGCCTCCTGTTGGTCACGTCTTGCAGGTAGTGGGCTGTGAAGGTTGTCTGACGCTTCCACACCCCAGCCTGAAGGACCTGCGTCACTGAAAAAGTCTTTTTGAAGGCCAGAGACGTAGCTACGCCCCTGACATCATGTGCTCTACGGCGACGTGACGGAGGAGGGCCTGGATTCGGTGACAGATGAATCACCCTACGAATCCATGCCGAGATGGTGTTCTTGGTGACCCTCCTCTTAGTTCTCCCTGTGCTAACGAATAACGCTGGCATATGACGGACGGACTGCAGCCGTTCTTTCAATATATAGCCTCCAACTCCTTACTGGGCATAGTAGGAGATGGTCTGGGTCATCTGTTCCAGAACGGAGACTAGAAATCTGGAAGGAGTCGAACCGAGGGTCCGCTACTCCCAGATTCTGAGTCTTAGCAATAAACTCTGGGACGAATCTGAACGTTACCTCCCCCCATCCCCTTGAATGGGCGATGTCATACGAGAGACCATGCAATTTACTGACTCGCTTGGCCGAGGCCAATGCTAGCAGGAAAACCGTCTTCCAGGTAAGGTGGGGATCTAAAGCCTGGCGTAATGGTTCGTGGGGAGGTCTCTTAAGAGACCTGAGAACTCGAACCAAGTTCCATGGAGGAGGTCTCACTTCCGACTGAGGGCAGGTAAGTTCATAACTTTGTATGAGTAGGGAAAGTTCCAATGAAGAAGAAATGTCCATTCCTTTTAGCCTGAAGGTTAGACTTAAGGCTGAGCGATAGCCTTTCACTGCCGAGACTGAAAGGCGCATTTCTTCCCGCAAATACACGAGGAACTCCGCTATTCTTGGAATAGCGGCATCAAGTGGAGAAATACCCCTTCCACGACACCAACCACAGAAGACTTTCCACTTTGCCTGGTAGACAGCTGCGGATGACTTTCGCAGCTGTCCAGACATCCTGACCGCAACTTGTTGCAAAAATCCTCTCTCAGCGAGGAGATGCTGGATAGTCTCCAGGCGTGAAGTCGTAGTGAAGCTACGGCTTTGTGGAAGATGTTGGCATGTGGTTGTCTGAGTAGATTGTGTCGTGGAGGGAGCTCTCTCGATAGCTTCGTTAGAAGTTGCAGAAGGTCCGGAAACCATTCCGCGTGATGCCATAGCGGAGCTATGAGGGTCATCGAAAGATTGACCCATGTTCTGGTCTTGTTGAGTACCCTCCTCATCAGACAGAACAGGCGTAAGGCGTAAACATCGATGTTGTCCCACCGTTGTTGGAAGGCATCTTGCCCGAGAGCCTTGGGATCCGGGACTAGGGAGCAGTACAGCGGAAGCTTGAAGTTCAGAGCTGTTGCGAACAGATCCACAGTCGGAGAACCCCACAATGTCAGGATTTTGTTGGCTACTAGATGATCCAGAGACCACTCAGTACTCACTATCTGAGACGCTCTGCTCAGACTGTCGGCGAGCACATTCCTCTTGCCTGGAATGAAACATGCCGATAGTGGAATCGAGTGGACTTTGGTCCATCTCAGTATCTCTACTGCAAGATGGGATAGCTGCTTCGAAAAGATACCTCCTTGTTTGTTGATGTAAGCCACTACTGTGGTGTTGTCGCTCATCACCACCACAGTGACCCGCCAGATATCATTGGAACTGTTGAAGGGCCAAAAAGACGGCCTTCATCTCTAGAAGATTTATATGGAGGCCCTTTTTCTGATTCTGACCATATGCATGAGGTCCTGTGGTGCAGTACATGGGCCCCCCACCCTTTCTTTGACGCGACTGAAAACAGCATCAAATCAGGGGAGAGGACGAGAAGATCCACTCCTCTTCGTAGGTTCTCGTCTGTCACCCACCACTGGAGGTCCGTCCGTTCCGCAGGTCCCATAGGGATCATGATGTCCGGGGAATCGTAGCCTTGATTCTACTGGGACTTGAGTCGCCACTGGAGGGATCTCATCCTGAGGCGACCATTGGGAACTAGACGAGCCAAAGATGAAAGGTGACCGAGGAGACGTAACCACGATTGGGCTGGAAGTTCTTCTCGTTTGAGAAAAGGGCTTGCGACCTTCCTCAGCCTTGCTATCCTGTCGTCTGATGGGAAGGCTTTGTGGAGACTGGTGTCTATAATCATGCCTAGGTATACCAGTCTTTGAGTGGGAAGCAGAGAGGACTTCTCCAGATTTACCATGATCCCCAGATCCTGGCAAAGTCCCAGAAGTTTGTCCCGGTGTTGAAGAAGGGATGACACCGAGTCTGCTAGGATCAGCCAGTCATCCAGATAACGGAGGAGACGGATGCCGATCCTGTGTGCCCATGAAGATATTAGGGTGAATACTCTGATGAAAACATGTGGTGCTGTGGAGAGACCAAAACACAGCACCTTGAACTGGTACTCCTTGTTGTCTAGGCTGAATCTTAAGTACTTCCTTGAAGGCGGATGGACTGGGATCTGGAAATATGCGTCCTTCAGATCTAGTGTACACATGAAGTCTTGCGGTCTCACTGCTAGTCTGACCGTGTCTGCGGTCTCCATGCTGAACGGAGTTTGTTTGACAAACTTGTTCAGAGCTGAGAGGTCGATGACTGATCTCCAGCCTCCAGACGCCTTTACAAGAAAGAGTCGACTGAAGAAGCTTGGGGACCCGTCGAGGGCCTCTTGGAGAGCGCCCTTCTTCAACAGGGTCTGTACTTCTGCCTGAAGGGCTTGCCCCTTTGCTGATCCCATATCAAGGGAGCTCAACGACACTGGATTCGTCGTCAGGGGAGGTAGAGATGTTGTGAACGGGAGGTAGAGATGTTGTGAACGGGATGCAATATCCCTAACTGATTACGGAAATTGTCCAGGAATCGGCCCCGAGTTGCTGCCACCCGTCTGCGCAACTTTGTAGGCATCCCCCCACTGGTGGACATGCAGGGGGACCGCCAATCCTAGCGTTTACGGCCTCGGCTGCTCCCTCTAGGATTCTTACCTCCCCTGGAACTCCCCTGGAGGACAGGAAAGGGCTTACAGTACACACCACTGTCTTCACTGCTACCGTCAGTTTCGTGGTCTTGGTAGGACGGGACTGTTGGGGTGCTGGAGGCTTATAGGGCTTGGAAGTCAAAGCCCTATGCAGGAGGGAGTCTTGGTGGGATTTCCTCCACCTCTCAGCAACCTGTTCCACATCCTTAGGCTCAAACAGGTTCGTTCCTTCCAAGGAAGAATGCCTGAGCCTATTTATCTCGGTGCTAGGGACCTTCTGATGGAACCTCTCAGCCACCGCATCCTGACGTTTCAGGATGGTGTTCGCCCACAAGTTCGAGACTTGATGGGCCAGAAACTCAATCGTGCGAGTGCCTGAGAGGAGGAACGTCTCCATAGCTCTCCTGGTATGTTCTTTGGAGAAGTCCTCAGAGCGTATCAGGATACCTAAGGTCCCTAACCAGATATCCTGCATAGCACACTTCGCAACCTTCTCCTGGTTAAAGATCTCTGTTGCCGAAAATGAGACCTGCTGGTTGGAGAGTCTTTCAAGAGGGACTCCCCTGGTAAGCTCTTCCAAAGAATGGTGGAGAGGAAGAGCTAAACAAGGCTCCTCCAAGATCTTGAAGTACCTCCTCTGCTGTACGCGAGGAGGTGGGAGAAGCTTGTTGCCAATACTGGAACGGTTGGAGGAGGCCAACTCAGAGAGCTGGACAGCGATCTTGTCCCTGGTACTCTTAACCCCCTGAGACCAAGGCAGAGCTACACTGGACATAGAAGGTTTTTGAGTGCCAAATATGCGGTCCAAGACCGTGTCTTTGCCCTCTCGAGGAGGAATCTCTGGGTCGGCAAACCCATTGAGAGCCCTCATAAGAGTCAGGACCTGACAAAATGCATGCTCTGACTCTTGTAGTTCTCCTCCGGATGTTGGACTTGCAGCGAAGTCTCCTGTCCCCAAAGGCTCTTCTAGGGGAGATTCGCGTACGTTCTCCAAGTGGCTAGCTGGCCCCGTCCTAAGTCTCGTCAAGGATTTTGGCACTGTCTTTGAGTCCTTCGACTCCTTCCTGGGAAGAATGTAGGACTCCAACATAGACGGAGGCAAGTTCCTCTCCGCCCCTAGCCAGGAAGACTTTCCAACCCGAGGTGGGGTTCCCCTAATTGGTGTGATGGGGGAACGTCTCACCTCATGTGACACCCCTGAGGACGGGAAATCCTCGTCCGACAGGGAGGGAGAAAAGGTCTGGGAGGGTGAAGGAACCTGCCTCGAAGGCTTACAAGGAGACAGCTTGGCTCTTGGAGAAGTCACCGGGTCCAAGACTCCTCTTTTTCTCTTCAGAGGGGAAGATGCAGCCAAGGATCTGTGGCCCAACTCTGAGAGAACAGGCTTGAAAGCCTGTAGAACCGCCCTGATTAGTGCCCCGAACCATGGCTGTTGAGTGACAGTTGTGCTGTCAGACACTCCCTCTGGAGGGACAGGGATCAACGAATCCCTGGGAGGAGTTTCCCTAAGGGGGGGTTCGCCTGGAAAGAAGAAAAAAGGTTCCTGGACCTTTCTGGATGCTTCCCTTCCACTGCAGTACGCGCTGTTCTGCGCTTGCGGGGAGGGGAATGCGGCAATGGCGACCTTGCCGTGCGTTGTCCAGCAGCCTCGCGCGCAGGAGGGTATTAATGCTCGCGCGATGGGGAATACCCGAGGTCGCGCACGGGAGACTGCTGGCGCGCGCAGGCGAGTGATGGCGCGTAAGAGCGCACGCGGGAGACTGTGGGATCACAGGAGAGTGCGCAGGAGACTGATTGCACGCGCACGCATTGAATATGTGGGCGTGAGGGCGAGAATTCGTGCGCGCAGGAGAGATACCCCTGGCGTGCGGGCGCGCATCTTGCGGGCTCGCGTCCATATGGTGGCGCATAACTGTAGGAGAACGGGCACAGGCACGCAGGGCGCGCATCCTCGTGGGCGCAAGCAGGTGAATGCGCGCGATTGCGCAATGGCGAGGGATGGCACGCTGGAGACAGCAGTCGGGGCGCTGGTATGTAGGCGAAGTCTTTGACTTCTCTACAGCTCCCAGATCCGAAGATCGTGGGTGCACAGGAGAGATAGCTGTGCGACCCCCCTTACACTGCCGTATTCAAAGTTAGACATAATAATAAATACAAGTGGCCGCTATCGTACATACACCCCAATGGGCCTGAAAAATGTTATTTTCATTAGTAAAATAAATTTTTGAATATACTTACCCGATAATCATGTAGCTGTCAACTCCGTTGCCCGACAGAATTCTACGGAATGGATACGCCAGCGATCGCTATACAAGAGGGGGGTGTACTCACAAGCGCCACCTGTGGCCAGGTACTGCAGTACTTCTTGTTGACACCACCTCAATTTTTCCTCGGTCCACTGGTTCTATGGGGAGGAAGGGTGGGTCAATTAAATCATGATTACAGTATCGGGTAAGTATATTCAAAAATTTATTTTACTAATGAAAATAAAATTTTTCAATATTAATATTACCCGATAATCATGTAGCTGATTCACACCCAGGGAGGTGGGTGAAAACCAGTGTACATGTATATCAAGAAGCTAAGTATCCCGTATTTCATATTATCAGTTATTCAAAATAACAATGAAATTATAAGTACCTGGTAAGGAAGTCGACTTGAGCCATTACTCTGCCTTAAATAAGTTCGTCTTCCTTACTGAGCGCAGCGTTCCTCTTAGGAGGCTGAACAACTCTAAGGTGCTGAAGTATCAAGGGCTGCAACCCATACTAAAGGACCTCATCACAACCTTTAACCTCGGCGCTTCTCAAGAAAGAATTGACCACCCGCCAAATCAACAAGGATGTGGAAGGCTTCTTAGCCGACCGTACAACCCATAAAAAGTATTCAAGAGAAAGGTTAAAAGGTTATGGGATTATGGGAATGTAGTGGCTGAGCCCCCGCCTACTACTGCATTCGTTGCTACGAATGGTCCCAGGGTGTAGCAGTACTCGTAAAGAGACTGGACATCTTTGAGATAGAATGATGCGAACACTGACTTGCTTCTCCAATAGGTTGCATCCATAACACTCTGCAGAGAACGGTTCTGTTTGAAGGCCACTGAAGTAGCCACAGCTCTCACTTTATGTGTCCTTACCTTCAGCAAAGCAAGGTCTTCTTCCTTCAGATGAGAATGTGCTTCCCTAATCAGAAGCCTGAATAGTAAGAAACTGAGTTCTTAGACCTTGGAAAAGAAGGCTTCTTGATAGCACACCATAAGGCTTCTGATTGTCCTCGTAAAGGTTAAGACCTTTTTAGATAGTACCTAAGAGCTCTAACTGGGCAAAGTACTCTCTCCAGTTCATTCCCCACCAAGTTGGACAGGCTTGGGATCTCGAACGACTTAGGCCAAGGACGTGAAGGAAGCTCGTTTAGCAAAAACCGAGCTGCAAGGAACATGTAGCCGTTTCAGATGTGAAAACTATGATCCTGCTGAAGGCGTGGATCTCACTTACTCTTTTAGCTGTTGTCAAGCACACGAGGAAAAGAGTTTTTAATGTGAGGTCCTAAAAAGAGGCTGATTGGAGAGGTTCAAATCTTGATGACATAAGGAACCTTAGGACCACGTCTAGATTCCAGCCTGGAGTGGACAACCGACGTTCCTTTGAGGTCTCAAAAGACCTAGGGAGGTCCTGTAGATCTTTGTTGGTGGAAAGATCCAAGCCTCTGTGGCGGAAAACCGCTGCCAACATACTTCTGTAACCCTTGATCGTAGGAGCTGAAAGGGATCTTACTTTCCTTAGATGTAACAGGAAGTCAGCAATCTGGGTTACAGTGGTACTGGTTGAGGAAACTGCATTGGTCTTGTACCAGCTTCGGAAGACTTCCCCTTGAGACTGATAGACTCTGAGAGTGGATGTTCTCCTTGCTCTGGCAATCGCTCTGGCTGCCTCCTTCGAAAAGCCCCTAGCTCTTGAGAGTCTTTCGAAAGTCTGAAGGCAGTCAGACGAAGAGCGTGGAGGTTTGGGTGTACCTTCTTTACGTGAGGTTGACGTAGAAGGTTCACTCCTAGAGGAAGAGTCCTGGGAATGTCGACCAGCCATTGCAGTACCTCTATGAACCATTCTCTCGCGGGCCAGAGCGGAGCCAACCAACGTCAGCCGTGTCCCTTTGCGAGAGGAGAACTTCTGAAGTACCCTGTTGACAATCTTGAACGGCGGGAATGCATACAGGTCGAGATGGGACCAATCCAGCAGAAAAGCATCCACGTGAACTGCTGCTGGGTCTGGAATCGGAGAACAATACAACAGGAGTCTCTAGGTTATCGGGGTAGCGAACAGATCTATGGTTGGCTGACCCCACAGGGCCCAAAGTCTGCTGCAAACATTCTTGTGAAGGGTCCACTCTGTGGGGATGACCTGACCCTTCCGGCTGAGGCGATCTGCCATGACATTCATACCGCCCTGAATGAACCTCGTTACCAGCGTGAGCTTTCGATCTTTTGACCAGATGAGGAGGTCCCTTGCGATCTAGAACAACTTCCACGAAAGAGAGCCTCCCTGCTTGGAGATGTAAGCCAGGGCTGTGGTGTTGTCAGAGTCCACCTCCACCACCTTGTTAAGCTGGAGGGACTTGAAGTTTATCAAGGCCAGAAGAACCGCCAACAACTCCTTGCAATTGATGTGAAGTGTCCTTTGCTCCTGATTCCATGTTCCCGAGCATTCCTGTCCGTCCAAAGTCGCACCCCAGCCCGTGTCTGATGCGTCCGAGAGGAGACGGCGGTCGGGTTTCTGAACAACCAAAGGTAGACTTCCTTGAGAAGAAAGCTGTTCTTACACCACGCGAGAGTAGACCTCCTCTCTTCGGAAACAGGAACTGAGACCGTCTCTAGCGTCATGTCCTTTATCCAGTGAGCAGCTAGATGATACTGAAGGGGGCGGAGGTGGAGTCTCCCTAACACGATGAACAGGGCCAGCGATGAAAGTGTCCCTGTTAGACTCATCCACTACCTGACTGAGCATCGGTTCCTTCTCAGCATGCTCTGGATGCATTCTAGGGCTTGGAAGATCCTTGGGGCCGACGGAAAAGCCCGAAAAGCTCGACTATGAAGATCCATACCCAGGTAGACAATGGTCTGGGATGGGACGAGCTGGGACTCCTCAAAATTGACCAGGAGGCCCAGTTCCTTGGTCAGATCCATAGTCCATCTGAGAATCTCCAGACAGCGACGACTTGTGGGAGCTCTTAAAAGCCAGTCGTCTGACGGAGCCGGACACAAGATCATGGTACTGCTGCACAGTCTGTGAACTGTCAACCATGGGGAAGCGAGGAAGTACAGTGACAACCCGAAGCTGTCTAGACTGTCTGGGTCGTACAGACAACTCCTTATCGGGTTGCTGAGGTTGCCGCACTGCGTCACAACAAGTCACTTCTGCTGGTTGTTGAACGTCTTCCCAGTGACACACTGACTCCGTAAACAAAAAATCCTCTAACAAGGACTAAGCTTGGACTGCATGTCTTGCAACACAGCTCAAGGTCTATGGGAGCAGGTGTGGTAACAGACGGGGTTAGCGACTGAAGTGGAACCATTACCTTCCTTGGAAGCATGTTATGTTTAAATAAAAGTCCATAGGAGGCTACGCAGCTAAAGGCTCCTCTCCAAATGACAGAGTCCTCAAGGGAATATCAGAAGGAGGGAGAAAAGCACTTTCTCATCTACAGGGACCATATCCGAGAAAAGCTAAGTTCTCTCAGTGAGGGTTTCACTGGTGCAAAAGCAGCAGACTAGAAGGCAACGTTATGAAACTGCTTGACAGTCTAGTGAGTTGGCAACAACCAAAGATGTGTGACTGAGAAGCATGCGGTAAGGTATGCAGAGCATGCTGTATGCAGAGCATGCTGTATGCAGAGCATGCTGTATGTAGAGCATGCTGTAAGGTAAGCAGAGCATGTTGCATGGCGTGTAACATTTCTCAGAAATTCCATGACCAGTGCTAGATTGAGTAATATCGCATTACTGTCCATTGAAAGTGCACGTGCCGAGGGAATTGATTTAGACTGTTTTGTTGATGAATTTGATAGCCGGCATGATAATCGTAGAATTAAGCTGCACTAAATATACGTACTATAATCTACTTCACCTCAGGAAAGGGAAACTCGCCCTGTTGGCAACACTGCATTACTTCATGCATGCTTGCATGGGGTTTTAATATCAACATAATATTTACATTATATTCATAACTCATGATTCATTTTTGTTTTGAAGATATTTTTGCCATATTTTTGCGATTTTGTTAAAAATATATTGCAAGGAATACATATATATTTTTTTTTTTTTTTTTTTTTTTTTTTTTTTTTTTTTTTTTTTTTTTTAAGTAATACGAATAACCTCCATTATCATAATGTTTGTGTAGGCATACATGTATATGTTTTACAAATGCAAGTTATGAAAGTAATAAGGTGTTATTATTGTCATTTGTTATTTCAAAGTTGAATGGGAAGAGGCTCAAGCTGAGGAGAAAGTGGCAGATGCATGCGTTGAGGTGGCTGACTCATAGCATGAGGTTCCTGCCTCAAGAGTTGCGCTTGCCTCAAGGGTTGAGGTGGCTGCACAGAGAGAGGCTCTTGACTCACGAGTTGAGGTTCTTGAGGTGTGAGCTGCGAGAGTTGAGGTGGCGGCTGCGCAGAACGCGACTCCTGTCTCACGAGTTGAGGTTCTTGAGGAGCTTGCCTCGAGAGTTGAGGTTGTAGCTGCGAGAGCTGAGGTGGCTGCCTCAAGGATGGTAGAGGTTGTCGTACCTCAAGAGGTTGCTGCCTCGAGGATGGTCTTACTGCAAGAAACTCTTGCCTCAAAGGAAGAGGAGGTTGTAAGGCATAAGACTCCTGTCCCCATTGTTGAGGAGGTTGTAGCGTGGTAAGAGATTCCTGCCTCAAGGAAGGTGGAGGTTGCTGCACAACGCTGGTAACTGGCAACTCCCAACGCGGCAGCTCACGCATGGAGGTAGCCTGAGGAACCTCAACCTCATACGTCTGGCAGATTGTACTGCGCAGAGGAGGAGGAGCGTTCGCAGGAGGAGGTGTATTAACCTCCTCTGCCTGAAACTCCTGCATCAACACCGCAAGCTGAGACTGCATTGACTGCAGCAAAGACCACTAGAGTTTAAGAAAGACAACAACAAACGGAGCTACTGTCCGTTGAGACTGAGGGTCTAAAACAGCTGGTGCGGCAACAGACGGAGCTACTGCCTGTTGCGATACCACCTTGCCTCTCTGGGAGGTGTGCAGTTGTCGTACTGCAGCAAGTCCGAACTGACCCAGGGCTAATGGCTACACCTAGGAGTTGGACTTGTGCGGAAGGGACCGACTTGCACTTAAAAGCTGCAAGATTGGTCCATGGTTTCTGCGAGAAACCTCTACCGCAGACGAGGAAAGAAAGGGCTCTCTCGTCTTTGTGTGGGTGGGGTGATCACGTCGGCAACGTGTGTAGATACACCCGAAACCACGGAGGGAAAACGTCTGTTCGTCGATCAAGGCCTGCTGAACCCATAAGTCCTTCGACATTACTTCTCCCCTGGGCTTGGGAGCTTGTAAGAGGTCCCAGACTAGGCGAACAACTGGCACGAACAGACGAACCCTCGAACGCAACACTGTAACACTTTGCGCTTATCACTTATCACTTTTGATTTTCTGTTTGCACTTATTTCACTGAACTCGAAACTTTAAGTGGTTTGTACCTGAAACACGCAATTCTATCCTTCCTTAAAAGTTAATAATTGCGAAAACAGAATTACAATGTAACAGAAAAATCTCATGAAAGATAAATAATTCAGTGGCTGGAAAGAGACTAAACACTAGATCAAATAAACTACGTTTAAAATCTCTCACCGCATAAAGCTTGAGAACAAGAATAAAACTCTAGAAACGTTTACCTTCTTCCCCTAAAGAGACTAGGGAGAAGAGCAAAAACGATAACAACGTTACTCGCTTGAACGAAACGTTTATCCTCCTCTCTCTCCCTCCGTCTCTATCTCTCTCTCTCTCTCTCTCTTGACTTAGAACCTGAGAGAAGAGCCCAATCATATATAACGTTAAAACATATTATTGTTAAAGGAAAAAAACTGAAAGATTTCCCAAATAAAAAGTTCCTTTATTAGAATTAAAACCATTAAGCTAAGAAAGAATGAACAAAACGCTAGAAACGGTTTACTCTTACTGCAACGTGACACCGTGAAAATTCTCTCTCTATCGTAACGATAGAGCGCAAGTTGAACGTTCTGAACGTCAACAACTGCAGAGACAAAACAAAACGTTAGTTCAACTTTGAAAACAGTACGAGACTATCAAAGAAATTCTTTCAAAAACATTAAAAATGTTATTTTTATTAATAAAATAAATTTTTGAATATACTTACCCGATAATCATGTAGCTGTCAACTCCGTTGCCCGACAGAATTCTATGGAGGGATACGCCAGCTATCACAATACTAGAAGGGGGTGTATTTACCAGCGCCACCTGTGGCCAGGTACTCAAGTACTTCTTGTTGACACCTCCTCAATTATTCCTCGGTCCACTGGTTCTCTATGGGGAGGAAGGGAGGGTCGATTAAATCATGATTATCGGGTAAGTATATTCAAAAATTTATTTTATTAATAAAAATAACATTTTTCAATATTAAACTTACCCGATAATCATGTAGCTGATTCACACCCAGGGGGGTGGGTGAAAACCAGTGTACAAGATTAAAGGATAGCTAAGTATCCCATATTTCATATAATCAGTTATCCACAATAACAATGAAATAATAAGTACCTGGTAAGGAAGTCGACTTGAACCGTTACTCTGCCTTTAATAAGATCGTCTTCCTTACTGAGCGCAGCGTTCCTCTTGGGAGGCTGAATCAACTCAAAAGTGCTAAAGTATACAGGGCTGCAACCCATACTAAAGGACCTCATCACAACCTTTAACCTTGGTGCTTCTCAAGAAAGAATTGACCACCCGCCAAATCAACAAGGATGTGGAAGGCTTCTTAGCCGACCGTACAACCCATAAAAAGTATTCAAGAGAAAGGTTAAAAAGTTATGGGATTTTGGGAATGTAGTGGCTGAGCCCTCGCCTACTACTGCATTCGTTGCTACGAATAGACCCAGGGTGTAGCAGTACTCGTAAAGAGACTGGACATCTTTGAGATAGAATGATGCGAACACTGACTTGTTTCTCCAATAGGTTGCATCCATAACACTCTGCAGAGAACGGTTCTGTTTGAAGGCCACTGAAGTAGCCACAGCTCTCACTTCATGTGTCCTTACCTTCAGCAAAGCAAGGTCTTCTTCCTTCAGATGAGAATTTGCTTCTCTAATCAGAAGCCTGATGTAGTAAGAAACTGAGTTCTTAGACATTGGTAGAGAAGGCTTCTTGATAGCACACCATAAGGCTTCTGATTGTCCTCGTAATGGTTTTGACCTTTAGATAATACTTAAGAGCTCTAACTGGGCAAAGTACTCTCTCCAGTTCGTTCCCCACCATGTTGGACAGGCTTGGGATCTCGAACGACTTAGGCCAAGGACGGGAAGGAAGCTCGTTTTTAGCCAAAAAACCGAGCTGTAAGGAACATGTAGCCGTTTCAGATGTGAAACCTATGTTCCTGCTGAAGGCGTGGATCTCACTTACTCTTTTACCCGTTGCTAAGCACACGAGGAAAAGAGTTTTTTAAAGTGAGGTCCTTAAAAGAGGCTGATTGGAGCGGTTCAAATCCTGATGACATTAGGAACCTTAGGACCACGTCTAGATTCCAGCCTGGAGTGGACAACCGACGTTCCTTTGAGGTCTCAAAAGACCTAAGGAGGTCCTGTAGATCTTTGTTGGAGGAAAGATCCAAGCCTCTGTGGCGGAAAACCGCTGCCAACAAACTTCTGTAACCCTTGATCGTAGGAGCTGATAGGGAGCTTACGTTCCTTAGATTGTAACAGGAAGTCAGCAATCTGGGTTACATTGGTACTGGTTGAGGAAAACTGCATTGGCCTTGCACCAGCTTCGGAAGACTTCCCATAAAGACTGATAGACTCTGAGAGTGGATGTCGTCCTTGCTCTGGCAATCGCTCTGGCTGACTCCTTCGAAAAGCCTCTAGCTCTTGAGAGTCTTTCGATAGTCTGAAGGCAGTCAGACGAAGAGCGTGGAGGTTGGGAGTACCTTCTTTACGTGAGGTTGACGCAGAAGGTCCACTCTAGGAGGAAGAGTCCTGGGAACGTCGACCAGTCATTGCAGTACCTCAGTGAACCATTCTCTCGCGGGCCAGAGGGGAGCAACCAACGTCAGCCGTGTCCCTTTGTGAGAGGCGAACTTCTGAAGTACCCTGTTGACAATCTTGAACGGCGGGAATGCATACAGGTTGAGATGGGACCAATCCAGCAGAAAGGCATCCACGCGAACTGCTGCTGGGTCTGGAATCGGAGAACAATACAAGAGGAGCCTCTTGGTCATCGAGGTAGCGAAAAGATCTATGGTTGGCTGATCCCACAGGGCCCAAAGTCTGCTGCAAACATTCTTGTGAAGGGTCCACTCTGTGGGGAAGACCTGACCCTTCCGGCTGAGGCGATCTGCCTTGACATTCATATCGCCCTGAATGAGCTTCGTTACCAGCGTGAGCTTTCGATCTTTTGACCAAATGAGGAGGTCCCTTGCGATCTCGAACAACTTCCTCGAATGAGTCCCTCCCTGCTTGGATATGTAAGCCAAGGCTGTGGTGTAGTCGGAGTTCACCTCCACCACCTTGTTAAGCTGGAGGGACTTGAAGTTTATCAAGGCCAAATGAACTGCCAACAACTCCTTGCAATAGATGTGAAGTGTCCTTTGCTCCTGATTCCATGTTCCCGAGCATTCCTGTCCGTCCAGTGTCGCACCCCAGCCCGTGTCCGATGTGTCCGAGAAGAGACGGTGGTCGGAGGACTGAACAGCCAATGGTAGACCTTCCTTGAGAAGAATGCTGT
Organism: Palaemon carinicauda; assembly: GCF_036898095.1. NCBI lineage: Eukaryota > Metazoa > Arthropoda > Malacostraca > Decapoda > Palaemonidae > Palaemon > Palaemon carinicauda. The sequence goes on along the minus strand of NC_090725.1, from coordinate 305,840,123 downwards.
TCTTCCACCACGTTAGAGTAGACCTCATCTCTTCGGAAACAGGAACTGAGCCCGTCTCTAGCGTCATGTCCTTTATCCAGTGAGCAGCTAGATGATACTGAAGGGGGCGGAGGTGGAGTCTCCCTAACTCGATGAACAGGGCCAGCGATGAAAGTGTCCCTGTTAGACTCATCCACTGCCTGACTAAGCATCGGTTCCTTCTCAGCATGCTCTGGATGCATTCTAGGGCTTGGAAGATCCTTGGGGCCGACGGACAAGTCCGAAAAGCTCGACTCTGAAGATCCATACCCAAGGAGACAATGGTCTGGGATGGAACGAGCTGAGACTCCTCAAAATTGACCAGGAGGCCCAGTTCCTTGGTCAGATCCATATTCCATTTGAAAATCTCCAGACAGCGACGACTTGAGGGAGCTCTTAAAAGCCAGTCGTCTGACGGAGCCGGACACAAGATCATGATACTGCTGCACAGTCTGTAAACTGTCAATCATGGGCAAGCGAGGAAGTACAGTGACAACCCGAATCTGTCTAGACTGTCTGGGTCGTACAGACAACTCCTTAACGGGTTGCTGAGGTTGCCCACTGCGTCACAACAAGTCCCTTCTGTTGGTTGTTGAACGTCTTCCCCGTGACACATTGACTCCGTAAACAAAAAATCCTCTAACAAGGACTAAGCTTGGACTGCATGTCATGCAACACAGCTCAAGGTCTATGGGAGCAGGTGTGGTAACAGACGGGATTAGCGGCTGAAGTGTAACCATTACCTTCCCTGTAAGCATGTTATGCTTAAATAAAAGTCCATAAGAGGTTATGCAGCTAAAGGCTCCCTCCAAATGACAGAGTCCTCAAGGGAATATCAGAAGGAGGGAGAAAAGAACTTTCTCATCTACAGGGACCTTATCCTAGAAAAGCTAAGTTCTCTGAGTGAGGGTTCACTGGTGCAAAGCAGCAGACTAGAAGGCAACGTTATGAAACTGCTTGACAGTCTAGTGAGTTGGCAACAACCCAAGATGTGTTGAGAAGCATGCGGTAAGGTATGCAGAGCATGATGTATGCAGAGTATGCTGTATGCAGAGCATGCTGAATGCAGAGCATGCTGTATGCAGAGCATGTTGTATGCAGAGCATGCTGAATGCAGAGCATGCTGAATGCTGAGCATGTAGGAAGTAGAGCCTGCTGTAAGCAGAGCCTGCTGAAAGGAAAGCAGAGCGTGTGCATGGCGTTTAACATTTCTCAGAAATTCCATGACCAGTGCTAGAGTGCTTTATGCATGCTTGCATGGGGTTTAAACCATGGTATGCTGAACAGCAGAGTCAGAACGAGCTGGAACAACAACAGAGGTTTCCTCAACTTGAGGGAAAACCTGAGGTTCAGACTGCATAGGCTGAACAACAGACGGAGCAGAAGGCAGGTGCAAGGGTGAAGGAGGTTGACTCCTAGCAAGAGTTGCACCCAAGGATTGCACCAGCTGAGCGGAGGACGGAGGCGGAGTAGTCCGTTCCTGTTCCTGTGGTATGAGTGGAGCGTGAAGAGACCGAGGCTGTGCAGAACAAGGTAAAGTTCCCGCAAGCAGAGATGTCTGAGGAGCAGGATCAGGGTGCACGGGTAGAGCTCGGTGCAGCAGCTGAGGAGACTGACTCACAGGTGGAAGAGGTTGTTGTACCTCCACCGAGAGTTGCACCGCCGGTGGAGCAGCCAGGGGAGGAGGAGGAAGAGTGGAGTAATCCTCCTGATCCCAAACCGAAGGTTGCCTTAAAGAAGGCTGATGCTGAACAACACTGGGAACAGTGAACACAGAAAGTGGTTCAACATCGTACGCCTGGCAGATGGAGCTGCGACTGGGTGCAGCGAGTGCAGGCGGGTGCAGCACAGGCTGAACGGGTGCAGGAGGTTGGTGCACCACCGGTGCAGGCGGGTGCAGCACAGGCTGAACGGGTGCAGGAGGTAGGTGCACCACCGGTGCAGGCGGGAGCAGCACAGGCTGAACGGGTGCAGGAGGTTGGTGCACCACAGGTGCAGGAGGTTGGTGCACCACAGGTGCAGGAGGAGCAACACTCTCAGCACGACACTCACGCATCAGGTCCGAAAGCTGTGCTTGCATGGACTGTAGTAGAGTCCACAACATCGTACGCCTGGCAGATGGTACTGTGATCAGGCGGAGCGAGTGTAGGAGGAGGGAGTGTAGGCGGAGGCGGAGGAGCAACACTCTCAGCCCGACACTCACTCATCAAGTCCGAAAGCTGTGCTTGCATGGACTGTAGTAGAGTTCACAACATCGTACGCCTGGCAGATGGTGCTGCGACCAGGCGGAGCAGGTGCAGGCTGGGCGAGCACAGGCGGAGCAGGTGCAGGCTGGGCGAGCACAGGTGCAGCGAGAACAGGTGGAGGGAGTGCAGGCGGTGCAACACTCTCAGCCCGACACTCACGCATCAAGACCGAAAGTTGTGACTGTATGGACTGCAGTAGAGTTAACTTGGGGTCGGCAGACACTAAGTTCTGCTGAGGTAAAGCCTTAACAGCAGAGATCTGTTGTGGCAGAACCTTACTCCTCTTAGTCGGAGTGTAATCAACTGATGACTTAGGAGAGTCAGAGCTAACCCAATGACTGCATTCGGGTTGTGAACTTTAACTTCGTACGTCTGGCATAGGTCTGGACTTAACGTTTAAGAAGTCTTGAGACCTGAGACCAGCGTTACTCTGCCTTTATTTTCTCCCCTAATCTCTTCTGCAGACGAGCAAAATAAGGGCTCAATCGTCTGCGGGTGGGAGTGACGGTCTCGATAAGACACGCCCACAACCACCGAGAATACTTCTGTGCGCCGATCAAGGCCTGCTGAACCCTTATGCCCTTCGACATTGCTTCTCCCCTGGGCTTGGGAGCTTGCAAGAGGTCCCGGACTGGGAGGACGACTGGCGCGCACAAAAGTACCCTCACGCACAACACTGACACACTTTGCGCTAATCACTTATCACTTTGATTTTCTGTTTGCACTTATTTCACTGAACTCGAAACTTTAAGTGGTTTGTACCTGAAATACGCAATTCTATCCTTTCAAAGTTAGTAATTGCGAAAACAGAATTACAATATAACAGAAAAAACTAATGAAAGATAAATCAGTGGTTGGAAAGAGACTAAACACTAGATCACTCTAGAAACGTTTACCTTCTTCCCCTAAAGAGACTAGGGAGAAGAGCAAAAATCGATAATGACGTTACTCGTACGCCTGGCAGGCTTGAATGAAACGTTTATCCTCTTTCTCCCTCCGTCTCTATCTCTCTCTCTCTCTCTCTCTCTCTCTTGACTTAGAACCTGAGAGAAGAGCCCAATCATATATATCGTTAAAACATATTATTGTTAAAGGAAAAAACTGAAAAGTTCCTTTATTAGGATCAAAACCATTAAGTTAAGAAAGAATGAACAAAACGCTAGACACGGTTACTCTTACTGCAACGTGAAACCGTGAACATTCTTTCTCTATCGTAACGATAGAGTGCAAGTTGAACGTTCTGAACGTCAACAACTGCAGAGACAAAACAAAACGTTAGTTCAGCTTTGAAAACAGTACGAGACTGTCAAAGAAAATCTTTCAAACTCTGTGGCGGAAATAGCATAATATGTTAACAGGTAAAACCGAAATGACGGGCTCAAAGTTTATTAACTTCGGTAAAAGACCGCCTACTATAGGAAGGTCGAATATAAACAAATATAAAAATTAATTTTAATGAGTTTATAATAAAAGGAAGTTAATCGAAGAGGCCTATAAGAGGCGGAGAGATATAAAATAAATCTATAACTTTTGTTAAGCAAAATTAAGAAAGAGAGTCTATACTCTCTTAGACACCAACACTTCCGTCTAAGGGAAGGGTCGGCCATTGAAAGGTGAACGAGAGTTCATACTCTCTCGTCACTAAAATTAATCAAATTAATTTCAAAAGCTAACTAAGCTAATATAGAAGTTTTCCAGTAAAGCGACAGCCGAAATCAAAGAGAAATACTTCACCAAAGTCGTGAAAATACTCCAAGAACATAAGCGTATCCCAGAACGTCTTGCCGGAAGCACGACAGAGGAATAATTGAGGAGGTGTCAACAAGAAGTACTTGAGTACCTGGCCACAGGTGGCGCTGGTAAATACACCCCCTTCTAGTATTGTGATAGCTGGCGTATCCCTCCATAGAATTCTGTCGGGCAACGGAGTTGACAGCTACATGATTATCGGGTAAGTTTAATATTGAAAATAGCATAATATGTTAACAGGTAAAACCGAAATGACGGGCTCAATGTTAATTAACTTCGGTACAAGAAAAGACCGCCTACTATTAGGAAAGGTCGAATATAAACAAATATAAAAATTAATTTTAATAAGTTTATAAAAAAGGAAGTTAATCGAAGAGGCCTATAAAAGGCGGAGAGATATAAAATAAATCTATAACTTTTGTTAAGCAAAATTAAGAAAGAGAGTCTATACTCTCTTAGACACCAACACTTCCGTCTAAGGGAAGGGTCGGCCATTTAAAAGTGAAAGAGAGTTCATACTCTCTTCGTCACCATAATTAATCAAATTAATTCCAAAAGCTAGCTAAGCTAATAATAAAACTTCCTGAATAGCGAAAGCTAAAATCTAGAGCAAATACATCACCAAATCGTGAGCAAAAACTCCAGAATCAACAGCGTATCCATGTAGGTCTAGCCGGAGGCACGACAGAGGAAAAATTGAGGTGGTGTCAAGAAGTACTGCAGTACCTGGCCACAGGTGGCGCTTGTGAGTACACCCCCCTCTTGTATAGCGATCGCTGGCGTATCCCTTCCGTAGAATTCTGTCGGGCAACGGAGTTGACAGCTACATGATTATCGGGTAAGATTAATATTGAAAAATTGCATTTGAAAAGGGGAAACAAACACAAGAAAACCAAATAACCTACGGTTCCCAACATAACCTAACCTAAGAACTGTATCCTTACCTAGTCAACTACTGGGGGCTACGCTCATCTTGAGATCCATTAAAGAGCCATGCTTTCTTCCTAAATAGCTTCACTCTTGCCATGGTAAAACTTAAATCATATTTTGGAAATCGTAAATTTAACCAAACTTCATAGGTTTCTTTGCACGAATCAGGCCATCACCCTACAAAGGCTCCGGCCTGTTTTACCCAAAGGTGGTAAGATCATATTTTAAGGTATCTAGATAAGTTGAGAAACTATTATCTTGAAAATATTATTATTATTATTATTATTATTATTATTATTATTATTATTGTTATTGTTGTTGTTGTTATTATCATTATTATTGGTTAATGTCTAGGAGAGGGCCGCATGAAGATATCAGTGATATTCAATTTATTTTTACTAGAATGTGTAGGAATTTATGTAAATAGTGGTATACGAGTGAGATAATTTAGTGAAAATCAATAATAGTCGAAATATCGACGATCAAACTTACGCTACTCTTGTCTTCCTCCCAGATTTTTTCTAAGTCTGTTGTTATTGTTGACTGTGTCTTGTTTTTGCTCAAATGAGCCCTGTAACCACTATAATCCGCAGACAAACTAGTCCACTATGAATTCTTACACGTTTGGCCAATCACAGCGCCTATCCACTATGACGTCATACATGTTTGGCCAATCACAGCGCGACAATACATTATCTTACACAGGCATTTGATTTCGTTCTTAGACATGGAGACCATAGCAAGCACGTCATCTCATGTTGCACAAGAAGTTGAAATTCCATCTTCTTGTCCTGACTGTTTCCTAACTTACAATTAATTTGTTGTAACTTATTCAGGGAATATTGAGAAACTAGTGGATTTGTGCCAGAGACACAATTTAATTTTACAAAATAAAAATTGTCCTACATGTCAAGGAACCTTCGCAACGGCTTCACGTTTTCCTCAAAGCAGCAGCACATCTTTATGAACCAACAGTTTAAGGTAAGCTTCATTAATTTATAGTGTATATTATAATGGTGATAGTATAACGATGCATACAGCAATACCATCACTTTTGATTTGGTTTGATGGATGTGTTAGGTAGTGGCCGTAAGGGGGGGGTCGCAGGGGGGGGCGGAGCCCCCCCTGTAGGCCAAGGTAGGGGTACAGGACCCCTAGGCTAGGTTAGGTGGGTTTATTAGGTTCGGTAGCGCCCTAAAAATCACTGTGGCCTTAAGGGGGGGTCGCAAGGGGGAGAAGCCCCCCCCCCCCAGTAGGGCTAGGTAAGGGTATAGGGGGAGGGGTGGTGGAAGGATAAGTATTCATTTATTGCGAAAATCATTTGACGTCTCCCCCCCACCCAAAACCCCGCTCCCCACTGGGGTGTCCCATAATTATAGTAGGTTTATGCTTACATTTTGTGTGTAAGAGTTAAGTCTTAGTTTCTTTTTCATTCATTTCCTCATGTTTCTATGCACTGTGCAACAATAACCTGGTTGTTTTTTGCCGTTTTTCGTCGTTAATACTTGAAAAACATTTACCTTATTATTAATATTATTATTATTTACGTAAATAAACACTCGTCTGGAAATTTTGATAAAGGGTACAGTAGGCCTACTGTAGGCTGTGATATGGACATTAGATTTCAAAATTGCCTTTTCCAAATTGAATTACAGCAAATGATGTAAAATTATTAATATAGAAGCAGAAATATGAATAATAACATGCCATATCATAGCCCTGCGTCAACATCGAATTGCTTGGTTGGCATTTGGGATAACTGTCATTTTACCTTATTAAGCTGACAACATTCGTAAATTAATACACTCCTAGACATAATCAACTGGTAGTATGCATACCTCATCGCCGTCTTTGAATGATATCCCAAAAGCTCCTACAACACAAGAAATAAACAAAAATGTCCAGAGAGATGTTTTCATCTTTGCTTCGTGGCGAAGAGCAAATTGCATTGTAAGGATTCCACCGCCTGGCTTAGGTTTTCCCTGTTTGTTTTTCCCCTAAAAACCTTTAAAAGCCCAGACTGATATTCTTAAATATTATTATTAACACCAATTTAATTATAATTTAATAGTATATACATAGAGGTTTAGTTGGTATTTAACGAACAATATATTTCATGTAATCATTGACAGCTATGGTTTTCCCTATTTGTTTTTCCCTAAAACCTTTAAAAGCCCAGACTGATATTCTTAAATATTATTATTAACATCAATTTAATTATAATTTAATAGTGTATACATAGAAGTTTAGTTGGTATTTAACGAACAATATATTTCATGTAATCATTGACAGCAATGGTTTTTCCTGTTCATTTTTCCCTAAAAACCTTTAAAAGCCCAGAATGATATTCTTAAATATTATTATTAACATCAATTTAATTATAATTTAATAGTATATACATAGAGGTTTAGTTGGTATTTTCAGAACAATATATTTCATGTAATCATTGACAGCTCTGGTTTTTCCTGTTCATTTTTCCCTAAAACCTTTAAAAGCCCAGACTGATATTCTCAAATATAATTATTAACATCAATTTAATTATAATTTAATAGTATATACATAGAGGTTTAGTTGGTATTTAACGAACAATATATTTCATGTAATCATTGACAGCAATGGTTTTTCCTGTTCATTTTTCCCTAAAACTTTGAAAGTCTAGAATAATATTCTTATGTATTATTATCATAAATTTCATTATAATTTAATGGTATATACATAGTGGTTTAGTTGGTATTTAACGAACAATATATTTCATGTAATCATTGACAGCTCTGGTTTTTCCTGTTCATTTTCCCCTAAAACTTTGAAAGTCTAGAATAATATTCTTATGTATTATTATCATAAATTTCATTATAATTTAATGGTATATACATAGTGGTTTAGTTGGTATTTAACGAACAATATATTTCATGTAATCATTGACAGCTCTGGTTTTTCCTGTTCATTTTCCCCTAAAACTTTGAAAGTCTAGAATAATATTCTTATGTATTATTATCATAAATTTCATTATAATTTAATAGTATATGCATAGAAGTTTAGTTGGTATTTAACGAACAATATATTTCATGCAATCATTGACAGCTCTGGTTTTTCCTGTTCATTTTCCCCTAAAACTTTGAAAGTCTAGAATAATATTCTTATGTATTATTATCATAAATTTCATTATAATTTAATGGTATATACATAGTGGTTTAGTTGGTATTTAACGAACAATATATTTCATGTAATCATTGACAGCTCTGGTTTTTCCTGTTCATTTTCCCCTAAAACTTTGAAAGTCTAGAATAATATTCTTATGTATTATTATCATAAATTTCATTATAATTTAATGGTATATACATAGTGGTTTAGTTGGTATTTTCCGAACAATATATTTCATGTAATCATTGACAGCAATGGTTTTTCCTGTTCATTTTCCCCTAAAACTTTGAAAGTCTAGAATAATATTCTTATGTATTATTATCATAAATTTCATTATAATTTAATGGTATATACATAGTGGTTTAGTTGGTATTTTCCGAACAATATATTTCATGTAATCATTGACAGCAATGGTTTTTCCTGTTCATTTTCCCCTAAAACTTTGAAAGTCTAGAATAATATTCTTATGTATTATTATCATAAATTTCATTATAATTTAATGGTATATACATAGTGGTTTAGTTGGTATTTTCCGAACAATATATTTCATGTAATCATTGACAGCAATGGTTTTTCCTGTTCATTTTCCCCTAAAACTTTGAAAGTCTAGAATAATATTCTTATGTATTATTATCATAAATTTCATTATAATTTAATAGTATATGCATAGAAGTTTAGTTGGTATTTAACGAACAATATATTTCATGCAATCATTGACAGCTCTGGTTTTTCCTGTTTGTTTTTCCTTAAAACCTTTAAAAGCCCAGACTGATATTCTTAAATATTATTATTAACATCAATTTCATTATAATTTAATAGTATATGCATAATGGTTTGGTTGGTATTTTCCGAACAATATATTTCATGTAATCATTGACAGCAATGGTTTTTCCTGTTCATTTTCCCCTAAAACTTTGAAAGTCTAGAATAATATTCTTATGTATTATTATCATAAATTTTATTATAATTTAATGGTATATACATAGTGGTTTAGTTGGTATTTAACGAACAATATATTTCATGTAACCAGGGTTGCCAGGTTTTCTAAATGAGAAAAGGTCAATTTCTAATCAACAGGGGCTTTAAAAGGTCAACCCATTAATAGAAAAAGGTCAAAAATATAGTATTTAAGGCTCGGCTTTTTTCATATTACTAAAGGCCAACCTATTTAAATACAAAAGGTCAAATTTGAGGTTTTTTTTGGCCGGAAAAAAGGCCAAACTGGCAACCCTGCATGTAACCATTTGACAGCTCTGGTAGAATTTAAAGTGTTCTTGTTTTCATCCTTATGTCAAAACAAACAGGCAAATAAGACTTTTATATTTTTTATTTTACCCAAAGTAATTCATAATAAATAATATCATTAGTAAATTAATTGATGCGCAATCAAAACCATATATAAAGAAAAGCAAATAAAACAATACATAATTAGACCACTTCTCAAATTAGATCTTTCCTTCATAAAACTACTACTCAAAAAACATTAATTTATTTATTTAATATGGCAAATAACTTTTTTTTTTATTTTACCCAAAGTAATTCATAATAAATACTATCATTAGTAAATTAATTGATGCGCAATCAAAAACCATATATAAACAAAAGCAAATAAAACAATGCATAATTAGACCACTTCTCAAATTAGATCTTTCCTTCATTAAACTACTACTCAAAAAACATTATTTTTTTTTTATTTAATGTGCAAAATAAACAAAATGATAAACAGAAATTAAATTCTGGATTATTTTACAATCAAGAGACTTTGCGCCATTGGTGGGATTAAACCCATTAAACTGTAGACAAGTGTAACATTTTGACTGTTACGATAAACATTTTTTAGGGTAACTTGTTTTATCCTTTACACACACAAAAAAAAGGAAAAAATAATAATAATAATAATAATAATAATAATAATAATAATAATAATAATAATAATAATAATAATAATGCTGTTGATAGGAGTTGGCGATTGACTCCTCTGTAAATCCAAGAGATAACAGTTTCTTCAGTAGAATATTGATAATATAATATACGATATTAGATTAAAAAGTATCACACGTAATTTATATAATAAATGTAATAGTATTCTTTTTAGCTAATTCCTATTTACTACGTCAAAAATAGTTTATCATGTTAGTTGTAAACACATGCATTTGTCCAAAATTATGCAAAACAAAGAAAGAAACTTATAGAAAATGCATATCTCGAACTTATAGGCCTACATTATTTTAATGTAAGCTAAAGTTTTCATTGTAAGTGATGTTATTTTGATGTAAGCAACCACGATGGTCAAAATAAAATTGAAAAACTTTCAACATTTTCAAGTATCGTAGTCACAAAAAATGGTTATCACTTTGAAACCGGGTCTTGAACATTTTACTGTATATCAAACAAAAAACTGATAAGACCTTGTAGAGATTTTCACTCTTATTAATAAAACCGTATAAACCAATAGATTTTCATATAGTAGCCTACTGCTTTATTATTTCCATTAAAATAAGTCGTAATATCAATTTGAAATTCATGTTTCTTTTACTTATGAATGGACAATCCTGGCTGTCATAAAATAACAAATGCTTTGAAAAGATGTAGTTTTCATCATAGAATTTAAAAACTTGCTGGTTTACAATATAACTGGTCTACAAAATAAGTATGATGGTTTCTATAGGATATTTTCCGTTGTCTGATGTGCCCTCTCCAATGCCTTCATTCAAAGTCCTCCTCTTCCACTAAACCTCTTCTCTCCATATCATCCTTCACCTTATCTCGCCATCTAATTATCTTCCTCTCTAGTCTTTCTTGATTTTCTCATCTTAAAAGGTTTCTCCCAAGACTTCCTCACTTCCTCCTCCACAATCTATTCTCAACACGTGACCAAACCACCTTAGTCGTTATCATCTCAAAAGTCCTCCTCTTCCACTAAACCTCTTCTCTCCATATCATCCTTCACCTTATCTCGCCATCTAATTATCTTCCTCTCTAGTCCTTCTTGATTTTCTCATCTTAAAAGGTTTCTCCCAAGACTTCCTCACTTCCTCCTCCACCATCCATTCTCAACATGTGACCAAACCATCTTAGTCGTTATCATCTCAGCAATCTTAATATGTCTGACATTCTGCTTATTTCATAATTTTCCAATCATTCAAGCATTATTATTTCCATAATCCACCTCAGCATTCTTATCTGTTCTCTCGAACTTTTTTTCTCTTTTCATCCGATAGCCCACGTTTCCGATCCACATATTAATATTGGTCTTATTACTGTATGGTACGGGAAGAAGAGACTCTTTAGCTATGGTAAGCAGCTCTTCTAGGAGGACATTCTAAAATCAAACCATTGTTCTCTAGTCTTGGGTAGTGCTATAGCCTTTGTACCATGGTCTTCCACTGTCTTGGGTTAGAGTTCTCTTGCTTGAAGGTACACTCGGGCACACACACACACACACACACACACACACACACACACACACACATATATATATATATATATATGTGTGTGTGT
>NC_090725.1:305756038-305821038 GCF_036898095.1 Palaemon carinicauda | reverse complement strand
GTAAAAATGTGCAAAATTTATCATTAATTGAATGCCAAGTTACAAACTACCAATTGGCTACGATGGTGAAGATGGGTTGATTTCAATTCTAAGTACAAAATACCTGAATTCGACAGGTATAAGTACAGTAGAATTGTCATTGACTTTTATCTTTCTTCGTGGCCAAGTGAGTTAGTCACTGTCTATATAAGCATGCCGACCAGGGTTCGATTCCCGGCCGGAGCCAAGCTCTTGTCTTTGTGTGATTTCGCCTGGGGCTCTGATCCCGAGGTCGTTAAGAGAATCCAGACATTAATATATCAAAAATATACATGGCTTATTTGAATATGAAAAACACGTAAAAATGTGCAAAATTTATCATTAATTGAATGCCAAGTAACAAACTACCAATTGGCTACGATGGTGAAGATGGGTTGATTTCAATTCTAAGTACAAAATACCTGAATTCGACAGGTATAAGTACAGTAGAATTGTCATTGACTTTTATCTTTCTTCGTGGCCAAGTGGGTTAGTCACTGTCTATATAAGCTTGCCGACCAGGGTTCCATTCCTGGCCGGAGCCAAGCTCTTGTCTTTGTGTGATTTCGCCTGGGGCTCTGATCCCGAGGTCGTTAAGAGAATCCAGACATTGATATATCAAAAATATATATGGCTTATTTGAATATAAAAAAAAACACGTATAAAAAATGTGCAAATTTTATCATTAATTGAATGCCAAGTAACAAACTACCAATTGGCTACGATGGTGAAGATGGGTTGATTTCAATTCTAAGTACAAAATACCTGAATTCGACAGGTATAAGTACAGTAGAATTGTCATTGACTTTTATCTTTCTTCGTGGCCAAGTGGGTTAGTCACTGTCTATATAAGCTTGCCGACCAGGGTTCCATTCCTGGCCGGAGCCAAGCTCTTGTCTTTGTGTGATTTCGCCTGGGGCTCTGATCCCGAGGTCGTTAAGAGAATCCAGACATTAATATATCAAAAATATATATGGCTTATTTGAATATAAAAAAACACGTATAAAAAATGTGCAAAATTTATCATATTCATATATATATATATATATATATATATATATATATATATATATATATATATATATATATATATATATATACATATAAACATACATCTATATAAAACAAATGGTAGAACTTCGGCGAGTTATCAAATTAACGGAAAACTCAGTATACCCATGAAAGGAAAAGGGGTAAACAGTAAACAACGCGTGTGAATGTGTACGATAATTTTGGCTGAAAAACTACAATTTCAAGGCTCGTGTACGATAATCCAGTCGAAATAATCTGGCAACCCTGGCTGTGACCTATACCTGCATCGTGGACCCAAGTGAATTAAAATCTTTCTCGATTTTCACGGAAAGTACTTAAAGTATCGATACTTTTAAAAAGTATGGAAAAAATATATAAAGAATATGAAGGGAAAACCGAAAAAAATTATAAGAAATTTAGTTGTATATGAGATATATGCTAGAAATTAAAGCTCACTATTATTATTATTATTTTCATTATTATTATCATCATCTTTATTATTATTAACATTATTTTTATTACTTGCTAAGCTACAACCCGGGTTTAGAAAAGCATGATGCTATAAGCCCAAGGGCTCCAACAGGGAAAATAGCCTAGTGAGGAAAGGAAATAAGGAAGTAAATGAATTACTTGTGCGTATCACTGCCAATAGCTATCAGAGCCTCTATTTTTCAATTTAATCAAAGAATGCAAAGAGCCGTTGTAATATCAGTACCAGTCAAAGCATTAATACAGGTTTGAGACTTAAAGGGTAGAAGAGACTCTTTAGCTACGGTAAGCACCTCTTCTAGGAGAAGGACACTCCAAAATCAAACCATTGCTCTCTAGTCTTGGGTAGGGCCATAACCTCTGTACCATGGTCTTCCACAGTCTTGGATTAGAGTTCTTTTGCTTGAGGGTACACTCGGACACACTATTCTATGTTATTTCTCTTGTTTTATGGTTTATAGTATTAATCTTTTGACTTTACTGTGGGACTTTATAACATAGTTTGGGAACAGAGAGAGAGAGAGAGAGAGAGAGAGAGAGAGAGAGAGAGAGAGAGAGAGAGAGAGAGAGAGAGAGACAGCAGTCTCCTGTATGATATACCAATGATAAATCAGAAATTGATTCAATACAGTATGTCAAAAGAGAGAGAAACGCAGTCATATATATATATATATATATATATATATATATATATATATATATATATATATATATATATATATATATATATATATAAGAGAGAGAGAGAGAGAGAGAGAGAGAGAGAGAGAGAGAGAGAGAGAGAGAGAGAGAGAGAGAAAATTATCATTCATTAGAAATGACTTTCTAGTAGGTGTTTAAAGAGGGCTTGATCTCCACTCAGGAAACATCTGATAACAGCGCAGGTAGCTGGTATGGGAGCGTCATTGTTCTGTAAGTGTCTTCTCTGTAGGTTTTGTACGTTTACTGTACCTATAAAATGTATAGAAACCGCCTTCCATTAGTACAGGGCTGCCAAATACAGGAGCCCGTGGTTCTTTTGCGTTTGAACATCATGTTTCCTGTGATTCTTACGCTATATTTTAGGCTATATACATATATATATATATATATATATATATATATATATATATATATATATATATATATATATATATATATATAATATATATATATATATATATATATATATATATATATATATATATATATATATATATATATATATATATATATATAATGCCGAGAAAGAAAGAAATAGGCTTAAATAAATGAACAGCTTTATAGCGTTTTTAAGAACCTGCAAAACTCTGAAATTAGTCCTATTGCAAAACACTATTTATTTAAATCATTCAAATTTACGAAAATTAGTTTTAAATCGTTCAATAAACTCTCTTACCTGGAAGAAAAATCTAGGCCTATGTCATCATCATCATTATTATTATTATTATTATTATTATTACTATCCAAGCTACAACCCTAATTGGAAAAGCAAAATGCTATAAGCCCAGGGGCTCCAATAGGGAAAAATAGCCCAGTGAGGAAAGGAAATAAGGAAATAAATAACTGAAGAGAACAAATTAACAGTAAATCATTCTAAAAAAAGTAACAACGTCATAACAGATATGTCATATATAAACTATGAACAACTTCAAAAACAAATATGTCATATATAAACTATAAAAAGACTCATGTCCACCTGGTCAACAAAAAAGCATTTGCTCCAACTTTGAACTTTTGAAGTTCTACTGATTCAACAACCCGATTAGGAAGATCATTCCACAACTTGGTAACAGCTGGAATAAAACTTCTAGAGTACTGCGTGGTATTGAGTCTTATGATGGAAAAGGCCTGGCTATTAGAATTAACTGCCAGCCTAGTATTACGAACAGGATAGAATTGTCCAGGGAGATCTGAATGTAAAGGATGGTCAGAGTTATGAAAAATCTTATGTAACATGCATAATGAACTAATTGAACGACGGTGCCAGAGATTAATATCTAGATCAGGAATAAGAAATTTAATAGACCGTAAGTTTCTGTCCAACAAATTAAGATGAGAATCAGCAGCTGAAGACCAGACAGGAGAACAATACTCAAAACAAGGTAGAATAAAAGAATTAAAACACTTCTTCAGAATAGATTGATCACCGAATATCTTAAAAGACTTTCTCAATAAGCCAATTTTTTGTGCAATTGAAGAAGTCACAGATCTAATGTGTTTCCCAAAAGTAAATTTGCTGTCGAGAATCACACCTAAAATTTTGAAAGAGTCATACAAATTTAAAGAAACATTATCAATACTGAGATCCGGATGTTGAGGAGCCACCGTCCTTGACCTACTTACAATCATACTTTGAGTTTTGTTAGGATTCAACTTCATACCCCATAACTTGCACCATGCACTAATTTTAGCTAAATCTCTATTAAGGGATTCACCAACCCCAGGTCTACATTCAGGGGATGGAATTGATGCAAAGAGAGTAGCATCATCTGCATATGCAACAAGCTTATTTTCTAGGCCAAACCACATGTCATGTGTATATAGTATGAAAAGTAATGGGCCAAGAACACTACCCTGTGGAACACCGGATATCACATTCCTATATTCACTATGGTGCCCATCAACAACTACTCTTTGAGATCTACTACTTAAAAAATCAATAATAATGCTAAGAAACGACCCACCCACTCCCAACTGTTTCAGTTTGAAAACAAGGGCCTCATGATTAACACGGTCAAAGGCAGCACTAAAATCAAGGCCAATCATACGAACTTCATGACCACAATCAAGGGATATTCTCATATTATTTCGTCCGGTCGAGTGAGTAATTCTCTTCTGAATTGAGCGATAGTTTCATATTGCTTCGTCCTTTAGAATGAGAGGCTTTTAGTGATTTATATATAATATATATATATATATATATATATATATATATATATATATATATATATATATATATATATATATATATATCATCCGCCGTTGAGAGTCCACTGCGGAACAAAGGCCTCAGACATGTCCTTCCACTTCCGCCAGCTTCTTTTGCAATCTCCAGGAACCCATTCTGTTGTTCTTAACATCCTTCTATTGTCTGACATTCTACTTATATGCCTTGGCCATATATAAGGATTTATAATTTCTCTCTCTCTCTCTCTCTCTCTCTCTCTCTCTCTCTCTCTCTCTCTCTCTCTCTCTTTGAAAATTTTCCAAAATTCAGAGATACCTTAAAGTGGTGAAAGGGTTTGTGTATCGCCATGATCAGCAAAGCTATACTAGACATGACCACCCATACTAGGTTGGTTTGCTGTGAGCAATCAGACCAAAGTCTCCCACCATCAACAATTTGCCTTTGGCCAGCCTGGTGATTAAAGCTGGCCAAAGCCCAGGCATTTCATGTCTGAGGTCTTTATCCTGCAGTGCACTGGAAACGGCTGCATACGTAGGCCTACGCGCACTTCAGTCCTAGAAGTGACATTATTATTATTATGATGATGATGATGGTGATGGTGATGATGGTGTTACTTTAAAAGCACTCGGACTGGGAACCCTCTCTGTTCTTCCTCTGAATTGAGCGATATTCTCATATTATTTCGTCCGCTCGAGTGAGTAATTCTCTTCTGAATTGAGCGATAGTTTCATATTGCTTCGTCCTTTAGAATGAGAGGCTTTTAGTGATTTATATATAATATATATATATATATATATATATATATATATATATATATATGTATATATATATATATATATATATATATATATATATATATATTTCTGGGCTTGAACCTGTGCCGGCCAGTGAATAAGCTCCTGTTAGCACTTATTCTTAGGTAATTTACTGCTAAATATACCAGAGAAAAAATGTAAAGGAGTGCTAGGTTAACTAGCTCGCTCACCTATTGGTGTCGGTATAAAATTGGGCGTATAATCCAGAGGTCCCGCACTATTTAGATTCATCCAGGACAAAGACCCCAATAGAGGAGAGCCGTTCAACCTCACTCGGCACCAGCAACTCTGCATCCGCTCAGAACCCAACTCCTTTTTTTAGCACGCCTGTGTTGTAACCCGCTTTTTTTGTGCTCTCGTATTTTGCTTATTTTCCACTGGATTATGGCTTCTTCATCGGTTTCCCAGGAGACACCGTCTAAGTTGAGCACCAAGCTATGTTTTGCTGTGTTTTGAGCAATCTAGATCGTTTAATATTTAAATTATAGGAGTTTATTCTCTTCGATCATATCGATCTTGCTTGATTCCGCTTACGGTTGGTACTCCTGTTTTGAAAGCTTTTAGTTTCACTCGCGGTGTTACTAAGTGTATTATTTTTATTATTAATTAAATTTTTATATGTTTTATTGTGGATATTCATTATTTAGCGTTTAGAACCCTTGTGGTTCATATTTAGGGCCGATATCAGTTACGTATCGTAGATGGCTTGCCGACCTTCGTTACTGGGCGGCAATTTTTATTATTTAAGCCATCAGGTTGCTGTCCTTTGGGATTTATTTATTATGTTGCATACCTTGCCCTAATTTTTTATGTGAATATTCATATATTTTTCAACGCTATTACTTTTATAATGAATATTTGTGCTTATTACTCCATATGATCTGTTTTGGTAGTGTTTGGGGATCGTCAGTTGGTAGCCCTGCTGCTCCGTATCATGTGATCCTCCCCCAAGCTACCCCTCTCGCTAGGTTGGTGGCTAGGCTTCTCTCCCCCCTCTCCTAGGGGACCGTTGCCTTCCCTCCTTTTAGAGGGGGTAGTTCAGTGTTTATGGACTTTGTCCTCCGGGTGTCCCGGCGGTTTCGTCTCTGTCTAGACGGGTTGGCCACCTTTCAACAGAGTAGGATCCCAGTGCACCCTATTTTATATTCACCTATCACAATTTTATTATGTTATACGAAACCCTCCGGGTTCGGTTGGCGGTTCTTATCTACAGTTCCGCCAACCCTATTAATTTATAACAGTTCCTATGATTATATAGGATTATATATGACAGATCACTATCCCGGAGTTCCTATATGTATTGGTTTATGGATATACCTTTATTTCCCGGCCCGGGGCTTAACCTCGCTCCGGGAAATCAGACATCATGTGTCTTAATTCTTTGTTGTTGCATCCTTTTTTATGATCCCGGCTCGACCGGAATGGATAGCTATACTCTAGTCTCAAGTTAGACTTATGTTTAGGCCCGGGTCCTCCGGACCCGCCCCTACTTAAGAGTATTACAGTTAAGCTCTAGTCTTAAGTTAGACTTATGTTTAGGCCCGGGTCCTCCGGACCCGCCCCTACTTAAGAGTATTACAGTTAAGCTCTAGTCTTAAGTTAGACTTATGTTAGTCCCGGGTCCTCTGGACCCGCCCCTACTTAAGAGAATTACAGTTTCTCATATACTATTCTTTTTATAGATGGTGCATTGTCAGACGACGGCCTGTGCGGCTGTTCTTCATCAGCCTTGTGGCCATACCGTATGTAGGTCTCACGCCCTCTGCGGAGTTCAGCTGGAGGACATAGTGGTCTGGCACCCTGATAACTGTATGGTCTGTTTTGACCTCATCACCACCCTCGGATCTGTTTCGGTGAGTCCCGTTGGCTATGTTGCCTTTCTAATTATTTTACCTATTTTGGTATACATACACTATTTAGTAAGATTTCTATGGCCTTGAAGGACCACCGGGAATCTTCCTTTTTATAATTCCCACTATTATTTCAGGCATCCCCGGAGCAGAAGACTGCGGCTCGGGCCACACTGAAATTGTGGGTTAGGGGATTTGCCAGAAACGTCAAATCTAAACAGCCTTACGTCCTGTCTGAAGACTACTGTGCAATGATCTACCCTAATGCCAAGTCTTCAGCCGCTGTGGCTAGGCATGTTGCGGCACCCATCATTGCCCACATTGATGCCACTATTGCGGGATTCATAGACCAGGAACAAGATCCGTTGGATGCCCCCGGAGATCTGGAAGACAATGTTGCCTCCATGAACTTGGACGTCGAACCTATGTTGTTGGATGATCCGGATGCAGGTAGGGTGGTAAGTGAGGCAGGTGTTACCGGCGCTGAGATTCCTATCCTCAGCCCCGCTCTTTCTTCTTCATCTGATCTCTCTTCTTTCCATGGTCTTTCTGGGGACCGTGATTCGTCTCACCGATCACACCCGGTTCCCCCCAAAGATAAGTCTATATCTAGGACTTTGCCAAAAGCTCGTAAGCCCCACAAGGCTTCCCATAGTTCCAAGTCTAATACGAACCCGTCATCTAAGGCTTCCGGCTCCTCCTCTAAGTCTCACGACCCGGGAGTACAATCCGCCACTTCTGCTCCTAATCCGGGCCTTTCCGAATCAGCCATGCTTCGCATTGTGTCGGAGATGCAAGCTAAGTTGGTGTCAGAAATGCAGGCCAAGATGGACACGATGTTCTCTAACATTGGTCAGAGACTTGGGGCATTAGAGCAGGGTGCTCCGGAGCGAGTTCAAAGCTCTCTCATCCCGGATGCCTCTAAGCTTCCGCCGTTTACCAAGAATAACCCTTGGCGCATGGCTCTTCATTCCCCATTTTCAGACGGGATGTTAACATTGGAAGGTCTTGGCACTCGTCCCCTAGAGGACTTTGAATTCTTTCCTCCTGGTCTCGCATTTCCATTTCATGGTTATGCCAGGCTTACCGAGGAAGCTCTGGTTCGGCTGGATAAGGTCCCCAAAGAGACTGTCATTTTCCCAAAGGAACAAGCCCAATCTGTTTGGGCTAGGTTTCTGAATGATATTGGTTGCACCAATACCATGTTGACGCCTCATAAAAGTTCGTTCACAATGTTCTTAATGGACAAGAATACCGTGACTCCATGCCTCAATAAGGTTGCAGAACTGGCTTTTCAATATGCTCTGGAGGAGAAGCCCTTGCCTCCCATCCGAGAGGTAGACCCGATCTCCCTCCTTCTTCCTTCAGGTAATGAGTGTTGGGACAATGTCCATACCACCTTTACTTCTGGCAAGCTAACAGCCGACTGTGCGTCGGTAATGTTTAGCGAACGGCTTCCCCGTCTCCCGGAATCCCTTATTAAACAGGAGTATGATTCCCGCCTACGTGTTGGTCGAGCTTTGAACTTGGCCACGTCTACGGAGTCGATAGCCTTAACTTATGATACTGAGAGTATCTTTAAGTCTCTCAATAAGGCTACTTTGCAGTCGTTATATTTCGATCTATATGACTTTGCTATTGCCAAAGGTAGGTGCTGCAAACACGTCCTGGCTGAGGCGACTATTAGGCACGAGCCTAATAAACTTATCCGGTCCTCTTGCTGGGGTTCAAATCTTTTCCCTGAGGATCTTGTGGAGGAACTCTTGGCAGAGGCTACTAGGGTTAATCAGAGCCTTAAAACCCGTTGGGGTTTGACTCCTAAGCGGAAATATGATCCCGCAAATTACCAAGCCCGGGGTAGGAAGAAGCTCCGCCCGTATACCTCCACCCAGTTCCGGCAACAGCAGAGTAGTTCGTCTGTTTTCCGTCAGCCTCTTCCTCCATCTCCTGCTGCTCCTGCTCAGCCTTCCACCTCTCGGGCTCCTTCATCGGACGACTATGTCACCGTTCTGCTCCCTAAGAGCCAGCTTCCCGGTGCCTCCACCACCTCTCCAGCCTTTAACCAGTCTTATGAGGCTCAAGGCTCTTCCCAGAGGTATAACAGAGGTAGAGGCTACCATCGTGGTTCAAACCAGAACAGAGGTAGAGGTAGATTCTTTCGCAAGGGAAAGAACTTCCGAGGCGGACGTGGAGGCAACTCCTCAAACCAATACTGAGGTGCAGCGGGTAGGGGGGAGGCTTTATGCCTTCCGCAACAAATGGAGGTTCAGTCCCTGGGCTTTCAGTATCATCTCCAAGGGACTGGGGTGGAGTTGGATTCAAGGACCTCCACCTCCGAACAGATTTCATCAACATTCCACTCCGGACCTAGTCGAATTTGTCCAGGACCTGTTACAAAAGAACGCCATACAAGAAACGAAACACCTGAAGTTTCAGGGTCGGCTGTTCAGTGTCCCGAAGAAGGATTCGGACAAGAGAAGAGTGATTCTAGACCTATCCCTTCTCAACTTGTCCATTCAATGCGACAAGTTTCGAATGCTTACCGTCTCGCAGGTGCGGACCTTACTTCCCCGTGGGGCCGTCACCACCTCTATCGATCTTACAGACGCCTATTATCACGTCCCGATAGCGAGACACTTCCGTCCGTATCTAGGCTTCCGCCTAGGGGACAAAAATTACTCCTTCAAGGTGATGCCCTTTGGGCTCAACATCGCCCCAAGGATGTTCACAAAGTTAGCAGAAGTTGCTGTTCAGGAACTCAGAAATCAAGGGATTCAAGTAGTAGCCTATCTGGACGACTGGCTCATTTGGTCAGACACCTCCCAAAATTGCCTAAAAGCCACTCACAGAGTCATCCAATACCTTCAATCTCTAGGCTTCCAGATCAACTTCAAGAAGTCCCGTCTTCTTCCGAAATTAAAGTTCCAATGGCTCGGCCTGCAATGGGATCTTATATCTCATACTCTGTGTCTTCCCAAACCCAAGAGGTTAGAGATTGCAATGAACACCAAACGCTTTCTCAAAGACAAAGTAAGTTCCAGACGACTCCAAGAGAGGATCCTAGGGTCCCTTCAATTTGCTTCAGTGACGGATCTACTTCTGAAGGCAAAATTGAAAGATATCAATCGTGTCTGGCGTTCGAGGGCGAACCGGAAGCTCCGGGACAGGAAAGTCCGCCTTCCTCCCATTCTCCGGGAAAGACTTCTACCTTGGACAAGGGCCAACAATCTGTCAAAGTCAGTTCCCCTTCGATTTCCGCCTCCGAAGTTAATCATTCACACGGACGCATCCCTATCAGGTTGGGGAGGCTATTCTCAGCTCAGGAAAGTTCAAGGTCTTTGGTCTCCCTTATTCCGCCAATTTCACATCAATGTGCTGGAGGCCATGGCAGTTCTTCTAACCCTGAAACGTCTCGCTCCACACAAGAGACAACACCTTCGTCTGGTTCTCGACAGCGAAGTGGTGGTCCGCTGCCTCAACAGAGGCGGATCAAAATCAGGGCCTCTGAACCATGTTCTAGTAGCCATATTCTCCCTAGCAGCCTCGAACCGTTGGCATCTTTCAGCTGTCCACCTGGCGGGAGTCCGGAACGTAGTGGCAGACGCCTTGTCCCGGACCTCCCCTCTAGAATCGGAATGGTCACTCGATCTAAAGTCATTCCGGTGGATTCTCTCCCGGGTTCCGGGTCTCCAAGTGGATCTCTTCGCCACGGAGTCCAACCACAAATTGAGAGTATATGTGGCTCCCAATCTAGACCCTCAGGCCTACGCCACAGACGCTATGTCACAGAATTGGGACATCTGGGAAAGGATTTATCTCTTTCTCCCGGTGAATCTTTTACTGAAAGTCCTAGACAAGCTGAGATCCTTCAAGGGACGAGTAGCCTTGGTCGCACCCAACTGGCCCAAGAGCAATTGGTATCCTCTCCTGCGAGAGTTGAGACTACATCCTCACCCGATACCCAATCCGGTTCTGTCTCAGATAGTACAAACACGCGTTGTGTACGCTTTCTCAAACATTCAGAGCGCCCTAACTTTATGGACTTCATGAAGTTTGCGGCCATGCATGGTGCCAATATCGATCCTCAAAACACCCTGTTCCTAGAATCAGATAAACGGGATTCCACCATCCGCCAATATGATTCTGCGGTTAAAAAGTTGGCTAAATTTTTGATAGACTCAGACGTACACTGTATGAACTTGAACCTTACAGTCACTTTCTTTAGAACTTTATTAGAATCAAGTCTGGCAGCCAATACTATCACCACTATTAAATCTGCCTTGAAAAAGATATTCCTAGTGGGTTTTAACATAGACTTAACCGACTATGTGTTAGCTTCAATTCCGAAAGCCTGTGCCAGACTGAAACCGGTTACTCGTCCTACCCCGGTTACCTGGTTCCTTAATGATGTACTCAAATTGGCTTCTGATACCATTAACAGTTCTTGTGATTACATTCCCCTTCTCAGGAAAACACTTTTCCTGGTGAGTTTGGCTTCCGGGGCAAGAATTTCTGAACTGGCAGCTTTGTCAAGAGACCCGGGTCATATTGAGTTCCTTCCTTCGGGAGAGGTCCTTCTTTCACCTAACAAATTCTTTTTAGCTAAGAACGAAGACCCTCAGAACAGATGGTCCTCCTGGAAAATTGTTCCCCTCACGCAAGATCCGTCTCTGTGCCCTGTTACTACTCTTAGGTCTTATTTATCCCGGACCTCCTCTAACTCCTTGGGGCCTCTATTCGTTAGAGAACAAGGCGGTACCATTACCATTAAAGGGATCAGGCAACAAATTTTGTATTTTATTAAACAAGCTAGCCCTGACTCTTTTCCTCTTGCACAAGATATCAGAGCGGTTGCTACTTCGGTGAACTTTTTTCACCACATGAATTTTACGGATCTTTCCAGGTATACAGGGTGGAAGTCACCCTCAGTGTTCAAGAAACACTACCTTAAACATTTGGAAGCCCTTAAATTTCCTACAGTAGCTGCAGGGAGCGTAGTTACCCCCAGGTAACTCATATGTTAATTCCTTGTTATTTTATCTCTCCCCCTTACCTGCCTCATTTATACCCTATTTGTATTCGTTGGTTTCGCACCTGATTACTATTATTATATTTGTAAATTTTTGACTCCTGAGTATCTGTATATATCATCACTCACGGCATTATTATACCTTACCTTTTTTGGTCAATTGTTCTACCAAGTGGATTTATGTTCTTTTTAAGATACCCTTATAGCTGTTTTTGGCACTCATCTCTGATTAAAGCAACTTGTATTTCCCTTATGTTTATGTTTTTCCTTTATTTTGCAAGTTTGGTGACATTTCTCTTGTATATATTCACTGGCCGGCACAGGTTCAAGCCCAGAAAAGGGATTTTGACGTAGGAAAAATCTATTTCTGGGCGAGGGACCTGTGCCGCCCAGTGAACCCTCCCAGCTCCTCTCCCTTGGAGTCCCCAAACTTTGGGTGCTAAGGAGTTGGGTTCTTAGCGGATGCAGAGTTGCTGGTGCCGAGTGAGGTTGAACGGCTCTCCTCTATTGGGGTCTTTGTCCTGGATGAATCTAAATAGTGCGGGACCTCTGGATTATACGCCCAATTTTATACCGACACCAATAGGTGAGCGAGCTAGTTAACCTAGCACTCCTTTACATTTTTTCTCTGGTATATTTAGCAGTAAATTACCTAAGAATAAGTGCTAACAGGAGCTTATTCACTGGGCGGCACAGGTCCCTCGCCCAGAAATAGATTTTTCCTACGTCAAAATCCCTTATATATATATATATATATATATATATATATATATATATATATATATATATATATATATATATATATATAATTTCTTCATAATTCTTTTTAAATATGTATACTTTTATATAATATCAGAGCTTATGAAGTATTAATTATACATTATTCATACACTTTCAATATGTATATTTTCTGGTCTCAGGCATGACTTTCAAATATGTATGTTTATATTAGAAATATGCTTGTTCATAATTTTGCTTACTCACAATTATTATATACATATATATATATATATATATATATATATATATATATATATATATATATATATATATGTATATCGATATATATATATATATATATATATATATATATATATATATATATATATATATATATATATATATATACTGAACTCGGTTGAGTCCCTGGTTAGGCTGAAGGAACGTAGAGAGTAGAGGTCCCCTTTTTGTTTTGTTTCTTTGTTGATGTTGGCTACCCCCCAAAATTGGGGGAAGTGCCTTTGGTATATATATATATATATATATATATATATATATATATATATATATATATATATATATATATATATATATATATATATATATTATATATATATAGGCATATTGGTATTTTATGATTGTTATTGTGTAAAAATTGGAATTGGTTACATAAAAATTTTCCAAAAATATGATTTTGTTTTCGATACAATAGGCTGTCAGATGCCAGGAAATCACATCTGAAGGTGTTTCCTCATAACATTCTTCGGGGGGGGGGGGGGGTGTGTGTGTGTGTGTGTGGACCCCAGACCCCCCCCCCCCCCCATGCCTTCGCGCCTGCGGCTCCGCCTTCAGTGTCATTTCGAACTTTAGCCCCCCCCCCCCCCCCCCCAACAGGAAAACGCTCCTACGCCCCTGCCCAGGCCTACAGTAAAACAAGTAGATGATGAATGGAGAAGCATTGATTTAAAAACTCAAGATAGATGACAGGCAAAATCTGAGGCTCTTTGCGTCAATAGGCGTAGGAGATGATGATGATGAATATTTCAATCTTTAAAGGAAGATGCCCAATAAAAGTTTTTTCCATATCTATTTAGATTAAAATGAAGCAAACTAGAGAATTTCACAGAAAAACAATCTTAATAACAGATCTATTATTGTGATACTTCTCTTTACCACATTATTTGAACTGTCAAAATTAATCTTTTTTTTCCTCTCTATACTAAATACCCTCCCCTCCTGGAATTGGCAGCCATATGTTCTCTGAGTGGACTCTGTGATCCAGGAACTCATTTCACCTCTGGGTTCTCCCAATATAAAGTTAACATGGACTTCTGGGTAATCTTAAAACCACTTCAAATGGGAAGGTGGGAGAGATACTGTATTATGTAACCTAAGGCCAAGTATCAAAATTATGACTTTCATCAAAATTCAGTATATTTTGATGAATCTTACCTCTAGACCACATTGTTGACTACCACATTACTTGTCGATGGATAAGTGGTACATACATACATACATATACCAAGGCACTTCCCCCAATTTTGGGGGGTAGCCGACATCAACAAATGAAACAAATAAAAAAAGGGGACCTCTACTCTCTACGTTCCTCCAGCCTTAAAAAGGGACTCAACCGAGTTCAGCTGGTACTGCTAGGGTGTCACAGCCCACCCTCCCACATTATCCACCACAGATGAAGCTTCATAATGCTGAATCCCCTACTGCTGCTACCTCCGCGGTCATCTAAGGCACCGGAGGAAGCAGCAGGGCCTACCGGAACTGCGTCACAATCGCTCGCCATTCATTACTATTTCTAGCACACTCTCTTGCCTCTCTCACATCTATCCTATCACCCAGAGCTTTCTTCACTCCATCTATCCACCCAAACCTTGGCCTTCCTCTTGTACTTCTCCCATCAACTCTTGCATTCATCACCTTCTTTAGCAGACAGCCATTTTCCATTCTCTCAACATGGCCAAACCACCTCAACACATTCATACCCACTCTAGCTACTAACTCATTTCTTACACCCGTTCTCACTCTCACCACTTCGTTCCTAACCCTATCTACTCGAGATACACCAGCCATACTCCTTAGACACTTCATCTCAAACACATTCAATTTCTGTCTCTCCGTCACTTTCATTCCCCACAACTCTGATCCATACATCACAGTTGGTACAATCACTTTCTCATATAGAAATCTTTTTACATTCATGCCCAACCCTCTATTTTTACTACTCCCTTAACTGCCCTCAACACTGCAACCTTCATGCACTCTCTGACGTACATCTGCTTCCACTCCACCATTTGCTGCAACAACAGACCCCAAGTACTTAAACTAATCCACCTCCTCAAGTAACTCTCCATTCAACATGACATTCAACCTTGCACCACCTTCCCTTCTCGTACATCTCATAACCTTACTCTTACCCACATTAACCCTTTAAGGTCCACCCTAGGTTTTATGGGAAACTTTAAAAATTCCTTTTAGTATGTTGTAGTATTAGAAAATACAAGACCTTTTTATTCTTGTGTACTTTTAAAAATTTTTCCAAATTACCGAAAAAATTGCATGCAATGAAGTATCCCATTTGGGTACCTTGGGCGAGTTTAGGCGGACCACGCTCATCCCATATGGGATCTATTGGACCATAACGGCACAGATTTTGAAGTTTCGCCCAACAGTTTTTTTATAGTTCCAATGTATGACAGAGAGTTTTTTTATAGTTCCAATGTATAACAGAAACACATATATGGCTTAACAATTTAATTAAATAAGAAATACGTTACAAATACAAGAAAATACAATATTCAATAAATACAAAAATACTATAAAAATACAAAAATACTATGAAAATGCAAAAAATATATTAAACCTTACTCATAATTGATAAAATAGAAACATCATAAAACTTACTTTAAAATCTATTGAAAAAGAGCAAAAAAATTAATTAGAAATCTTATGGAATAAAGCAAAACAATTTCGATTTTCAGTGAGGCAAAGGACCACCTTGCACTCCTCACACATCCAGCGAGACCTGTGGATGTGGCCTGCAGTTGAACAGAACTTGCAGGTCTGCCTCATGGTGACATGCTTTGGCATGTGTAGGGTAGGGGCATCCTGGCGTGACTCTACACTTGGCACAACTGCCCGTTGGCCCCTTTTGGGCAAAGTGACATCCCTGGTGCCAAGAGAATTCCTAGTAATCTTGAAGTTTGATGTCTTGAAACTTCTAAGCCAATTTGAGATATCCAGTCGGAAGTCCTCGTAAGGTTCCCTCAAGAAGTCTGGCTGTGAATGAATGAAGTCCGGTAGGGGCTGGATGTGAATGTCGTCCTTCTTCCATTCAACAACACGAGGCCTCTTAGGGTTAACCTCACCTTCAACTTCAACTTCTTCTTCCACAGGCATCTCCAGAAGGACAACAACATTGACCCTGCGAGCTGAAACAAGAATAAAGTAACATTAATGAAACAGTAAATGAATCATGTGTGCTGGGTTGTGTGCATGCATGTGTGTGCATGTGTATGTCAGTGACTATGCATGTGTATGTCAGTGAGTATGCATGTGTGTGCATCTGTATGTCAGTGAGTATGCATATGTGTGCATATGTATGTCAGTGAGTATGCAAGTACACAAATAGGTGTTAAAAATACCCATTGTTTATAAAAATTTAAAGAGCAACACAATGAAAATAAATTAAAGAGCAACTATTGTAACAACGAGACTTTTAAAAAAGAAAATTAAACAAATATCTCTCTCTCTCTCTCTCTCTCTCTCTCTCTCTCTCTCTCTCTCTCTCTCTCTCTCTCTCTCTCTCTAAGGATGTCTCATAGTAACCTCTAGCATTGGGAGGGTCAAAGGCATCCTCCTGAGTAAGGCCTTCGTCAGGAACGTACGTAGGGTCGTCGTCATCACTGTCGACATCCAAAGGGCTCACGTTGACATCACTTCCTTCAGCGTCATTAGGGGCAACCCATGGTGTATGATCCTGAGTCTCCAATGCAGCGTTGCAATGCCCATAAAAGATATGGCCAGGAAACTGCAAGAAAAAAAAAAATAAAATCATGTAATAAAAAAAATGTAACTTTTCCTAACAAGAACGTATCATTCAATACCTTGTAAGGTAATAATTTGTATGCACATGAGCCTAACATCTCTAAATAATCACTATTATTTCTATAAATATTGTTAAAACTATTCACAAATGTCTAAGACAATCACTAGAAAAAAATTGCAAAAATGATGTGCGTCGTAAAGTAGTGCCCGGTAGAACCGTTAAGGTCCAATAGATCCCATATGGGATGAGCGTGGTCCGCCTAAACTCGACCGAGGTAGCCCATATGGGATCTATACTTTTTCCGATAGTCACTACGACACGTCAGTAACACTACAGCCCTTGAAACCCACATCAAAAGGTAAGCATATCACTAGGCTTCACTATCCTACAGTCACTGTGTACTTACCATGATTATGGAGGTCAGGGGGGGGGATATGTCGACGTTACTGCGACGCGTTTTGTCACTTTTCCGACTTGAGCAGAGGTGAGGTGTCTTTGGAAGGAGCTACAGACTTGGCGAGAAGGACAGGCGGGTTCTGATTGGCTGATTCGAAGAGCAGAGGAGTGTCTCTATGAGTTGCCAAAGAGTCAATTTCAGACAAGCATAAACATGTTCACCACAACTACCCAAAAGTAGCTGTTTTAAAGATCCCGTTTGGGCTATTTGGTCGTTAAAGGGTTAACTCTCAACTTCCTTCTCTCACACACACTTCCAAATTCTGTCACTAATTGGCCAAGCTTCTCTTCTGTGTCTGCAACCAGTACAATATCATCCGCAAACAACAACTGATTTACCTCCCATTCATGGTCATTCTCGTCTACCAGTTTTAATCCTCGTCCAAGCACTCGAGCATTCACCTCTCTCATCACTCCATCAACATGACAAATTCGGAGATAATTTGTATTTTTCCTAACCATACAAACCTTAGCTATTTACATTGGGTTTACTTTCGGCGTAGCTGAAATGACGAGCCAATAGTTTTTAACGAGGGTTAACTACCCCCGCGCTAGTTAGCGGGGGTAGGGGAAGGGGTAGCTTGCTACCCCTCCCCCCCCCACACACTGGTGATTTGCTTCACTTCACTTAGAGGTAGGACTTGACTTGGGGGACAAGGCTGGCGGGCAAATATGTGTAAATAGCTAGGGTTTGTATGGTTAGGAAAAATACAAATTATCTCCGAACTTGTCATTTGTTCCGTAACCGAAATACAAACCACGCTATTTACATTGGGTGACTTACCTATTAGGAAGGGTGGAAAGTCCCCAGCCTTACTGACTTTGGCTTTACCCGGGGGCTCCGCCTCCCAGTGAGTAGCACTTGAGAAAAGGAGCCCCTGCACCTCACAAGTTCCTTGCTTCGCAAGGAACGTGTGGCCTACATAAGTTGTGTGTGGAGGAAAGAGCGTGACTCGTCCTATGAAGTTGACCTTGAGACCTTTAGATAGGAATCCAGGATAGGACGTTCCCAATACCACCTCATCAGGGTATGGGGGACGCGACAGTATTAAACTTAAAACTAGGAGCACAAGGAAGCATGGGTTACCTGCAGAGGTTGAGGTCAGCTATGCGGAGACCAGGATGCTGCTTCCCCAAGAGAGGGGAGGATGAAGAAAGAAGTAAGGGTCAGACATACTCTTTCATTCATGAAGACTAAAACCGGGTAACAACGCCCTCAATCTACTGCTACTTGTCCATAAAGGAGCCTGAGGCTAGACCAGCTGTTGTGCAGCCACCACAGGGCCGATAGAAAACGTATCGAGGCTCCTGTGGGTCACGTCCTGCAGGTAGTGGGCTGTGAAGGTCGTCTGACGCTTCCAGACCCCAGCTTGAAGCACCTGCGTCACGAGAAGTTTCTCTTGAAGGTCAGGGACGTAGCAATGCCCCTGACGTCGTGTGCCCTACGGCGACGTGACGGAGGAAGGTCTGGATTCAAGGCGTGATGGATAACCCTTCGTATCCAAGCCGAGATGGTATTCTTGGTGACCCTCCTCTTCGTCCTGCCTGTGCTAACAAACAATGCTCGCACTTGAGGACGAACTGCAGCTGTTCTCTTCAAGTAATACCTCAGACTCCTCACTGGACATAGTAGCAGCTGGTCTGGGTCGCTTGTTACAGAACGGAGACTCGCGATCCTGAAAGTCGAATCGTGGGTCCGGCAATCCAGGATTCTGAGTCTTGGCAACAAACACAGGGACGAACCTGAACATTACCTCCCCCCATCCTCTTGAATGGGCAATGTCGTACGAGAGACCATGAAGTTCACTAACTCGCTTGGCAGAGGCCAAAGCGAGCAGGAAAGCAGTCTTCCAAGACAGGTGGCGATCAGAGGCCTGGCGTAATGGTTCGAAGGGAGGTCTCTTAAGAGCCCTGAGAACCCGAACCACGTTCCAAGGACGAGGTCTCACTTCCGACTGAGGGCAGGTAAGCTCATAGCTACGTATGAGTAGAGAGAGTTCCAGCAAGGAAGAAATGTCCACTCCTTTCAGCCTAAAAGCAAAGCTTAAGGCTGAGCGATAGCCTTTCACCGCTGAGACCGACAGGTGCATTTCCTCCCGCAAATAAACGAGGAACTCCGCTATTGCTGGAAGTGGCATCGAGTGGAGAGATACCCCTCCCACGACACCAACCACAGAAGACTCTCCACTTCGCCTGGTAGACTCCCTCAAAGGACTTTCGCAGGTGCCAAGACATCCTCTCCGCAACCTGTTCGAAAAGCCTTTCTCCGTGAGGAGACGCTGGACAGTCTCCAGGCATGAAGCCGAAGCGAGGCTACAGCCTTGTGGAAGATGTTGCAGTGTGGTTGTCTGAGTAGCTCGTGACGTGGGGGAAGTTCTCTCGGGAGCTCCGTCAGGAGCTGCAGAAGGACCTGGAACCATTCCGCGTGATGCCATAGCGGAGATTTCAGAGTCATCGAACAGTTGACCGATAGTCTGGTCCTGTTGAGCACCCTTCTCATCAGACAGAACAGTGGGAAGGCGTACACGTCGAGGTTGTCCCACCATTGTTGGAAAGCATCTTGCCAGAGTGCCTTGGGGTCCGGGACTGGGGAGCAGTACAGGGGCAGCTTGAAATTCAAAGCTGTCGCGAACAGATCCACGGTCGGGGAACTCCACAAAGTCAGGACTTTGTTGGCTATCTGAGGATCCAAAGACCACTCGGTACTCACTATCTGCGAAGCCCTGCTCAGACGGTCGGCGAGCACATTCCTCTTGCCAGGAATGAAGCAAGCTGATAGTGTTATCGAGTGGACTTCGGTCCACCTCAGAATCTCTACTGCAAGATGGGATAGCTGCTGCAAAAAAGTACCTCCCTGCTTGTTGATATAAGCCACCACCGTGGTGTTGTCGCTCATCACCACCACGGAGTGACCCGCCAGGGTCCGTTGGAACTGCTGAAGAGCCAGAAAGACGGCCTTCATCTCTAGCAGGTTGATGTGAAGGTACTTTTCTGATTCTGACCAAAGGCCTGAGGTCCTCTGGTTCAGAATGTGCGCCCCCCACCCTTCTTTTGACGCGTCCGAAAACAATGTCAACTCCAGGGGGAGGACGAGAAGATCTACTCCGCAGGTCCGCCTGTTCCGAAGGTCCTATCAGGACCAGGAAGTCCGGGGAATCGGATCCTTGATTCCACCGGGACTTGAGCCGCCACTGCAGGGATCTCATCCTGAGAAGGCCGTTTGGAACCAGACGAGCCAGGGAGGCCAGGTGACCTAAGAGACGCAACCACGATTGGGCGGGAAGCTCTTCTCGCCTGAGGAAGGGTCCCGCCACCCTCCTCAGCCTTGCTATCCTGTCGTCTGATGGAAAGGCTTTGTGGAGATTGGTGTCTAACAACATTCCTAGATAAACCAGTCGTTGAGACGGCTGCAGAGAGGACTTCTCAAGATTTACCACGATCCCCAGATCCTGGCAAAATCCCAGAAGCCTGTCTCGGTGTCGAAGAAGGGTCGACTCCGAATCTGCTAGGATCAGCCAGTCGTCCAGATAACGAAGGAGACGGATGCCGTTCCTGTGTGCCCAAGATGAAATCAGGGTGAACACTCTGGTGAACACCTGAGGTGCTGTGGAGAGACCGAAGCACAGTAACTTGAACTGGTAGGTCTTGTTGTCTAGGCTGAATCTCAAGTACTTCCTGGAAGACTGATGGATTGGGATCTGGAAGTACGCATCCTTTAGATCCAGTGTGCACATGAAGTCTTGTGGTCTCACTGCAAGTCTGACTGTGTCCGCTGTCTCCATGCTGACCAGAGTTTGCTTGACAAACTTGTTCAGAGCCGAGAGGTCGATGACAGGTCTCCAGCCTCCAGACGCCTTCTTTACAAGAAAGAGTCGACTGAAAAAGCCTGGGGAGCCGTCGACGACCTCCTGGAGAGCATCTTTCTTGAGCATGGTCTTGACTTCTGCCCGAAAGGCTAGCCCCTTTACCGATCCCATGGCATAGGAGCTCAACGACACTGGATTCGCTGTCAGGGGAGGTTGAGATGTCGTGAATGGGACGCGATAGCCTTGGCCGATCACAGAGACCGTCCAAGCATCGGCCCCTTGTTGCTACCACCTGTGCACGCAACTTTGAAGGCATCCCCCCATAGGTGGACACGCGGGGGGAACTGCCACTCCTAGTGTTTGCGGCTGCGGCCGCTCCCTCTAGGAGTCTTGCCTCTCCTGGAGGACTTACCGCCACTCTTGTCCTTGGCTGGAAAGGGCTGGGGCTTAGACACCACTTTCTTAGCTGCCGGTGCCTGCTTTGGTGTCTTGCGAGGCTGCTGCTGCGGAGCTGGAGGCTTATAGGGCCGAGATGTAAGGGCCCTTTGGAGGAGGGAGTCCTGGCTCGACTTCCTCCACCTCTCAGCTGTGCGTTCCATGTCCTGCGGCTCGAACAGATTCCCACCAAGGAGGGAAGCGTGCCTGAGCCTGCAGACATCCACGGCGGGGACCTTCGGGTGGATCTTCTCGGTCACCGCATCACGACGCTTCAACACCGAGTTGGCCCAAAGGTTGGTAACCTGATGTGCCAGGAACTTGATGGAGCGAGTGCCCAAGAGGAGTTAGGTCTCCAGGGCCTTCCTATTGGTCTCCTTAGACAGATCCTCGGAGCGCAATAGGATGCCCAGAGAACCTAGCCAGATATCCAGCCACGAAGTGGCCTGCATGGCGCACTTCGCGTCCTTCTCATGGCTCAGGATCTCTGACGCAGAGAACGTCACCTGCCGGGCGGAGAGCTTCTCAAGGGGAACTCCCCTAGCGAGCTCTTCTACCGAATGATGGAGGGGAAGAGCGAGGCTAGACTCCCCCATGATCTCAAAATACCTCCTCTGCTGGAGACGAGGAGGTGGGAGGAGTTTGTTCCCGGCAGAGGAACGACTGGAGGAAGCGAGAACCGCGAGTTGAGCATTGGCCCTGGCTCTGGCACTCTTCAGCCCCTGGGACAAGGGCAAAGCCGCGCTGGCCTTGGGGGGCTTCTGAGTTCCGTACACCTGATCCAGGACCGTGTCCTTGCCTTCACGGGGGGCGATCACGGGGTCCATGAACCCGTTAACCTGTCTCATCAGGCTCAGGACTTGCCAGAAGGCGTGCTCCCACTCGGCGGTCTCTCCTTAGGAGCCGGACGAGGGGGAGCTTCGGAGGAGGTTGGGGCGGCGGAAGAAGAGTCCCGAGAGCCTTCCTCCTTCAAGGCAACCCCAGAAGGAGAACGGTCTCTCTTGGACTTCTTACGCCGGCGGCCAAACTTCTCCCACTGGGAGGCAGACCACTCCCTACAAGTATTTTCTCTGTCACACCGTCGGCCTCGATACTGCGGGCAAAGGGCGTGAGGATCCGTATCCACCGCAGACATGAAAGTACCGCAAGGGCGACTGGAAATACCAGGGCACTTGCGCATGATGGATATCCAAGGGTGAGGCCAACTTCAAACACACACCAGCTGAGGAAAAGCAAAAAAGATTAAGGCTGCCAAACGAGGGCAATGGACAGACACGTCTGTTCATCGCCGGAGCCAAAAGTGAAGTGAAGCAAATCACCGGTGTGTGGGGGGAGAGGGGTAGCTTGGGGGGAGAGGGGTAGCATGCTACCCCTTCCCCTACCCCCGCTAACTAGCGCGGGGGTAGTTAACCCTCGTTAAAAACTATTGGCTCGTCATTTCAGCTACGCCGAAAGTAAACCCAATGTAAATAGCGTGGTTTGTATTTCGGTTACGGAACAAATACAAGTTAAACAACCACGGTGACATCACACATCCCTGTCTCAGCCCCACTCTCACCGGAAACCAATCGCTCACTTCATTTCCTATCATAACACATGCTTTACTACCTTTGTAGAAACTTTTCACTGCTTGCAACAACTTTCCACCAACTCCATATAACCTCATCACATTCCACATTGCTTCCCCATCAACTCTATCATACGCTTTCTCCAGACCCATAAACGCAACATACACCTTACCTTTTGCTAAATATTTCTTGCATATCTGCCTAACTGTAAAAATCTGATTCATACAACCCCTACCTCTTCTAAAACCACCCTGTATTTCTAAGATTGCATTCTCTGTTTTATCCTTGATCATATTAATCATTACTCTACCATACACACTTTTCCAACTACGCTTAACAAACTAATACCTCTTGAATTACAACACTCATGCACATCTCCCTTACCCTTATATAGTGGTACAATACATGCACAAACCCAATCTACTGGTACCATTGACAACACAAAACACATATTAAACAATCTCACAAACCATTCAAGTACAGTCACACCCCCTTCCTTCAACATCTCAGTTCTCACACCATCCATACCACACGCTTTTCCTACTCTCGTTTCATCTAGTGCTCTCCTCACTTCATCTTTTGTAATCTCTCTCTCATTCTCATCTCCCATCACTGGCACCTCAACACCTGCAACAGCAATTATCGGACAAATTAAATTCTTAAAATATCAAATTTTGGAGGCCACTGCACATGAACGCTGAACACTGGAGCAAAAAACATCTACTGCATTGAAAATGACTAAAACCAAGAAAGATGCTAAAACATACTTGAGCTAACTTGGTACAAAAGAAATCAAAAGGACTAAATATCCCAATCAACTCTGAAGAGTAATATTGTGTACCACATCTTTGCTCTCCGTCGCCATTAATATAGCGAGAACCGTGAGGTGGGAAGAGTTCCTGGACCACCAGAAAAGACAACCGGCACTAAGAAGGAATAGGATATTGAGGGAAATATATCTTTTCAAGTCGAAAAGCTCATACTTTCTAGATGAAAGTAAAGTGACCTTAAGTTAAGATTAATCAAAATAAAATTATCTATTTTATAAGGGGTTGCGCATTGACAGAATTTTAGGGAAGCTTTCTTCACACAAATGTTATTCTTATATCAAAATACTCATTCAATTTCATTACCTGTCTTACAAATTTTTTTTTCTCATAGTATGGTCCTTGATATGAATAAACTATTCCCTAAAATTATAATAAAATGAACACGAATCACTCGGTGAACATACCCAGCCCCGACATGAGGCACATAGAACGTGATGATCAACATCCATGTGTGAAAGGAAAGCTGCACACAACTTCCCACTTACACCTTTGCAGCAATGTTGTACATGCAGACTCCATACTAAACAAACAAGCAAGGGAATGAAAGAGCACACAGGTAAAATGAAGTTCGCACTAACAGGGAAAAAACTAAGGTCAAGGGAGTAAGCTGGAGAGCTGACCTAACACGACAAGGATCAGGAGAGGAATGGCAACCTTTGACCTGGGAAGGTCCTGTCCGGGAGCTTCTTCGTGCATTGTGGGTAAACTAGAGAGGTCGGAGTTGAAACACTAAGAGGGGAGATTAGGCCTGTTGGGAGGGAAAATTCCTGGTTGTGGGAGCTAGCTGAGCTCCAGGTATCCTAGAGTGGTTCGTGGTAAGATCGTAACGGAACAAATGAACTCTTTGGGTAACAAAAAGAAACGTAACAAATTTAGTTATTTATTAAGAAGAATAAAAGAAGATTTTGTACAACATGGCTTATATTCACTATTATCACTAAATTACCAGCGGTTTTATCAGGTAAAAATTATATTTCCCTCTGATTTCCTAAAACTATATTGCTATCATACTAAAGGCTACTGGATATCCAGTGTCCCTTCTTTCATACTGCAAAACAAATTCTTGAACATCTATAACCTTATACACATAATTTTGCTTTATTTCAAATGAACTGCAACCTAATAATGGTAAATTAACTTTGTATGACCAATATCTGTAACTTA
The DNA here is from genome assembly GCF_036898095.1 of Palaemon carinicauda. NCBI lineage: Eukaryota > Metazoa > Arthropoda > Malacostraca > Decapoda > Palaemonidae > Palaemon > Palaemon carinicauda. Next base: position 305,795,876 of record NC_090725.1, on the reverse strand, counting down.
AAGAACTATAAATTCTTGTGAGCAATAATTCTAGTTATTAAAAATGTTACCAAAGAATGATTAAGCCAGGAAAACTTAAAAATAACAAATTAATGTGCACTTACTATATTTACTTTGGGTTTCAAACAGAAAAAAAAATACTGTAACAATATTAGACCTGCTTAATGAATAACACGGATAGTTGACTTCCCGGTCACAGATAAGAATTCGTCATCTTGCAAATCACGTAGCCCATCTTCAAACATTTCACGGGTTATCATCTGTGGGAAAAATATAGTTATTTAGTGGTAAAATAAATCTGCTATACCCTTAAAAATTACCACAAAAAAAAAAAAACCCTAATACACCCCATTTCATGCTTGATCTAGAACAATAAAATATCCCTTACACAAGCAGCTTTATCAAAAATACTTTTTAAATTTTGATAATATAAGTTTTATTGTTGAAGCTTGCGCTGTCTGAAGGCCGCTCATGAATGGCAGAAGCAAGGGACAGTGACATTGCCCTAGAGACTGACCATATATACATATGATCAGTGCCCAAGCCCCTCTACACCCAAGCTAGGACAAAGGAGCGCCGGCCAGGCAATGGATGCTAATGAATCAGCAGATAGACCTATAGGCTCCCCCAAAACCCCTATTCTTAGCTAACAAGGATGGTGAGGTTGCAGCAACCAAAGAAACTATTGAGTTTGAGCAGTACTCTAAACCCAATCTAGTGATCACCTGTCAGGGATGTTACATCAGCCACCACAACCCTATCATCTTAAAAATGATTAAGAATAACAAATCTAAATTTATACTATACAGTACACCCTACTTCATGCTTGATTAGTACAATAAAATATCAGTTCCACAAGAGCCTTATCTGTAACTTAATGTATGACAAAAAAATTTTCTTTATAGTAGATTAATTTCCAGAACCCTTTTAAAAATTCAAATTTTTCAGATAATCTTCAACAAAGCTCAGGTCTTAAATAAACAAGACCAACATTGGAAACTTATTTACTAAAAAAGTTAACAAATATGAACTTACTAAATCAGAAGATTCCTTAAGTTCCTGGAATACTTTCTGGAAGTTCAAGGTAGCAACTTTGCCCTTGGCTTGAATGAGCTTCTTCAAGGCCTGCGCAACTTCGACGCGACGTTTCCGAGCGGCAGAACTGAGACCGGTGGTGAGAATGCTGACGTCAATCTTTCCAGAGAGGGGATCGGTCGCAGACTGCTTCAAGGCCTCTCGATGAAGTCTAAGATGTGCAAATACGATTATCATAATGATGTTTAATCTGTTATAAACTTACTGATACCAAGAAATACAATCACATGGAAGTGAAATAAATATTCAGTAATAAAATGACAAATTCGAAGATAATTTGTATTTTTCCTAACCATACAAACCTTAGCTATTTACAAAGGGTTTACTTTTAGCGCAGCTGAAATGACGAGCCAATAGTTTTTAACGAGGGTTAATTACCCCCGCGCTAGTTAGCGGGGGGTGGGGAAGGGTAGCTTACTACCCCTCCCCCCTCCACACATCGGTGACTTGCTTCACTTCACTTAGAGGTAGGACTTGACTTGGGGGTCAGGGATGGCGGGCACATATGTGTAAATAGCTAAGGTTTGTATGGTTAGGAAAAATACAAATTATCTTCGAATTTGTCATTTGTTCCGTAACCGAAATACAAACCACGCTATTTACAAAGGGTGACTTACCCCTTAGGAAGGGTGGAAAGTCCCCAGCCTTACTGACTTCGGCTTGCCCGGGGGCTCGATCCCTTAGTGAGCAGCACTAGAGAGAGGGAGCCCCTGTACCTCACAGGTTCCTAGCATCGCTAGGAACGAGTGGCCTACATAAGTAGTGTGAGGAGAGTGTGACTCGTCCTATGAAGTTGACCTTGAGACCTTCAGATAGGAATTCTAGGATAGGACGTTCCCCATACCACCTCGTCAGGGTATGGGAGACGCAACAGTATTAAGCTTAATACTAGGAGCACAAAGAAGCATGGGTTACCTGCAGAGGTCGAGGTCAGCTATGCGAGGACCAGGATTCTGCTTCCCCAAGAGAGGGGAGAATGAAGAAAGAAGTAAGGGTCAGACATACTCTTTCATCACACACACTAAGACCGGGTAACAACGCCCTCAACCTACTGCTACTTGTCCAAAAAGGAGCCTGAGGTTAGACCAGCTGTTGTGCAGCCACCACAGGGCCGATAGAGAACGTATCGAGGCTCCTGTGGGTCACGTCTTGCAGGTAGTGGGCTGTGAAGGTCGTTTGACGCTTCCAGACCCCCGCTTGAAGTACCTGCGTCACAGAGAAGTTTCTCTTGAAGGCCAGGGATGTAGCAATACCCCTGACATCGTGGGCCCGAGGGCGACGTGACGGAGGAGGGTCAGGATTCAGGGCATGGTGGATAACCCTTCGAATCCAAGCAGAGATGGTGTTCCTTGTGACCCTCCTCTTTGTCCTGCCTGTGCTCACAAACAAAGCTCGCACATGAGGACGGACTGCAGCCGTTCTCTTCAAGTAGTACCTCAGACCTCACTGGGCATAGTAGCAGCTGGTCTGGGTCGTTTGTTACAGAACGGAGACTCGCGATCCTGAAAGAGTCGAACCGAGGATCCGGCACTCCAGGATTCTGAGTCTTGGCCACAAACTCAGGGACGAACCTGAACGTTACCTCCCCCCATCCCCTTGAATGGGCGATGTCGTACGAGAGACCATGAAGTTCACTAACTCGCTTGGCCGAGGCCAAGGCGAGTAGGAAAGCCGTCTTCCAAGACAGGTGGCGATCGGAGGCCTGGCGTAATGGCTCGAAGGGAGGTCTCTTGAGAGACCTGAGAACTCGAACCACGTTCCAAGGAGGGGGTCTCACTTCCGACTGGGGGCAGGTAAGCTCATAGCTACGTATGAGTAAAGAGAGTTCTAGCGATGAAGAAATATCCACGCCCTTCAATCTGAAGGCCAAGCTTAAGGCTGAGCGATAGCCTTTCACTGCCGAGACAGAAAGGCGCATTTCTTCTCGCAGATACACAAGGAAGTCCGCTATTGCTGGAATAGTGGCATCGAGTGGAGAGATACCCCTTCCACGACACCAACCACAAAAGACTCTCCACTTCGCTTGGTAGACTCCCTCAGAGGACCTTCGCAGGTGCCGAGACATTCTCTCCGCAACCTGTTGCGAAAAGCCTCTCTCCGCGAGGAGACGCTGGATAGTCTCCAGGCGTGAAGGCGAAGCGAGGCTACGGCCCTGTGAGGGACACCGGAGTGGGGTTGTCTGAGAAGCTCGTGTCGTGGTGGAAGCTCCCTTGGGAGTTCCGTCAGGAGTTGCAGAAGGTCCGGACACCATTCCGCGTGATGCCATAGCGGAGCTACTAGAGTCATGGAACAGTTGACCGATAGTCTGGTCCTGTTGAGCACCCTTCTCATCAGACAGAATGGTGGGAAGGCGTACACGTCGATGTTGTCCCACCGTTGCTGGAAAGCATCTTGCCAGAGTGCCTTGGGGTCCGGGACTGGTGAGCAGTACAGGGGCAGCTTGAAGTTCAAGGCTGTCGCGAACAAGTCCACCGTCGGGGAACCCCACAAAGTCAGGACTTTGTTGGCTATCTGAGGATCCAAAGACCACTCGGTACTCACTATCTGCGAAGCCCTGCTCAGACTGTCGGCGAGCACATTCCTCTTGCCAGGAATGAAGCGAGCTGATAGTGTTATCGAGTGGGTTTCGGTCCACCTCAGAGTCTCTACTGCAAGATGGGATAGCTGTTGCGAAAAAGTGCCTCCCTGCTTGTTGATATAAGCCACTACCGTGGTGTTGTCGCTCATCACCACCACGGAGTGACCCGCCAGGAACCGTTGGAACTGTTGAAGGGCCAGAAAGACGGCCTTCAATTCTAGCACGTTGATGTGTAGGCACTTTTCTGATTCTGACCAAAGGCCTGAGGCCCTCTGGTTCAGAACGTGCGCCCCCCACCCTTCTTTTGACGCGTCCGAAAACAGAGTCAATTCCGGGGGAAGGACGAGAAGACTCACTCCCTTTCGCAGGTTCTCGTCGGCCAGCCACCACCGCAAGTCCGTCTGTTCCAGAGACCCCATTGGGATCAGAGTGTCCGGGAATCGGATCCTTGATTCCACCGGGACTTGAGCCGCCATTGAAGGGATCTCATCCTGAGGCGGCTGTTTGGAACCAGACGGGCCAGGGAGGATAGGTGGCCCAAGAGACGCAACCACGATTGGGCGGGGAGTTCTTTTCGCCTGAGGAAAGGTTCCGCCACCCTCCTCAGCCTTGCTATCCGGTCGTCTGATGGAAAGGCTTTGTGGAGATTGGTGTCTATTAGCATGCCTAGATAAACCAGTCGTTGGGACGGCTGCAGAGAGGACTTCTCGAGGTTTACCACGATCCCCAGATCCTGGCAAAGATCTAGAAGCCTGTCTCGGTGTCGAAGAAGGGTCGACTCCGAGTCTGCTAGGATCAGCCAATCGTCTAGGTAACGAAGGAGACGAATGCCGTTCCTGTACGCCCAAGTCGAAATCAGGGTGAACACTCTGGTGAACACCTGAGGAGCTGTGGAGAGACCGAAACACAGCACCTTGAACTGGTAGATCTTGTTGTCTAGGCAGAATCTCAGGTACTTCCTGGAAGACGGATGGATTGGGATCTGGAAGTACGCATCCTTTAGATCCAGTGTACACATGAAGTCTTGTGGTCTCACCGCAAGTCTGACCGTGTCTGCTGTCTCCATGCTGAACCGGGTTTGTTTGACAAACCTGTTCAGAGCCGAGAGATCGATGACGGGTCTCCAGCCTCCAGTAGCCTTCTTTACAAGAAAGAGTCGACTGAAGAAGCCTGGAGAGCCGTCCACGACCTCCTGGAGAGCACCCTTCTCGAACATGGTCTTGACTTCGGCCTGAAGGGCCAGCCCCTTTGCCGATCCCATGGCATAGGAGCTCAACGACACTGGATTCGCTGTCAGGGGAGGTTGAGATGACGTGAACGGGACGCGATAACCTTGGCCGATCACTGAGATCGTCCAAGCATCGGCCCCGAGATGTTGCCACCTGCGGACGCAACGCTGAAGGCATCCCCCCACAGGTGGACACGCAGGGGGACTGCCACCCCTAGGGCTTGCGGCCGCGGCCGCCACCCCTAGAAGTCTTGCCTCCCCTGGAGGACTTACCACCCCTCTTGACCTTGGCTGGAAAGGGCTGGGGCTTAGACACCACTTTCTTAGCTGCCGGTGCCTGTTTTGGAGCCTTACGAGGCTGTTGCTGCTGTTGTGGCGGGGCTGGAGGCTTATAGGGCCGAGTTGTAAGGGCCCTGTGGAGGAGGGAGTCCGTGCTGGATTTCCTTCACCTCTCAGCCGTTCGCTCCAAGTCTTGAGGCTCAAACAGGCTCTCCCCCAGGAGGGAGGCATGTCGGAGCCTACACACATCTACGGCGGGGACCTTCGGATGGAATCTCTCGGACACAGCATCGCGACGCTTCAACACCGAGTTGGCCCACAGGGTGGTAACCTGGTGCGCCAAGAACTCGATGGAGCGGGTGCCCGAGAGCAAGAAGGTCTCTAGGGCCTTCCTATTGGTCTCCTTGGACAAGTCCTCAGATCGCAATAGGATGCCCAGAGATCCTAACCAGAAGTCCAGCCACGAAGTGGCCTGCATGGCACACTTAGCGACCTTCTCGTGGTTAAGGATCTCTGCCGCCGAGAACGACACCTGCCGGGCAGAGAGTTTCTCCAAGGGAACTCCCTTCGCCAGCTCCTCCACAGAGTGATGGAGAGGAAGAGCGAGGTTGTGCTCACCCAGGATCTCGAAATACCTCCTCTGCTGAAGGCGAGGAGGAGGGATGAGTTTGTTCCCGGCAGTGGAACGACTGGAGGAGGCAAGAAGTGCGAGCTGAGCATTGGCCCTAGCTCTGGCACTCTTCAGCCCCCGAGACCAGGGCAGAGCTGCACTGGTCTTAGGGGCCTTCCGAACGTCGAACACTTCATCCAGAATCGTGTCTTTGCCTTCACGGGGGGGGGATGACTGGATCCGTAAGACTGTTAAGTTGCCTTATCAGGCTTAGGACCTGCCAGAAGGCATGTTCGGACTCTTGCTGTTCTCCTCCCTGCGGGCTGGCAGCTAAGTCTCCTGCCCCAGGAATCTCTTCCTGGGGTGATACGTGGACATTCCCCTGGGTAGTCGTGGGTTCCTGTCGAATCCTTGCAGAGGATTTAGGGATGGTCTTGGAATCCTTGGGCTCCCTCCTAGGAGGGATACAGGATCCCAACAACGAGGTTCGAGGGGCCCCTTCCTCACGAGACGATTCTCCTGCCTGAAGCGAAGTCTCCCCCCCTGGTGCCGAGGGGAAGACTACCGGTCCACTGGACTCACCTGAGGACGGAAAGGCCTCGTCCACGGGAGAAGGAGAGAGTACTCGTGCAGGAGAGGGGACCCTCGAGACCGACCTCTTGGGAACCAACTTCGCCCTGGGGGAAGTCACCACGAAGTCCACTCCTCTCTTTCTCTTCAGCGTAGGAGAGACAGCCGCTGGTTTGTTACCCTGGCCGGCGAGTGCTGGTTTCATAACCCTCACTAACGCCCGTGCCAGCGGACCAAACCAAGTCTGCTGCTCAAAGGACACAGAGTCCGAAATCCTCGCTAAGGTGAAAGGGATCGGGCGATCCTTTGGAGTGGACACGACGGTACCTGCCTGAAAAGAAGGAAGAATGCTGTAATGACCTGTCCTCGTCCTGCAATACCAACCTGTGCTTGGATGGAGGTGATCCCGAGTGCCGTCTAGGAGCACGCGTCCCTGCTGCTACCACCGGCTGTGGAATTCGCCGCGAACTATGGTCGCGCGAGGGTGAACGGTCGCGCAAAGGCGAGCGATCGCGCGGGCGCGCAGGCGAGCGGTCGCGCAGGCGAGTGGGCGTGAGGGTGGGCAGGTAAATGAACACGTGTCCGAGGCGACGAACGCAAGCGATGGCGCGACGGCGAGGGATCGTGCTGCCGCGTAGGTGAAGAAGATCGCTGGCGATAATGACCACGTGATGGTAAGCGATGGCGAGCAGCATGTGTAGGTGAATGATCGCGCGCAAGAGGGCGGTCGTTCAGGGTTGCGCGATGAGGAGCAGCATGCGTAAGCGGGCGATCGTTCAGGGTTGTGCGATGGCGAGCAGCATGCGCAGGTGAATGATCGCGTGAAAGGGTGCGATGGTGATCAGCATCCGCAGGAAGGCGATCGTTCAGGGTTGTGCGATGAGGAGCAGCATGCGTAAGCGGGCGATCGTGCAGGGTTGTGCGATGGCGAGCAGCATGCGCAGGTGAATGATCGCGTGAAAGGGTGCGATGGTGATCAGCATCTGCAGGAAGGCGATCGTTCAGGGTTCTGCGATGAGGAGCAGCATGCGTAAGCGGGCGATCGTGCAGGGTTGTGCGATGGCGAGCAGCATGCGCAGGTGAATGATCGCGAGAAAGGGTGCGATGGTGATCAGCATCCGCAGGAGGGCGATCGTTCAGGGTATTGCAATGAGGAGCAGCATGCGTAAGCGGGCGATCATGCAGGTTCGTGCGATGGCGGGCAGCATGTGAAGGTGATCGCTGGCGAGCAGAAGGTCGACGCGTGTCCTGTGAGAGGATAGGTTCACGAGCAGGAACGGGAAGATCGCTGGCGCGTTGGCGAACATGTGTTTCTGACACACGCGCAGCACGATGTTGCGTAGCCACAGGACCAGGTGGATGGTGAGCAGGGAGTTCAGCAGGAACTAAAGGGTGGTCAGAGACCGCAGGGCGATGGTCCTCAAATGAGCGCTGACGCTCGGAAGAGAGCTGACGAGCAGGAGAGCGCTGGCGAGGGGGGCGAACCTCAGGAGAGAGCCGACGAGCACGTGAGCGTCGGCGAGCAGGAGATCGCTGGCGAGCAGGAGAGCGCTTGTGCGCTGGCCCTGCTCGCGTAAGGGAAGAATCCCTTAGCCCCGAAGGGACCGTTGCCCGTCGGGTGACGAGTTCTCCAGAAGGCGAAGATCCGGCAGGAGATGGTGAGCGGTCTGCAGAGGTTCAAGGAGGGCGGAGCAGTCGGTTGAGGCTGACGAGGAGAGTCCCCCCCGGAGGACGAAGACCCAAAAAGGCGCCTCTTAGTCCCCCTGTAAGGGGAAGGGAGGCCCTTGTGGCGTAGAGGGCGGTGAGCCTTACGGCGGAGGCGGCCTCGGGGGAGATCGTCGGGACCATCGGTCCTCCGAAGGGGAGTCTCCTTCAAAACACTTCCCTCAGAAGGAAGCTGGGCAGCAGTCGAGACCGAAGGACTCACTTCCCCCTTCGAAGGATGCACGGAAGGAGGAGGAGAGCCTAGAGCGCCATCACCAGCAACAGCACCTGCGTCGGAAGGCCCAGCCACGTCGGAGGCCTCTGTCACCACGACGTCGACAATAGACAGAGGGTCTACCTCCGCTACCACCGGCGACTGTTTAACAGCGGCCCCCAACGAGACAAGGTCAATAAGAGCGACCCTGGAGGGCAAGCCCTTAAGCCCCAGGGACGACCAAATCTGTAACAGATCATCACTGGATAAAGCATTATTATCAATAACCTCCCCCGGAGGAGGAGGGGGAACCGCCTCGCTATGGGAGGCGACGCCCTCTCCCCCCACCGAAGGTAGGGAAACAGAACAAGGGCCTGCGCTCCCACTCGGACGACTCTCCTTAGGAGGCGGACGAGGGGGAGCTTCGGAGGAGGTTTGGGCGGCGGAAGAAGAGTCCCGAGAACCTTCCTCCTTCAAGACTAACCCCGGAGGAGAACGGTCTCTCTTGGACTTCTTCTTACGCCGACGGCCAAACCTCTCCCACTGGGAGGCAGACCACTCCCTGCACTCACGGCACATGTTATCCTGGTCGCACCGTCGGCCCCGACATTGAGGGCAGAGGGTGTGAGGATCCGTAATCACGTCCAACATGAAAGTCCCACAAGGACGGCCGGCAACTCCAGGGCATGTCCGCATATCAAATAAAAGAAAACAACTGAAGGTCAACTTCCAACCAATCACACAAGCTGAAAAGAAAAAGAAGAAAATTAAAGGCTGTCACGAAGGCGATGAACAGACACGTCTGATCACCGCCGAGCCAAAAGTGAAGTGAAGCAAGTCACCGGTGTGTGGAGGGGGGAGGGGTAGCAAGCTACCCTTCCCCACCCCCCGCTAACTAGCGCGGGGGTAATTAACCCTCATTAAAAACTATTGGCTCGTCATTTCAGCTGCGCTAAAAGTAAACCCTTTGTAAATAGCGTGGTTTGTATTTCGGTTACGGAACAAATTCTTATATTATTGCGAGATGCGTTGCACCTACGAATCATCATAAGATTGACTTGACTTAAGGACCTATAGTTTTTTCTCCCAATCCTTAATTCTAGTTTTGAGTTAATTCATTTCAAAGTACAGGTTTTACCCTACCCCTTCAAAAGGCATAAACATCAAGCACTGCAAGTTAGTTTCTTATAGTTCTTGCTACTTTCCCAACTTGATTTTTTACTGTGCTATTTAATTGAAAATCTTTTACCTGTTAACCATTAATCCTCAGCACACACTGTTCACAATACTATTTTTGTGACAGGCAAAATTCAGTCTTTTTATAAATCATGAACAATAGAAAATCAACAAATAATCTTACCTCCATGCCTCTTCTACATCAGCAACTTCAACCGTATGATTTAGACGGACTTTGGCGTGTGCTTCAGCAAGGCGTATCAAAGACTCAAGTTGACGTGGGTAGGCTGTAACCTGTCCTCTACCACTACCAACTTTCCTCATGTCCACATAGGCTGAAATAAGGCGTTGTGAGGCATCATCGGACAATTTTGGGTGAACGTATTCTCTGGCATATGCGACATAGTCCCTGAGAATGCCCATGTCTAGTAACTCTTCTTCACTCGCTGCTTCTGAACGATAATACAGGGAGACAAGATGACGAGCAAGACGACGGTCATACAATTCATCTTGAGGATCTAATATCAAAAAGATCAGATCAAAACGAGACAACAATGTATGTGGTAGCTCAATGTTTTCAATAATAGTTTTATTCTTGTTCCACTGCGATTCAACGGGGTTAGCAGCAGCAAGAACAGATGTCCGGGCATTCAACTGACAGATAATACCAGCCTTGGCAATACTTAAAGTTTGTTGTTCCATGACCTCATGCAACACTGACCTAGAAAGGCAATAAAGAAATATAATTAATTCTGAAATAAAAGAGATTCTGTATTTTGAAAGGTGTAAATGAATGTGATGATACATACAAGACCATAATATTTTCTTATATACAAGTTCTAAGATAACAAATCTTTAGATCATAACATCCACTGAATTGAATTAAACATTTTACAATAAAAAACTAACCAGGTCCTGAATTAGGTTATTAATTGGATCTGATTGTTTTACATATAAAAACTATATAAAAATAACCTTCCTTACCTTGTGGAGTCATTCATTTTATCAAATTCATCAATACAGCAGATACCATTATCAGCAAGGACAAGAGCACCAGTTTGCAACACCAACTGACGAGTTTCAGGATCCTTTGTGACGTATGCAGTTAGACCAACGGCAGATGAACCCTTTCCACTGGTATATTGAGATCTTGGAACCAAATTATATACATACTGCAGAAGCTGAGATTTAGAAGTACCAGGGTCTCCACACAACAAAATGTTCACTTCAGATCTGAGAAGAAACGAAAAGTTATTTTACTAACAAAATATATATTCAAGGCAATGATAACTAGCTTTAAGATTTCTGGAATAACACAGTGAAAATGTTTAGATTTTTCTTTTCAAATATATCTTATGACACAATCCGTCATGTCTAAAATAGTATTATTAGGTAGCATTAATATATTCATAAGACTGCATCTATAAAATTTAATAATTTTGATTCTCCTACAGCTTTCCTGAAGGATTTATTATTAAAATATTTGAGGAGGAAGGCAGGAAAAAACAATGCAGCAGTGGAAAGAAGAGATACTACCATGAATCTAAAGTACTGCCCACAGTGCTACAGGCAGAACAATTCAAGAAAAGTATAAAATGTATATTTTTTCCAGCTATCATGGAGGTAGCAGCAGTAGGTGAATCAGCATTATGAAGCTTCATCTGTGGTGGATAATGTGGGAGGGTGGGCTGTGGCACCCTAGCAGTACCAGCTCAACTCGGTTGAGTCCCTTGTTAGGCTGGAGGAATGTAGAGAGTAAAGGTCCCCTTTTTTGTTTTGTTTCATTTGTTGATGTCGGCTACCCCCCAAAATTGGGGGAAATGCCTTGGTATATGTATGTATGTATCTAGTTAGTCAATGAAGAACAAATGGTATGAATATGGTAACTGCATGACTCTTTTTAAACCTTCTAAAAATAAAAAGAAAATTCTCCACATAACATTAAGACAAACCTGAAATGTCCTCGACCAGCGTTGGTGAAATCTTTGCGAGTACCACCAAACAGTTGTAGGAGAATTCCCTTCTTAATATCTTCATTCTCATAAATTGAAGGAGCAATGGCCCTTGCAAGGCGTTCGTACACGTCGGGTTTACGTGAAAGCTCCCGCAAAAGTTCAATTCGTTCTGGCGGGAACCGTGGAGTTTCTCTGAAAGATAGAAAATACAAATTTAACTTTAATCAATAAGCAATTACTCACAATATTTGCGTCAACATTCAATTCTTACTATGAGCCAAGACCATAAATATAAAAAAAGGCTTTTTGTACTGAACACCATACTTCCATCCTAAGAACAATAACTTCTGGCTTGTAAGTAGCATTATCCTTATTACTATCATAATTATCATTATTACAAGCCCAATTGACACCCTAGCTGGAAAAACTGATGCACATTACAAACCAAAGGGCCCAAATTGGGAAAACAGCCCAGTAAGGAAAACATAAAGAAATGAAAAATAAAAACAAATTCAACATATCAAACAAAATCAAATAAATATATCATAAAACTTCTACACTACATAATTTTGTTTTCTCAAACAGCAGCGAAGCTTCAGCTTTTGCAGGAATTTGGTAGATACCAGCAAATGCAGGAAATCCGCAACAGTCGTATAATGCTACCTAACTCAATAACATTTTCTAATAGAGTGCAGTATAACATCCTTAGCTACTAACTTCACTATATGCTATTGAACTTCTGCTACCATTATAAAAAAATACTGTACGCCACTTGTCTGAGAGCAACAGTAAATATTTATATATAATTTTCCTGTTTAATTTACTCAATCAAAATATATAGGCTTATAAAATAAGAACAATTAAATTCCTATAATTCTTCTTGTTACTTCAGTGTATGCAAGCTAAAGTGAAAAGAAATTGTATATAAATGTGAACATGGCATGAACACTGCATGTGTAGCATACTGTTACCGCGTGTCTGCTTTCTGCGCATCTTGTACTGTACTAGTAATTGCGAAAAAATGGGGGCATACAGAGCAAACTTTTTGCCCGCAGATCGATATAATGCTTGTATTATTATTATTATTATTTGCTAAGCTACAACCCTAGTCAGTAAAGCAGAATGCTATGAGCCAAGGGGCTCCGACAGGGAAAATAGCCCAGTGAGGAAAGGAAAAAAAATATTTTAAGAAGAGCAACCTTAGAGATCTCCTATATAAACTTCAACAAAACAGGAGGAAGAGAAATAAGATAGCATAGTGTTTCCAAGTGTACCCCTAAGCAGGAGAACTCTAACCCAAGACAGTGACAAACCTACAGAGGCTATGGCACTACCCAAGAACAAAGAACAATGGTGTGATTTTGGAATGTTCTGTAAACCAGTTTGAATTTGTGTACTGTACTCGAATTTTAAGTTATCCGTAAACTACTGTAACTACAAATAGAAATCCAAAAAGAAGAAAAATTGAATCTCCTCAACATACCCTTCTTCCTTTCCATGAAGTCGCTTGACATCAACTTTCCTGAAGTGGATGACATCAATGTGAGTTTTGTATACACTCTTGAGGTTACGCATTCTGGGATTCACTCTGAGTGGAGTGGCTCTGTAAATCCCTGTGACCGTGACTCTGTCTCCGGGCTGCACACCGTCGACAAGATCATTGTGAGCGTATACAAGAACAGTATGAGGAGTCTGACCAGGTGGCATATCATCTGCAAATGCAACAGAAAATATTTTAAATCATCATAAATTCAAATGTCAAGTATAAAATATGTAATGCACTAATATGCAGGTAATGCTGACATTACCTCTCAAAGAAATAAAACCCAGAACTAGATTTAAAATTGAAAAATATTTTTCTAAATATAATTTAAAAGGTTTAACCAAGATACTTCTTAGATAAATCAAATTTATCAATACAATACTCAAATAGATATGCAATTCCCATAAAATAAATGAAACACCCAACAAGTGAAGTAAAACACTACCTATGTTGGAATTTCACATAAATTATAGGTTAATTATCATATACGCACCATAATATGGGGATATACTGTATCAGGACCAATTTCATTTAGTAATCAATACTAAAATTCACAGGAATATTTTGAAGTTTCCTATAGTACCATGAAATATATTTATGGACTATTACCACATAATTAAACATATTTCCTGAAAAATAATAGAACAAAACCACAACAATAAATAAAAGAAACAAGTTCCAGTACCTGGACTTTCCTGGAGTTTGATCATCTGTTTATCGGAGAACTGAGATCGATTGTGGATCAAAGTGAAAGTGTGCGTTGTGTTGCAGTGTGTGCACAAAGTGGGTTCGGCGATGCGGCCGCGTTCGATTTCAACTGTCGTCGTGAAGGAACAGACGTGGCACTTGAAGAAGGCCTCCCTCATCTCCGGAATGATGTTTGAAGTACGAATTACCATACCAGCAATGGTGATGAGCTGATCAATATCTACATGGAAGAGAAATAATCAGTACAGTATAGCAAAATTTTGAAGAGAATACTTATGTATAAAATTTTTATTTCTCTACTTTAAAAACACACAAAGTAGAAAATGGTTATATGATGCAAAAAAAAAAAAAAACCAGGCCTTAAAACTGGTTGTGTTTAAGACCCTTAATGAGTGTACATGTATGACTCCCCTAAAACCAAAAAATTTGTCAACCTTTTTACAAATGGATAGTGAAAGTGGAAGAGGAAGTATAATCAGGGATATTCTGGAAGCTATTGAGTTCTGAACTATCCATAAAAAATCTAGTAGTTTTTATGTTTTCAAGACATTCTCATTATACACAAAATCCATTAATGCATTTAAAAAAGACTTATCCTGTAAAGGTTATTTATGTTTTCAGACAGATCAAAAAAAAAAAAAAAAAAAAAAAAAAAAAAAAAAAAAAAAAGAGAGAGAGAGAGAGAGAGAGAGAGAGAGAGAGAGAGAGAGAGAGAGAGAGAGAGAGAGAGAGAGAGAGAGAGAGAGAGAGAGAGAGAGAGAGAGAGAGAGAGATTTCTTTCTAAATTCAAATTATATTTCACTGGACTTTCCACATATATATTTACTTTTGTGCTAAAATTCAAATACATTATCAACTAAACAGAAACAAGATAAGTAACACAGATATTGCATTATTAAAAAAGCCATACATCCTAATGTTTTGTCAAAAAAAAATACCAAACATTAGACTCCAAAAACTAATGAGTTGTAATTTTTTGTCAAAAAGATTGTAAGCATAAGACTCTTAACTGAAGTGACATTTTTTTGTTAAAAAAACACCAAACATTACTCTAAAACTCAATAGCAGTAAAATTGACTGTTAAAAAAATTATCAATTCAACTTACCCTCAGGATTAAGACCCCGCATATTCTTAGTCTTCTCAGCATTAAAAGGTCGTACTTGAATTTGATGTTCAAGAATGGTGTCAGGATAACGTTCAAAGAACATTTCATTGATTGCCATATCAAAAGTTGGAATGACCTAAAAAGAGTAATGTTCACATTAAAACATTTCCAAATTAAAACCACAATCTATCAAAGACAAACTACAAGTAAATATGAAATCAATTAAATAAGGCACACTTACTTCCTGCGGGTAACAGATGAGCTGACGATAAAGATCCGAGTCATATTGGTGGAGGTGAGCACAATTGATGTTCATAAATGGTTCTTCCAGGGTATGAATCTGAAATGAAGACAAACCTTACGATAATGAAACTTCAATTGCAGGTTATTACTGTACTGTTGATAATTACAAAACATACATCAAGTACATATACATCTACACAGTACAGTAGGCTGTCAAGTACGAACTTTATTTCTCCTTGTTAAATAAAAGCTTCCAATTCAGCCTTACCAGTTTTGATGAACTAAAAGAACAATAACTCTTATTCACATCCAAAGTAAATGCTAAGCAAAATCTTACCTCCTCTAGTTTCTGTAAGTACAGAGGATCACTGGTATTCATACCATCAACGCGCTCATCTTCAGCTGCATCGGGATCGGTGAAACGAAGAACAAATGTCTTGAAACGATCTTTGCACTCGGATACAACAACATCCGTTCCCCAAATAACCAATTGGGGTCCCTGGGGTGCCTCAGTTTGAACTGATGGGGTTGGGACACCTGGAGTAGCTGGAGCACCTTCTGCGATAGCCTCACTGGCTGGGTCAGACAGATTGACCTACAAGTGAAAAATAGTCCATATGTGGTTATCATCTGGAAATGTACATAAATTCAAATGATTTTCATCTACAAAATTTCACTTACTGTCAAGACAACCATAAGAAATTTCAGCAAATTATAACAAAGCACAAATTACTATGCTATCTAATCACCTGTAAACCTTTTGAGATATTGCAACCGCAGAAAGACATACCTGTCGCATGTGACGATCTGAACGAATGTCAGATCTATGGCGGATAGGAGTACCACGTACGCCAGACCGTGGAGTGCGCAGAGATGAGCCAACACTGCTTGGGGTTCCATAGTTCAAAGGAGAACTTAGATCAATGTCATGTAATGCTGTGGAATGATTATAGATTGTATTAATATCTTGCAACTCTATTTGGGAAGGTATACTGTTATAAGCCCAAGGGCCTCCTCAACAAGACGATCAGCAAAGATAAATAAAATTAAATGAATAAATAAATAAAAATATAAATATATAAGTATGATAAAAATGAAAAAAGGCATTGCAATGCAGCTACTGTACATCATTAGTAAGATAATTTAATTACAGAAATGGATTGAATAAAAATTTAAGTACTGTATTTAATCTTGCAAAATAAACATATGTCCATTAGAATTAATTTTACAATATACATAGTTCTATGTAGTGGATGATACAATTTGGAATGCTATGAATGCAAAATATCATCAGACTTATTAAATCTATACATGCCCAATGAGCTAACTGAACAAGTGCCTGATACATACTATCAAGAGTATGGAAATTAACAGCTGTAATGTTTATGGAATAGAATATAGGTCAAACAGTCTTTGATACAAATCACCTGCTGGAGACCAATGACGACAAGAAAATACAAAACAAAATGTTATTTTTATTAGTAAAATAAATTTTTGAATATACTTACCCGATAATCATGTAGCTGTCAACTCCGTTGCCCGACAGAATTCTACGGGAGGGATACGCCAGCTATCACTATACTAGAAGGGGGTGTACTCACCAGCGCCACCTGTGGCCAGGTACTACAGTACTTCTTGTTGACACCTCCTCAATTTTTCCTCGGTCCACTGGTTCTCTATGGGGAGGAAGGGAGGGTCAATTAAATCATGATTATCGGGTAAGTATATTCAAAAATTTATTTTACTAATAAAAATAACATTTTTCAATATTAAACTTACCCGATAATCATGTAGCTGATTCACACCCAGGGGGGTGGGTGAAAACCAGTGTACAAGATTAAAGGATAGCTAAGTATCCCGTATTTCATATAATCAGTTATCTCAAAATAACAATGAAATAATAAGTACCTGGTAAGGAAGTCGACTTGAACCGTTACTCTGCCTTTTTTTAAGTTCGTCTTCCTTACTGAGCGCAGCGTTCCTCTTAGGAGGCTGAATCAACTCTAAGGTGCTAAAGTATATAGGGCTGCAACCCCTACTAAAGGACCTCTACACAACCTCTAACCCAGGCGCTTCTCAAGAATGAATTGACCACCCGCCAAATCAAAAGGATGCGGAAGGCTTCTTAGCCTACCGTAACAACCATAAAAACAACAATAAAAGCATTCAAGAGAAAGGTTAAAAAAGGTTATGGGATTAAGGGAATGTAGTGGCTGAGCCCTCACCTACTACTGCACTCGCTGCTACGAATGGTCCCAGGGTGTAGCAGTTCTCGTAAAGAGACTGGACATCTTTAAGATAAAATGATGCAAACACTGACTTGCTCCTCCAATAAGTTGCATCCATTATGCTCTGCAGAGAACAGTTTTTATTAAAGGCCATCGAAGTAGCTACGGCTCTCACTTCGTGGGTCCTTACCTTCAGCAAAGCAAGGTCTTCCTCCTTCAAGTGAGAATGGGCTTCTCTAATCAGAAGCCTTATATAATACGAAACCCCGTTTTTGGACATGGGCCTCGAAGGTTTCTTGATTGCACACCATAAGGCTTCTGACTGTCCTCGAATAGGTTTTGACCTATTAAGATAATATTTCAGAGCTCTGACAGGGCAAAGAACTCTTTCTAGCTCGTTACCTACCATGTTGGAGAGGCTAGGAATTTCAAACGATCTAGGCCAAGGACGTGAAGGAAGTTCATTCTTAGCTAAGAATCCGAGCTGTAAAGAACATGTTGCAGATTCGGATGTGAACCCAATGTTCTTGCTGAAGGCATGAACCTCACTGACTCTTTTAGCTGTTGCAAGGCAGACGAGAAAAAGAGTCTTGAGGGTAAGGTCCTTGAAGGAAGCTGACTGGAGAGGTTCGGACCTAGGTGACATAAGGAACCTTAAGACTACGTCTAGATTCCAGCCTGGAGTGGGTAGACGACGATCTTTAGAAGTCTCAAAAGACTTAAGGATGTCTTGAAGGTCCTTGTTGGAAGAAAGGTCCAAACCTCTGTGGCGGAGAACTGAAGCCAACATACTCCTGTACCCTTTAATCGTAGGAGCTGAAAGGGATCTCTCATTCCTTAGATGTAATAGGAAGTCAGCTATTTGGGTTACAGAGGTATTGGTAGAGGAAACTGCATTGGCTCTACACCAACTCCGGAAGACTTCCCACTTGGATTGGTAGACTCTACGAGTGGATACCCTCCTTGCTCTGGCAATCGCACTGGCTGCCTCCTTCGAAAAGCCTCTAGCTCTAGCGAATCTTTCGACAGTCTGAAGGCAGTCAGCCGAAGAGCGTGGAGGTTTGGGTGCAACCTGTCTACGTGAGGTTGACGTAGAAGGTCCACTCTTAGAGGGAGAGTCCTGGGGACGTCGACCAGCCATTGTAGTACCTCTGTGAACCATTCTCTTGCAGGCCAAAGGGGAGCAACCAGCGTCAGCCGTGTCCCTTCGTGCGAGATGAACTTCTGAAGGACTTTGTTTATGATCTTGAACGGTGGAAATGCGTAAAGGTCGAGATGGGACCAGTTCAGCAGAAAAGCATCCACATGAACTGCTGCTGGGTCTGGAACTGGGGAACAGTACAAAGGAAGTCTCTTGGTCATGGAGGTGGCAAAAAGATCTATTGTCGGCTGACCGCACAAGGTCCAAAGTCTGTTGCACACGCTCTTGTGGAGGGTCCATTCCGTGGGGATGACCTGATCCCTTCTGCTTAGGCGATCTGCTGAGACGTTCATGTTGCCCTGAATGAACCTCGTAACTAGGGTGAGGTTTAGACTTCTTGACCAAATGAGGAGGTCCCTTGCTATCTCGTATAGGCTCCTCGAATGGGTCCCTCCTTGCTTGGAGATGTAAGCCAAGGCTGTGGTGTTGTCGGAGTTCACCTCCACCACCTTGCCTAGCAGGAGGGACTTGAAGTTCAATAGGGCTAAATGAACTGCTAGTAGCTCCTTGCAGTTGATGTGGAGCGTTTCCTGTTCCTCGTTCCACGTTCCCGAGCACTCCTGTCCGTTCAAGGTCGCGCCCCAGCCCGAGTCCGATGCATCCGAGAAGAGATGAAGATTGGGGGTCTGAATCGCCAACGATAGGCCCTCCCTGAGAAGGAGATTGGTCTTCCACCACAAGAGAGTGGTCTTCATCTCTTTGGTGACCGGGATAGAGACTGCTTCGAGCGTCAAACCCTTGTCCCAATGAGCTGCTAGATGGAATTGGAGAGGGCGGAGGTGGAGTCTCCCTAGCTCGACGAACAGGGCCAACGATGAAAGGGTCCCTGTGAGACTCATCCACTGTCTCACCGAGCAACTGCTCCTCTTCAGCATGCTCAGGATGCAATCTAGGGCTTGGCTTATCCTTGGGGCCGATGGAAAAGCCCGAAAATCCTGACTCCGAATCTCCATTCCCAGGTACACAATGGATTGGGAGGGAATGAGCTGGGACTTTTCTAAATTGACTAACAGACCCAGTTCTTGCTATATTCCTCATCAGATGCGTAAACACCATAGGAGCTGTGCTTAGGCCAAAACACAGGGCTTGGAATTGGTAGACAACCTTTCCAAAAACGAATCTCAGGAAAGGTTGGGAGTCTGGATGAATAGGAACGTGAAAGTAAGCATCTTTCAGATCCAACGAGACCATCCAGTCCTCCTGCCTGACCGCTGCTAGGACCGACTTCGTCGTCTCCATAGTGAACGTCTGCTTGGTGACATAAGCATTGAGCGCGCTGACGTCCAGCACCGGTCTCCAACCTCCTGTCTTCTTGGCCACCAGAAAGAGACGGTTGTAGAAGCCCGGGGATTGATGGTCCCGGACTATAACCACTGCCTTCTTCTGTAACAGGAGCGACACCTCCTGGTGCAACGCTAGCCTCTTGTCCTTTTCCTTATAGTTGGGAGAGAGGTTGATGGGAGATGTGGTCAGAGGGGGTTTGCGGCAGAATGGTATCCTGTAACCCTCCCTCAGCCAACTGACAGACTGGGCGTCTGCACCTCTCTTTTCCCAGGCTTGCCAGAAGATCTTGAGTCTGGCTCCTACTGCTGTCTGGAGAGGAGGAGAGTCAGTTTTTGCCTTTAGAAGCCTTGGAACCTTTCCTAGACTTGCTCCTGGAAGAGTCTGGACGGGAGCTTCCTCGGCTGGGGGCTCTACCACGAAAGGGCGGAATAAACCTCGTAGCAGGAGTATCAGCCACTGGGGTGCGATAAGTCCTGGGGACTGAGGGAGCAACCTTAGTCTTACGAGCTGAAGAGGCCACAAGATCATGGGTGTCCTTTTGAATCAGGGCCGCAGACAAGTCCTTAACAAGCTCTTCGGGAAACAGGAACTTAGAGAGCGGAGCGAAAAGGAGTTGAGACCTTTGACAAGGTGTGATGCTGGAAGAAAGGAAGGTACAAAGCTGCTCCCTTTTCTTAAGCACTCCTGACACAAACATTGAAGCAAGCTCGCCAGATCCATCCCTAATAGCTTTATCCATGCAGGACATTAAGAGCATGGCTGAGTCCTTGTCCGCAGGGGAGGTCTTCTTGCTAAGGGCCCCCAGGCACCAGTCTAGGAAATTGAACATCTCAAAGGCTCGAAATACACCCTTTAGGAAGTGATCTAGATTGGAGAAGGTCCAGCAAACCTTAGAGCGCCTCATTGCTGTTCTACGAGGAGAGTCTACCAAACTTGAGAAGTCAGCCTGGGCAGAGGAAGGTACTCCCAAGCCTGGTTCCTCTCCTGTGGCATACCAAACGCCCGCTTTAGAAGTGAGCTTAGTCGGTGGGAACATAAAGGAAGTCTTTCCTAGTTGCTGCTTAGACTGCAACCACTCCCCTAAAATTCTTAAAGCTCTCTTAGAGGACCTTGCAAAGACGAGCTTAGTATAAGTTGACTTGGCTGGCTGCATGCCCAGCGAAAACTCAGATGGCGGAGAGCGGGGGGTAGCAGAGACAAAATGGTCTGGGTATACCTCTCTGAAAAGAGCCAGGACCTTACGAAAGTCAATAGGAGGAGGAGAAGACTTGGATTCTTCCACGTCTGATGAGGGATCCAGGTGTGCAGCCTCATCATCAGAAACCTCATCACCAGAGTGTAGCGAAGTGAGAGGTAAGGTATGCTGAACAGCAGAATCTGCACGAGCGGGAGCAAAAACGCTTGTGGTTTCATCCTCAAGTCTCTGTTGCTGAGGCAAAACCTGAGGTTCAGGCTGCAAAGGCTGGTCAAAAGGAGTAGCAGAAGGTAGGCGCATGGGTTGAGGAGGTTGACTCCTGACATGAGTGTCTTGACTCGAGGAGGGTTGAGGTCGCTGCAGCGAGAGCTGAGGTGACTGCCTCATGGATGGGAGAGGTTGTTGTACCTCAAGAGAGTGTTGCCTCACTGGTGGAACCGCAAGTGGAAGCGGAGGAAGTAAGGTATAAGCTTCCTGTTCCCATTGCTGAGGTTGCCTTAAGGAAGGCGGAGGTAGCTGCACACCGCTGGAAACTGGCAACTCAGTACGTGGTAAGGTATCCTGAGGAGCCTCAACATCGTACGCCTGGCAGACAGGACTGCGGTTAGGCGGAGCGATCGCAGGAGGAGGTGTAACCTTCTCAGCCTGACACTCACGCATCAAGACCGCAAGTTGTGACTGCATGGACTGCAGTAGAGTCAACTTGGGGTCGGCAGACACTAAGGTCTGCAGAGGCAAAGCCTTAACAGAAGAGATCTGTTGCGGCAGCACCTTACTCCTCTTAGGAGGAGTGCATTCAACTGATGACTGCGGCGAGTCAGAGCTGATCCAATGACTGCAGCCAGGTTGTAGAGCTCTTGAGGTCTGGACTTTGCGTTTGAGAGGTCTTGAGACCTGAGTCCAACGTTTCCTCCCTGACAATTCTTCAGCAGACGAGTAAAAGACGGGCTCAATCGTCTGCGGGTGGGAGTGACAGTCTCTGGAAGACACGCCCGCAACCACCGAGGATACTTCTGTGCGCCGATCAAGGCCTGCCGAACCCTTTTGCCCTTCGACATTGCTTCTCCCCTGGGCTTGGGAGCTTGCAAGAGGTCCCGGACTGGGAGGACGACTGGCACGCACAGAAGTACCCTCACGCACCACACTGACACTGACACTAGCACTTGGCACTGCACTGACACTAGCACTTGTCACAGCACTGGCACTATTACACCCACTGCACTCTTGACCTTAAGTTCCTTGACTTCGGCCATAAGAGACTTATGATCACTAACCACCGATTCCACTTTGTCACCTAAAGCCTGAATGGCACGCAAAACAACAGACATATCAGGTTGAGGGCAAATAGTAGGTTCGGGGGTAGCCACTACAGGGGGAGGAAAAGGTAGGGGATCATGAGGTGAGGAAAAAAGTGAAGAGCGAGAAGAACTCCTCCTAACTCTCTCTCTCTCTAACTTGGTTGAATATTTAAGAAATCGGACAAAATCAAGTTCCGAAAGTCCGGCGCATTCCTCACATCGATCTTCCAACTGACAGGGTCTTTCCCTACAGTCAGAACAAGCGGTGTGAGGATCTACCGAGGCCTTCGGAATACGCCTATTACAAGACCTACATCGTCTATGGGGTGGGGCTTGTGAAATGTCAGACATCTTGAATCAAAGAGTTAGCCAAGTGGGGATTCCAAATCAAGCAAAAAGATCGTTAACCATTAATCAGAACTAAATAATAGCTATCTAAGCTAATATAGAAGTTTTCCAGTAAAGCGACAGCCGAAATCTGAGAGAAATACTTCACCAAAAGCCGTGAAAATACTCCAAGATCATAAGCGTATCCCAGAACGTCTTGCCGGAAGCACGACAGAGGAAAAATTACAATGATTATATTGCGGTACATACCGAAGTACCCAACAACAAATACTCTTTGTAGTAATTCTAATGAAAATAAAAAAAAAATAATACTGAGATTGCCAACCAAATACCATCCATCTATGAAAACTACAAATTTACATGTCAAAGACAAAATTACAACACCAGGAAAAAAATGCAATACTGTACAATATTCATCAAAACACAAAACAATTCTGGGCAGGTTTACTATCATAAGACATAGTTTTGACTAATCTTTTAAAAGATTGTATTTTTCCTAGCTATACAAACTAGTGGCCGCAGGGGCATAAAAACAATTAGAATAGCACCAACGTATCCCTGCGTGTCGTAAGAGGCGACTAAAATGGACGGGACGAGGGAGCTGGGAACCCCCTCTCCTGTATTATAATCCTGTCAGACATCAAAGAGGTGGAGCTGGGGGGAGAGTGACTGCACCCCGCACTCTAGTTTTGGGGTGTTTGAAGGTGCGTGGATGTAGTACGATAGAGTAAAAGATGTGATATTGGAAGTATGTTTAGGAATAGAAGGATGGTTATATTGGCTTTGTGTGAGACAAAAGATAAACAGGAAAGGTGAAGTGATGTATGGTGAAATGTCTGGTAGAGTCTGGGAATGAAAGGGGAAGAGCAAGAGGAGTGGCTTTATTGCTGAGTGAATGGCTGACAGGTAAAGCAGTGGAATGAAAGGAGATATCATCTAGGTTAATGTGGGTAAGAGTTAGGTTGGGTAGGGAAAGTTGGGCTTTTGTCAGTGCATATGGGCCAGGTTGAGAAAAGTGAAGAAGAGCGGAATGAGTTCTGGAATGAATTAACTAGGTGTGTAGAAGGACTGGGTAGAAGGAATTATGTAGTTGTCATGGGTGACTTGAATGCTAGAGTGGGCGCTGGAGGGGTAGAAGGTGTCATTGGGAAGTATGGTGTATCAGGTGAAAATGAGAGTGGTGAGAGACTGGTAGATATGTGTTGAGCAAGAGATGATGATAAGTAATAGCTTGTTCAAAAATAAAAAAAAAAAAGTATACATGGGTAAGAGTGGCAAATGGAAGAGTAGTAGAAAGGGCGTTAATGGATTATGTGTTGATAACTAAAAGAATGTTTGGAAGATTGAAAGACGTGCACGTATTTAGGGTATGGCTAACAGCATGTCTGATCATTTTTTGGTGGAAGGAAAACTATTTGTAGCAAAAGAGTGGGAGAATAGAGTAGGTGGATGTAAAAGGGAGGTAGTGAAGGTTGAAGAGCTCATAAAACCGGAGGTAAAAAGTAAATATCAATTAAAGTTGAAAATGGCATATGACGAAGTGAAAGTAAGAGAAACTGGTAATTTAGAGGAATGGAAGTTAGTAAAAGAAAATTTTGTTGGGATTGCAAGAGATGTGTGTGGCAAGAAGTTTGTTGGAGGCCGCATGAGGAAGGGCAGTGAATGGTGGAATGAAGGAGTGAAGGTAAAAGTGGAAGAGAAAAAGAGGGCTTTTGAAAAATGGTTGCAGCGTAATACAGTAGAGAAGTATGAAAGATAAAGAGAAAAATGTGGAAGTAAAGCGCAAGGTAAGCAAGGCAAAGAGGGCAGCTGACCTGAAGTGGGGGTCAGAGAGTGGGTCATTCATATGAAGAGAATAAGAAGAAGTTTTGGAAAGAAGTGAAGAGAGTAAGGAAGGCTGGTTCAAGAATTGAAGAGACAATGAAAGATGGAAATGTAAGGTTGTTGAGAGGAGGCAAAGAAAAGGTGGCTGGAGTATTTTGAAAGTTTACTGAATGTTGAGGATAATAGGGAGGCAGATATAATTGCTGTTGCAGGTGTTGAGGTGCCGGTGATGGGAGATGAGAATGAGAGAGAGATTACAAGAGAGGAAGTGAGGGCACTAGATGAAACGAGAGTAGGAAAAGCATCTGGTATGGATGGTGTGAGATTGTTTAATATGTGTTTTGTGTTGTCAATGGTACCAGTAGATTACGTTTATGCATGTATTGTACCACTATATAAGGGTAAGGGAGATGTGCATGAGTGTTGTAATTCAAGGGGTATTAGTTTGTTGAGTGTAGTTTGAAAAATGTATGGTAGAGTACTGATAAATAGGATTAAGGATAAAACAGAGAATGCAATCTTAGAAGTACAGGGTGGTTTTAAAAGAGGTAGGGGTTGTATGAATCAGATTTTTACAGTTAGGCAGATATGCGAGAAATATTTAGCAAAAGGTAAGGATGAGTACATTGCGTTTATGGATCTGGAGAAAGCGTATGATAGAGTTGATAGGGAAGCAATGGGGAATGTGATGAGGTTATATGGAGTTGGTGGAAGGTTATTGCAAGCAGTGAAAAAGTTTCTACAAAGGTAGTAAAGCATGTGTTAGGATAGGAAATGAAGTGAGCGATTGGTTTCCGGTGAGAGTGGGACTGAGACAGGGATGTGTGATGTCAACGTGGTTGTTTAACTAGTATGTTGATGTCGTGGTGAGAGAGGTGAATGCTCGAGTGCTTGGACGAGGATTGAAACTGGTAGACGAGAATGACCATGAATGGGAGGTAAATCAGTTGTTGTTTGCAGATGATACTGTACTGGTTGCAAACGCAGAAGAGAGGCTTGGCCGATTAGTGACAGAATTTGGAAGGGTGTGTGAGAGAAGGAAGTTGAGAGTTAATGTGGGTAAGAGTAAGGTTATGAGATGTACGGGAAGGGAAGGTGGTGCGAGGTTGAATGTCATGTTGAATGGAGTTACTTGAGGAGGTGGATCAGTTTAAGTACTTGGTGTATGTTGTTGCAGCAAATGGTGGAGTGGAAGCAGATGTACGTCAGAGAGTGAATGAAGGTTGCAAAGTGTTGGGGGCAGTTAAGGGAGTAGTAAAAAATAGAGGGTTGGGCATGAATGTAAAGAGAGTTCAGTATGAGAAAGTGATTGTACCAACTGTGATGTATGGATCGGAGTTGTGGGGAATGGAAGTGATGGAGAGACAGAAATTGAATATGTTTGAGATGAAGTGTCTAAGGAGTATGGCTGGTGTATCTCGAGTAGATAGGGTTAGGAACGAAGTAGTGAGGGTGACAACGGGTGCAAGAAATGAGTTAGCAGCTAGAGTGGATATGAATGTGTTGAGGTGGTTTGGCCATGTTGAGAGAATGGAAAATGGCTGTCTGCTAAAGAAGGTGATGAATGCAAGAGTTGATGGGAGAAGTACAAGAGGAAGGCCAAGGTTTGGGTGGATGGATGGAGTGAAGGAAGCTCTGGGTGATAGGAGGATAAATGTGAGAGGGGCAAGAGCGTGCTAGAAATAGGAATGAATGGCGAGCGACTGTGACGCAGTTCCGGTAGGCCCTGCTGCTTCCTCCGGTGCCTTGGATGACCGTGGAGGTAGCAGTAGTAGGGGATTCAGCATTATGAAGCTTCATCTGTGGTGGATAATGTGGGAGGGTGGGCTGTGCCATCCTAGCAGTACCAGCCAAACTCAGTTGAGTCCCTTGTCATGCTGGGAGGAACATAGGAGACGTCCCCTTTTTTGTTTCATTTGCTTGATGTCGGTTACCCCCCAAAATTGGGGGAAGTGCCTTGGTATATGTATGTATACAAACTAGTCATTTATTGGGTAAGCTTTGGTGCACCTTTTGCTGCATCCAGAGAAGAATTATTGTACGTCTGGCGACATTGTATGATTGTGTCATGGACCCCAAAGCACTTCGGCGAGATGATGCAAGCATATTTGCTCACATTCTGTCTTGCTCGAGACTTGCTGGGTGGTAGAGGTGGGTAATGTATCAAATTTACTTTGGTTTGTATAGCAAGAATAAATCTAAATATTTTTTTTTTAATTTTAGTTTGTTCCTATGCAGATACAAACCCTTGTAATTTATTGGGGAGCCTTCCTTAGATGGGAGGAAGACCCCAAGCGACAAAATAGGGCATCTGTCTGACCCATGACCCGAAAAGTCATCCCGGGCTCCGATAAGCGGTATGCTGATGAAGCCTCATGTGACAAAGTCACATGACAATGCCATTGCCCGACCAAAGATGAAATTCATGTAGGAACATAAACATGACCCACAGAGGTGTTTACTTGCATGAGTGTCCATCAGCGTAGATACGCCCCAGGGATCGAGAGCCTGACGAGGAGATGATTCCATTCATTCAACTCTCACACAAAACAATTTAGAAGTAACTGATGATGCAACACAATGCTAGCTGTCTTGCAGCAGCATAAGTTTATCACAAACTGTTCAGCATGAACAGTACCTACAGAGAATGTACCTAGGGACCTGTGGAAACAATCCCTCAAATAGTGAGGACTGAGGGCAGTGTGCCCCTTTCAGACATCTGCTCCAAGTACCCGTGATAATGAGTGGCTTTTGCGGAATGCTAGGGTTACGGCAACACCAAAGATATGTGCTTTGGGAGGGGTCAAATGGAGAAATCAAATCAGCTGTCACAAATACCTGGATTTTGAGTCTTTGCTACAAAGTAAAATACAAATGAAAATGATAGGTTTCCCCACCCCTTGAGTGAGATACAAGATAATACAGACCGTGAAGCTTACTCACCCGCTTTGATGATGCCAGGGCGAGGAAGAATACTTTTCAGTTAGGTCTCTATCCATGGCTTGATGGAGGAGTTCATAAGGTAACATCTTCAGGGACCTCAAAAGCCAGTCATCCAGGTAACATAGGAGTCAGAACCCCATGGTATGTGCCATGAGGAGACTAGAGTAGAGATCTGTGTGGATGTCAACAGGCCGAATCACAGTACTGCACTCTAAACTGAAATATCCTTCCTCAGAAATAAATAACTGCTCATGTCAGCTTGACACACTCATTGGAGGAGACATAGAACAAGTGCGAATCCCAAACTCCAGAGATACCAAAGGCATTATCCTCAGCTTATATAAGGGCAGATGCTAAAGGACTGTGATAGCTAGTGGAATTCTTGGCATAGCTAAGAAGGGCCGGAGACATCAATAAAATGACGTACTAAGGATTGGCTTCCATCCTTTGATAACGGCATCTAGGGAAACTCCGATAACAAATGATCAAACGGGATGAAGTTCAGGGCTGAAAAAATTCTTTAGCTTCTTTCCTCCTATTGAGGAAAACGCTGTTGGAGAGATCGATCCCATTTAGCTTTCTTTTTTTTTTCTGTGACGGTTATACATTACTGTACTTCTCCCATTGAAAGGTAAATCACTCCCACCAAATATCGTAAGGGGAGTTCATTTCACATCTTTTTCCCCTACATGTAACACAAAATATATAGATCAATTAGTACATGGTTGATGGTGCCGCACGCAATGACGACCTTAAAGACCGTTGCAGGTTCGTACAAACACAGGTTTAATACTCATTCTGAGAAGAGGAAAAGATTCACACAAATCACCGGAGACAGGTCAACAATAGACAACTGCTTTTCTTCGCAACCATACGACGAGTGAAAGTAAATAAGGCCAGCATCATCTCTCCAAAGAGCTGATGAATCTGTAACGCATTCATACAATGTTGCCATACCCACAATAATTATTCAATCTGGTCATAGCAAAAGGTGAGCCACAGTTTACTCAATATATGACAAAGATTTGTATCTGCATAGGAATATTTTCATGGCCTAGTATATATATATATATATACATATATATATATATATATATATATATATATATATATATATATATATATATATATATATATATATATACACACTGTACTGTACTTTACATTAGTATTGTCCATTGTCTTTGCAAGTGGAAGTTAGCCTTCTGTGATTATTTACATTTATTGACACTTTATGCAATACTGTATTTGACATAAGAGTGAACTGCACAGTTCCTATTTCCAAGCCCCTGAAATACTGAAAACCCAAATTACCTTGTAAACGCTCTTAGTTCAATGGGAGCCTGTGTCACACAAGGTGGGACAACAGAAGAACTAACAAATGCTTCTCCCTTGAACTAAATTCACATTACGTCTTTCTCTCGGATGGTTATAGGCTACCCTGAGAATAAGAGTCCGTAAGGGTAATTCTAATCAGTTCTTATAATGTTAAATAAAAGCTTTTAATTTTTTTACAGCATTTCTTTACACATTGACAGCATAGACCTCTTATCAATGTAGTATATCTGTATGCCTTATTCCCCCTTGGCTGTCTTCCTTTTCCAACAATCAGCCCTATTATTATTATCATTACTAGTTTACTAGCTAAGCTACAACCCTAGTTGGAAAAGCAGGATGGTATAAGCCCAAGGGTTCCAACAGGGAAAATAGCCCAGAGCTAAAAGTAAATAAGGAAACAAATAGAATAGTGTGCCCGAGTGTACCCTCCAGGAAGAAAACTAACCCAAGACAGTGGAAAACCATGGTACAGAGGCTATGGCACTACCTGCGACTAAAGAACAATGCTGTGATTTTGGAACATATCATCAAGGAAAACCTTGATTAAATAATTTCTCAAATATAAGTCCCTGAACACATTTTTTGGGAACCTAGCCTTTTGACAAATACCAAACCTTACAGATTAGTTCACACTTGAACATTCAAACAACTTTTAAGTTAACAACTATTCCTCATAATTCAAGTTCTAAGCTGAACTATACTTTAAACTTAGCAATCAATCTAAAGGGATTTATAAGCAGAACGCACCAAAGAAAAAACCATTAAAATAACATGGGTGGTAAACCATCAGATAAGCTGAAGTTACTTCAAAAAAGCCTACCTGGGTTAAGTCGAACAGGGGCAGGTGAAGTTGCTGGGAGGAGCTCAGTCCCAGGTGATGAGGGGGGAAGAGGTTGCAATTCACTGGTGTCACTACGTTTGCTTGGGGTTGATCGTGCACTGCGACGGCCAGGTGACGACATGATGAAAGAAATTTAAAATCTGGGAAAATAAAATACAGGTACTTCAATACAGTAAAAGAATATCTTAACTTACGATACAATCATCTGTTGATATTTGATGCTGTGTATGCTATAAGTATACTATATAATGATGAGGACTACACTACTTTATAATGAGGAGAATTACATTTAATCAAATTATAACTTTATATTTAAAAACTTTTGACATTTGATATCTCTGGTATTGGTTTTAAATTCCTTTTTTTAACATGTGTTTGAAGTTACTGTAATTCTTACCTAGAGTGACTATATTTTATGTGAGAAAATACAATGTTTGTTCATGTTCAAACTACCTTTTTGAAGAAATGTTTATTGTATGACTTGAATAATTTGTTGCATAAGTACTGTACAGCATTTGTCTGACAGACTAGTAGTATAAATACCACTCGAAGAAATTTATTCTATAATGATCAATAAAAATCAATAATCAAAGAAATCTATATGATTAGTGTTTTAGCAATGATCCAGTAAGTTTTGAAAGAATTTATTCAAAATGGCAAGAATAGTTTACATCTGTGCTCTACAAGAACCTAAGCTTCATGATAAGGTTAGTTAGAAGGCATAAGGATAGTTTACATAGGTCAACCGTCAGGTGGTGGTCTTGTGTTGGTTATTTAGTCATAACTTGAAATATTACATCCGATCTGTCCAATTGGTTGTCGACTATCATAACTCCAAACCAATGGTTTTTTGCCAGTTATCATTTCAAGTTTAGAGTACCAGTGATGGTAAATGGGTAAATATTTATCCACCTTTATTTTTATCAAACAGCAGAATATTTGTGAATCGATGAGACAAAAACAGTTTGGGGTAAATTTGCATA
Source organism: Palaemon carinicauda (assembly GCF_036898095.1). Lineage (NCBI taxonomy): Eukaryota > Metazoa > Arthropoda > Malacostraca > Decapoda > Palaemonidae > Palaemon > Palaemon carinicauda. The sequence goes on along the minus strand of NC_090725.1, from coordinate 305,765,384 downwards.
AGTTGCCAATAATTCCCAGTGGATAGCAGAATGGTTTTTTGACATATTTTCATGTGTTTTGAACAAATCTGATGGTGATTAACAGCGCAAATCTATAGTTGTGGAATCAGGTATCAAATGTCTCAACTCCACAACCTGTGGATTTCTTAGAAAAATTATCATCATAATTTTCCAAAACACTTGAAAATATGCCAGAAAACCATTCTGCAATCCAATTTTTGAGAAAGCAAATTCTCATGAAAGTGAAAACGCACTGATAACCATCGCCAATGTTTAAAATTTACGACATACCGACACAAAAAGACATTGGTCAAACGTATGGTTCTCAAAGGACTTCCCCTTCATTTTCTTTTAATATTTAGTAAATAGCTAACCTAACCTAACCAAGGGCCAAGTACATCGGCCCCCTTTGCAGGTCACATGAAAAAATAACGAACAATCTTCAGGTAGAGCACACTGTTCAAACACCCATATTTGAATTTGGCTTCAATTTTTAAGAATTATATAATTATTATTGTTAGTATTTATGTGCACTGAAGGTTTATGGTATTAAAAATATTACTTTTTTAATGCTCTAAACAATGACGCTTAAAAGTATTTTGAGCTATCGAAAAATGGCAACTTATGCAATAATACCCACCTGACCTAGCCTGCGATGAATAGTGCCATATTAGCTTACTCAAGACCAAGTCTCAACCCTGTGTCTGTTTCCCAATAGACTTCACTCCTGACAAGGTAACACTAAATTAATTTGGCAAGTAATAAATTAAACTGTTCCAATAAACTACATTCACCTCCTCATCAATAATCTCATCATCTCTGAATAGTGGACGGGAAGGACTGTCTTTAACTATGGTATAGAAATACCATTTGGATTAGATGTATGAATTTCGATAAGGGAATCAAGCACAGCTGAATATGTGGCTATTCAGTGATGACGTGCCCCTTTTGGAATAAAAATTCAACAGCTTCAGAAGAGAATAACCCTTGGGGCTGGAAACCACCAATGGATATAAGAATGGAAATTGATTGAAAAGCCTAAAATGAGTGTTATTACGTACCAAAGACTCAAATTTTGGGTAAGTTGGCTTAATGAACATAGTACAGTCTAGTGTACTAGAAACTAGTAAACTAGGATAACATTACAACCAGGGTCTGGTTCGGGGATTTTATCCCAACCAAGATATCCTACGGACAGGATACCGGGATCAGGTGGAATTATAACCGTAAGCAAAAAGAAAATATACATTCTATAATCACTTTCATATGTATACTATAATAAACTGTAAATATTATATCTTTTCATAGAATTGTGGACAAAATAAGAATATATATTTACCAAAATATTAACTAAATCCCGAGACAGCGATCCCGTGTGACACCAACAACGATACTTTTTCGCGCCTAAAAGTCTAACTGTGTAAGGTGTACGCGACCGGCAGAAAAACATTAGAAAGTAGTAATATCTCATTAAATTTAACATGGATATATGTTATTTCAGTGATTATATTTACAAATAATATTTTTTATGAATTTATTTATATAATTTATTATATATAATATCTTGGGATTAGATAATTTGAGTTTTGTTTTAATATTTTACTGCTTATAATAGAGAAATTATACAAAATATTACTCATTAAATTTAACATAAATATATGTAATTTCAGTAATTATATTTACAAATAATATTTTTTATAAATTTATTTATAGAATTTATAATAAATTATATCTTGTGATTAGATAATTTGAGTTTTGTTTTAATATTTTACTGCTTATAATAGAGAAACGATACAAAATATTACTCATTAAATTTAACATAAATATATGTAATTTCAGTAATTATATTTACAAATAATATTTTTTATAAATTTATTTATAGAATTTATAATAAATAATATCTTGGGATTAGATAATTTGAGTTTTGTTTTAATATTTTACTGCTTATAATAGAGAAACGATACAAAATATTAATCCAAATGGTAGACTGTGAGAAGACGCGCGAAAGCATTGTGCCACATTTTTTTCTGCTAAGAAACAAAAAAAAAAAAAAAAAAAAAAAAAAGAATTAAAATATTCTTTTTCTCTGTAATTATCAATTCAAAAAGTTTTGTTTTGTCAACACTAGGCCTATTGTTTTTCTCTTACAGTTTCCATGTTTTCTTTACAATCGGGGGCGGAAAATACTATTAATAAGCCATAGACTTTGTTTTATTCTTGTATAGTGAAACTGAAATGGATAAAATAAAATTATATTTAGTGGAGAGAGAGAGAGAGAGAGAGAGAGAGAGAGAGAGAGAGAGAGAGAGAGAGAGAGAGAGAGAGAGAGAGAGAGAGAGAGAGTTTTCTCTGTAATAAACTATTTCATCTTTTAATTTGGTTATACATTCTTCTTCTCATTGTTATCATTAATTAATATTATTTTATTATTTATTATTAATAATATTTCATATCACTCATAATAGCAGGCGTTTAAAAATAGGGAAGTAGGGACTGATAAGATTATCTGAAAAAAAAATATGTTGATGTCAAAAATTATATTTAATTTGGTATACATTACACGAACAACTTACCTGGATCAAGATAAATAATTCTGGGGTTTTATAGGAAAGAAAAAAAAAACATGAAGTTGATTTGCAGTGTTTACGTGCCATTTAGGACCTTCATGTTTTTTTTTTTCTTTTATGAAAACGTATGATTATTCATGTTGATCCAAACAAGTTGTTCATATAGTGTATATCATCAAATTCGATATCAATCTTTACAAAAAAAAATCTTTAATTCCTATAAAAAAATCGAGATTATTTTATGATATTTACAAGGAACTTCAGCTATATTATTCTAGCCAATAACTTTTCTGTTTCTGTTAGAATGTTATATCGACTAACAAAACAAATGGGTCCATACAACGTAATTATGATTTAGAATTACTACTGAAAATATTAGCTAAGTGGCAAGATAATGGAACATCAGTTTCTTGGGCCTGGGTTCGATTCCTTGGTCGACCAAAAGCTATTATCAAAGTTGATTCCCCTTTGGGTCTCTAATCCCGAAGCAGAAAATCCGATATTATGAGGTATTTATGTCTTATATGAGTATAAATGAAAAACACGATTAAATGTGTAGTAATTATATATATATATGTATATTATTGGAAAAAAATAATTAGGCCTACTCCCCATGATGCCAAATAAACTTATCCTATTTTCACCTATAGTAGTGCTGATCCTGTTGTTTCTTTGAATTGCACAAAAAAAAAAAAAAATGGCTTATTGAGTAATTCTTTCAAGATTTTCGGTGATCAATCTATTCTGAAGAAGTGTTTTAATTCTTTCATTCTACCTTGTTTTCAGAATTGTTCTCCTGTCTGGTCTTCAGCTGCTGATTCTCATCTTAATTTGTTGGACAGAAACTTACGGTCTAATACATTTCTTATTCTTGATCTAGATATTAATCTTTGGCACCGTCGTTCAATTAGTTCATTATGCATGTTGCATAAGATTTTTCATAACTCTGACCATCCTTTACATTCAGATCTCCCTGGACAATTCTATCCTGTTCGTAATACTAGACAGGCAGTTAATTCAAATAGCCAGGCCTTCTCCATCATGAGGCTCAATACTACATAGTATTCTAGAAGTTTTATTCCAGCTGTTACCAAGTTGTGGAATGATCTTCCTATTCGGGTAGTTGAATCAGTAGAACTTTTGAATCAGTAGAACCTTTGAATCAGTAGAACTTCAAAAGTTCAAAGTTGGAGCAAAATTTAATGTTTTTATGTCGACCAGGTTGACACGAGTCTTTTTATAGTTTATATATGACATATCTATTTTTAACGTTGTTAATAGTTTATATATGACATATCTATTTTGACGTTTTTAGAATGATTTATTGGTAATTTGTTCTCATCATTTATTTATTTCCTTATTTCATTTCCTCCCTGGGCTATTTTTCCCTATTGGAGCCCTTGGCCTTATAGCATCTTGCTTTTCCAACTAGGGTTGTAGCTTGGCTAGTAATAAGAACAATGAGAATCTAGTCAATATAATTGATAGGCATATCCCTTCTCGTGAACTAATGTATCGATTCAAAGACAAACCATGGTTCAATGATTATTGTAGACGTGCTTATTTGGAGAAGCAGGAGGCCTATCATCTTTGGAAGGGTAACAGATCAGATTTGACTTGGAATAACTATACTCAGCTTAGAGCTTTTACCCAGAGAGTTTATAACTCAACTGAAAAGGAATACAATTTAACCATAAAAGAAATCCTTTCTTGTACAACCCAGGAACATAAGTGGTAGGCTACCCTTAAATCTGCACTCTTTGGTGTAGATGCAACAGTTCCACCTTTACTTACACCAGATGGCTCTGTCACTCACTGTCCAAAGGAAAAGGCAACCCTTTTGGTCGATGTGTTTGACAGTAAGCAGAGTAATGAGAAAATTGAACTTCCTCATTCATGTTTTCCTGAGTCTAAACTAACTAATTTAGCTTTTTATTCTCACGAAATCAAAACTCTCTTGATGGACCTTGATGCTTATGGAGGTGTAGACCCAAGGGTATTTTTCCTTTGTTTTTTATAAAGACTACAGATTCCTTTGTTCCATAGTTATCTGTTATTTTGTGCTAGTTGACAAGAAGGGGAGCTTTTAGCACTTGTCGGAGAATTGGTAATATTACACATTATGTAAATGTGTTAGTGGTAGCTCAAGTCCCACTGATTAACGCCCCATTTCCATAACTCCCATATTATCTACAATTTTTTAACGTCTTTTGACTAAATGTCTTCGTAGGTTTGCTGAAGGTAATCATGTGTTCCCTAGTTTGCATTTTGGTTTTCGTAAAGGCCTTGGAGCATGTGATGAGCGTCGTACAATCTCCAATATTGTACATAAATCCCTTGATTGTGGTCAGGAAATTCGTATGATTGGCCTTGATTTTAGTGCTGCCTTTGACCGCGTTAATCATAAGGCTCTTGTTTTCAAACTCAAACAGTTGGGAGTGGGTGGGTCGTTTCTTAGCCTCATAACTGAATTTTTAAGTAACAGATCGCAAAGTTGTTGTTGATGGGCACCATAGTGAATATTGGAATGTGATATCCGGTGTTCCCCAGGGTAGTATTCTTAGCCCATTACTTTTCATACCATATAACACATGACATGTGGTTTGGCCTAGAAAACAAGCTTGTTGCATATACAGATGATGCTACTCACTTTGCATCAATTCCATCCCTGAATTCAGATCTGGGGTTGTTGAATCCATTAATAGAGATTTAGCTAAAATTAGTGCATGTTGAAAATTATGGGGCATGAAGTTGAATCCTAACAAAACTCAAGTATGATTATAAGTAGGTCAAGGACAGTGGCTCCTCAACATTCAGATCTCAGCATTAATAATGTCTCTTTAACTTTGTATGACTTTTTGTAAATTGTAAGTGTGATTCTCGACAGGAAATTTACTTTGAGAAACAAATTAGGTCTGTGTCTTCTTCAATTCCACACCAAACTGACTTATTGAGAAAGTGTTTTAAGATTTTCGGTGATCAATCTATTCTGAAGTGTTTCAATTCTTTCATTCTACCTGGTTTCGAGGATTGTTCTCCTGTCTGGTCTTCAGCTGCTGATTCTCACCTTAATTTGTTGGACAGGAACTTACGGTCTAATAAATTTCTTATCCCTGCTCTAGATATTAATCTCTGGCACCATCGTTCAATTAGTTCATTACGCATGTTGCATAAGATTTTTCATAATTCTGGCCATCCCTTACATTCAGATCTTCCTGGACAATTCCATCCTGTTTGCAATACTAGGCAGGCAGTTCATTCTAATAGCCAGGCCTTCTCCATCATGAGGCTCAATACTACACAGTATTCTAGAAGTTTTATTCCATCTGTGACCAAGTTGTGGAATGATCTTCCTAATCGGGTAGTTAAATCGATGGAACTTCAAAAGTTCAAAGTTGCAGCAAATGTTTTTATGTTGAATAGGCAGGCATAACTCTTTTCATAGTTTATATATGAAATATGCTTTAATGTTGTCACTGTTTTTAATATCTTATTTTAATTGTTCATTACTTTATATGTCGTTTATTTCCTTTCCTCGCTGGGCTATTTTTCCTTGTTGGAACCCTAGGGCTTATGGCACCTTTTTTTTCCAACTAGGGTTATAGCTTAGCTAATAATAATAATAATAATAATAATAATAATAATAATAATAATAGGACGGCTGCGTCGTGTAGAGGGTTTCACCAATTCAGCTGCTTCTCTCAAAAGATTCTCTCCATACTCAATGGGAATGTTTTTCAAGATCCTTCGTGGTCTCAGGGTCCATCCTCCTGACAAATAATTTTTCATCCTTGCTTGTGAAACTCTAATTTTAAAATTTCAAGATATTATGCATATCTTAAGATCTTATTCTAACTTTTACGTAATTAATTGTTTTTAAATGTTTTGTTATGCTCAAATAAATTTTTCACTGTTCCTCAGTTTTATATTTAACTTCTGTGTCTTTGATATAGAAATTACCAACAACACATAACTGCTAACCTAACCTAACCTAACTTAACTAACACTGATTTAATTGGACCACATTTTATCGCAAAACTAATGATAAGTTCTCATTATAATTATTATCATTAATATTATTATTTGCTAAGCTACAACCCTAGTTGGAAAAGCAGAATGCTATAAGTCCAGTGGCCCCAACAGGGAAAATAGCCCAGTGCGGAAAGGAAAAACAGAGGTAAAGAAAATATTTTAAGAACAGTAACAACATTAAAATGAATATCTCCTATATAGACTATAGAGGAAGAGAAGTAAAATAGAATAGTGTGCCCGAGTGTACCCTCTAGCAAGAGAACTCTATTCCAAGACAGTGGAAGACCATGGTGCAGAGGCTATGACACTACACAAGACTAGAGAACAATGGTTTGATTTTGGAGTGTCCTTCTCCTAGAAGAGCAGCTTACCATAGCTAAAGAGTCTCTTCTACCCTTACCATGAGGAAAGTGGCCACTGAATAATTACAGTACAGTAGTTAACCCCTAGGGTGAAGAAGAATTGTTTGTTAATCTTGGTGTTGTAAGGTGTATGAGAGAAGAAACTATATACAGAATAGGCCAGACTATAAGGTATATGTGTAGGCAAAGGGAAAGTGAACCGTAACCAGGGAGAAGGATCCAATAGTATTGTCTGGCCATTCAAAAGACCCCATAACTCTCTAGCGGTAGTATCACAACGGGTGGCTGGTGCCCTGGCCAACCTACTTCCTACAAGTCTCAATTTCACATCTCATATAATATACAAATGGATATTTTGAAGGAGATAAAACAAAAAAATAATTCATTGTCTTTAATAACAAAGTAGAGGTCATATAACAGTTATGCATCCATTACTATGACAGAGACATCTATGGACAAGTTTTGCAAATGTGCGTTCCCAACAATGGCTATGGGAAAGAGTTCACAAAAATGAAGCAGTAAGATCTAGAATACAATATTCAAGTAACTGCCAAAATTCAAGATGTAAATAGATATGCACACGTAACATATTCAAGTATCACTCACGCATATAACTCATGCAAATTTAATGCCAAGAAAAAGAAACAAGGATGATATATATGCATAAACATTAAGTAAAAGTACACACCTAACCTATTCAAGTATCACTCACGCATAATAACTCATGAAAATTTAATAATAAAAAAAAAAAACTAGGATAATATATATGCATAAACATTAAGTAAAAGTACTCTCAATGAAAAATACATATGATTTAAACAAAAGTGATTAGATTTTAAGTGTAATTAACATAAAAAGTCTAAAATTAAAAAGATAACTTTTAGTAACATTACAGCACTGACCAACAGAAACTGTGCCTCCTACACCACACACACACACACACACACACACACACACACACACACACACACACACACCTCTTTTTACTCTGTCTATATCAATACATCTTTCATTAACTGACATTTTGTTTCTACTGGCTTCTTTTTCACTTACATCAATACATATTCTGGCCAGCATGTTTTTCTTTGCATACATGTAGCAAACAGGTCATATCTGAATTGCTAACTAATTAGCCTTTGTTTTGTATACACATCCATATTGATTATCAAATCAAATGACTTAAAACATATGTTTCCCTTTCTTTTGCAATGGATCTCTGGTGACGTCCATGAACGCACACAACCAAGGCCTTCTTTCTCTATCTGAATAATGGGAAAAGTAACTAAGCTTCTCAAATTCTCTCAAATTAGCTTGTCAGCCAAATAAGGGCTTCCTCAAGGTATAGAAATTAAACAACTGCCAGGTGATCTGAAATGATGTTGATTTGTTTCATATACAAGATGAGAAATGGGTTGATAAAACAGATGTGGATTCACCTAAATGGAAAAGGAACTAATAGAAAGATCAACTTGATAAGCAGAAAGTGGAGAACAGCTAGTGACAATATCATATCAACAGCTTACAGCTTCATGCCTTTGCTGCAATCAGGATAGACCGTTTGAGTGTGAAGCCTTTGGTACCATCAGGTCCTTTAGGGAATCGCATAATGTTGTCAGGCAAGAAGGATGAAGATTCCATACGTCGTCGAAGACTTGGGGAGGAAGATGGCGTTGAAGAAGGAGATGCACCATCATTACGTCTGGCCATAGCGCGTCTCTTGAGCCAGGGACTCATGGGCATCAAACTGCTATCATAGTTTGAGTTCTGGGAGGAGCGGCCATTAAGACGAGGAGAATCCGTTTTAGAATCCATTGTCGAGCGTGGAAGATTTCGGCGAGGGAGGGGCAGTGATCCAGGAATTTCATATTGATGGTAAGAATGGAAGTTATCTTCAGTAAAGACCCTGTAATTGTAATCATCAGGGGAGGATGATGGCGAAGGATGCTCATATCTGGCATGATAAGGGGATGGCGGGGATGATTCCGGGGATGAGGTTACTTTGGCATTTCTCCTTTTGGTGATTGGCGAGACACAGGGAGAAGATGCAACTGAAGACGATGGAGTCCTCAACTTTTTCAGAGGTGTACGACCTTGATACACTGGTGAAGGAGGCTCCGATAGCTCAGAGTTGCTGTAGTATGCGCTCTCTGGATCCACTTTTCCTTTAACACACAGTAATACCTCCTGCTTCTTACGAGGAACTTCCATAATCTTCATCTTACATTCATTAGCATTGTTGTTGACGTACCTCATGACTTGGCGAGCGCAGTGAACTTTTTCATATTCCACCAGTGCACAAATGGTCTGAATAATCCCTGGGTTTTCTTGTTCAGCTAACCGAACTTCAGTTAATGTTCGTCCACCAGGTTTGAAAACCTGTAGGGA
>NC_090725.1:305748538-305751038 GCF_036898095.1 Palaemon carinicauda | reverse complement strand
GATCCTTCTCTCTGGTTACGGTTCACCCTCCCTTGGCCTACACATACACTGAATAGTCTGGCCTATTCTGTACATATTCTCATCTATCCTCATACACATGACATCACTGAGATTACCATACAATTCTTCCTCTCTCAAAGGGTTCACTACTGCACTGTCATTGTTCAGTAGCCACTTTCTCCTTGGTAAAGGTAGAAGACTCTTCAGCTTTGGCAAGCAGCTCTTCTAGGAGGACATTCCAAAATCAAACCATTGTTCTTTAGTCTTGGGTAGTGCCATAGCCTCTGTACCATGGTCTTCCACTGTCTTAGGTTAGAGTTATCTTGCTTGAGAGTACACTTGTTTCGTTAAAGCTTTCATAGTTTATATAATAAATGTTTATCTTAATGTTGTTACTGTTCTTAAAATGTTTTAATTTTCCTGTTTCCTTTCCTCACTGAACTATTTTCCCTGTTGGAGACCCCGGGCTTATAGCATCCTGCTTTTCCAACTAGGGTTGTAGTTTAGCAAGTAATAATAATAATAATAATAATAATAATAATAATAATAATAATAATAGCCTTTAATATTCCTCTTGATAGCACACTGCCTAAATTTAAATATCAGCTTTACTTCAACTCTTGGGCATAGGTTCGAAATCTGGCCAGGGCAGAGGTGCTTATTCTGAAATGAATTAAACATTGGTTCCGTGGTATCTTATTATTGCTCACTTCTATTGCATCTTTGAGAGAGAGAGAGAGAGAGAGAGAGAGAGAGAGAGAGAGAGAGAGAGAGAGAGAGAGAGAGAGAGAGAGAGAGAGAGAGTTACAAGAATTATGGGTGTCTCAAAGACTTTTTAGTCCATCCGGGGGAGACTCCATTTGCTCTTGGGTAGAGCGAATTGGTTTAAACATTTATAGTTTTTATGATCTTGTCAAACTTATTCTGTAATTATTTTACCGTGTTACTGTTCACTGCATTTACTGGAAGTCTGTTCCATGTATTTGCTATTATATATATAAAGAAATGACCACATTGAGTGATGTATCTTTTCAAATCCAGTTGTATTCGTCACCTATGGACCGATTTGTGCTAAGCGTGAAGAGGTTGTTGTAGTCTACATTTGTTATTCCTTTATTGAGAGAGAGAGAGAGAGAGAGAGAGAGAGAGAGAGGGAGAGGAGAGAGAGAGAGAGAGAGAGAGAGAGAGAGAGAGGAGAGAGTCAATTCAGCATGTTAAAAGAAGCCACACTAAGGTGACGCAACAGTAAAGAAACTATCACAAACTCAAAACCAAACATGTGACATCCGTCTCAACTTTGCAACCATGCACATAGACTCACCTAAATAGCCTAACACGTGCATGTCAAACAATAGGGTTATTGTTTTCTATTTTTTTTTTCCAAAGTGAGCTGTAAAATTATTGTGGGCGTTGATGATGACGCCCAACAGTAACAACAAAGTCTAATAATTTTTTTTTTCTTCTTATAAATCCGTTAGTTTTCACCTTCACTGCTTTTTTCCACTGGCCAATGTGGTAACGTCCCTAACTGGTGAACGCCAGACTGGGGTTCGAGTTCCGCTCAAACTCGTTAGTTTCTTTGATCGCTAAAACCTCACTATCCTTGTGAGCTAAAGATGGGGGGTTTGGGGGAGCCTATAGGTCTAAATGCTGAGTCATCAGCAGCAGCCATTGCCTGGCACTCCTTGGTCCTAACTTGGGTGGAGAGGGGGCTTGGGCGCTGATCAGTATATATGGTCAGTCTCTATGGCATTAACAATTCCTGCTTGATAGGACAATGTCACAGTTCCTTGCCTCTGCTATTCATGAGCGTACTTTAAATTATTTTATCTTTTTCACTCCTAGTATTCCACTCTCTTAATGGCTATAAAACGTTTTAAATGTGTTTTTAACTCGCTAAATATTCTTGCAGTACATTTCCAGTGGCGCATACGAGATGTACAGTGAGGTTAGAGTTACATGTATACATCATCATCATCATCATCTCCTCCTACGCCCATTAACGCAAAAGGGCATCGATTAGATTCCACCAGTCATCTCTATCTTGAGCTTTTAAATCAATACTTCTCCCTCCATCATTTACTTCCCGCTTCACAATCCTCATCCATGAATTCCTGTGTCCAACTGTACGAACATATTTAACCTAAAGAGGACAAAAAACTAATGGAATTGGATTACAAGTCACGAGATGTGTATAATAGTTTTTAACCCACGAGGGAAACTGATTCACTTCTTTTAAATGGAGAGCGTGTCACGTGTGTGAAGAATTTGTTAAAGAGAAGCCTTAAGAAAATTCTATTATAAGTAAACGACGTTAATGATGACAGTGACAACAAAAGGAGAGAGAAGAAGCCTAAGTTGTTTTAGATGAAAGCCTTAATGGGTCAATATTACTGGAAAAATACAGGTTCAAAATTTTATGTTGGCCTATAGATCTACCTCGAACTTCGTGAAAATAGACCCAAGTCTGTAACAATGTCTTCGGAGGTATTTACATGTA
>NC_090725.1:305723538-305733538 GCF_036898095.1 Palaemon carinicauda | reverse complement strand
ACTAGGGTTATAGCCTAGCTTGTAATAATAATAACAATAACAACAACAACAACAACAATAATAATAATAATAATAATAATAATAATAATAATAATAATAATAATAAAACTTCATTGTTATTATTGTCTTTGATCATCTCTTTTTAAATACTACATTGTATTGTATAGTGTCCATTCTACTACGAGGAAATTTCTGTATTTCTGCGAGTTTAGGAAAAGAATTCTTATTTACGGGTGTGGCGGCGTGGTGGTCTGGGGTTCGAGTCACGCTCAGCGCTCGTTAGTTTTATATAGTGTCTACAACCTCACTATCCCTGTGAGCTAAAGATTGGGGATTTGGGGCAGCCTATAGGTCTACCTGCTGAGTCATCAGTACCCACTGTCTAGACCTTCTTGGTCCCAGCTTGGGTGGAGAAGAGACTTAGGCGCTTATGATATGTATCTATGGTCGGTCTCTATGGCATTGTCCTGCTAGCCAGGGCATTGTTACCGCCCCTTCTCTGCCATTCATGAGCGGCATTTAAAATGTTTTAAAAATTTCTTATTTTAATTGTTCATTATTTCTCAGATCGTTTATTTATTTCCATATTTCCTTTCCTCACTGGGCTATTTTTCTCTGTTGAAGCCTTTGGGTTTATAGCATCTTGCATTTCCAACTAGGGTTGTAGCTTAGCTAATAATAATAATAACAACAAAAACAACAACAATATTAATAATAATAATAATAATAATAATAATAATAATAATAATAATAATAATAATAATAATAATAACAAATAGGCTTTGTCCTAATGACTTCTGGGACAAGAAAATTAATGAAATTGAAGAGAAAAATACCTGATAAAAAGTTGATGCAATTTTAAGTTCAGTGCATTTGCTGTCTGGTATATCAAATTTTACTTGGTATTAAAAGATGAGGAAACAAGAGGAAATTCGAAAATAGAAATGGTTAAAACAAGAAATGTTGATTTGCATCACAGGTCACTCTTACATCAACACATCAACAAAAACCTTATACAATACTATGGAGATACAACAGTGTGTATATATATATATATATATATATATATATATATATATATATATATATATATATATATATATATATATATATATATATATATATGCATTTGCATACATATACTGAATATATATAAAATACACGCACACACACTATATATAATATAGAGGCACATATAAATAAAATGTTTATTATATATATTATATATATATATATATATATATATATATATATATATATATATGTGTGTGTGTGTGTGTGTGTGTGTCTTACTTCTAACCGTAATCGAACAGTTTAACATGTTATTTCAAAAAGGCCCATAAAAGAAACAAAGAAAATATGGTGATTTATTCATATTTCCTTTGTTTCTTTTATGGGTCATTTTGGAGAAACACACACATACACACACACACACACACACACACATATATATATATATATATATATATATATATATATATATATATATATATATATATATATATATATATATATATATGTGTGTGTGTGTGTGTGTGTTTGTGTGTATATCATCATCATCATCTTCATCATCCCCTCCTACGCCTATTATAGTTTATTTATGACATATTTGTTTTTGATGTTGTTAATAGTTTATATATGACATGTCTGTTTTGACGTTGTTATTTATTTTAGAATGATTTATTGTTAATTTGTTCTCTTCATTTATTTATTTCCTTATTTCCTTTCCTCACTGGGCTATTTTTCCCTGTTGGAGCCCCTGGGCTTATAGCATTTTGCTTTTCAAACTAGGGTTGTAGCTTGGATAGTAATAATAATAATAATAATAAAAGGCCCTCGGTTAGATTTCGCCAATCGTCTTTATCTTGAGCTTTTAATTCAATACTTCTCCATCCATTATCTGCTACTTCGCGCTTCATAGTCCTCAACCATGTATAAATATAAATATAAATAAATAGATATATATATATATATATATATATATATATATATATATATATATATATATATATATATATATATATATATATATATATATATATATATATATACAAATAAATATAAAACATACGCAGAGAACTTACTATACAGTACACTCGAAAACAAAAGAGCGAGGTGGAGGAAATGTGATGAAGCCCAGTGTGACATTCCTTAACCTTGAGCAGGCCAAGTGTAAGCCTTGTCTTATCTTCGTACGTAGTCCCTTTTTCCCAACCAACTCACGTTCGCTCCTCTGAGCACAGGAAACCGATGTGTAAAGAGACGGCTAATCCTATTTGGCGAAGGATTCACGTGTTATCATGTCCAGGAATCGAGGGTTTTCTTGTTTTTCGTCTTATTGGTTAGGTTATTAAAGACCCTTTTCTTCATATCCTGTCTTAAATAATTGAAGTATCTAAATGAATATTGGTTAGAGGATTATTACTATTATTATTATTATTATTATTATTATTATTATTATTATTCGGTAGTAGACCCTATCTTAGGCAAATTTTGTTGAAAAATAATGGCTGCCTCAGTTGCAGAGTATATTATTATCACCATCATCATTAATATTATTATTATTATTATTATTATTATTATTATTATTATTATTAGCAAAGCTACAACTCTCGTAAGAAAAGCAGGATGATATTAACCGAAAGACTCCAACAGGGAAAAATATCCCAGTGAGGAAAGGTAATAAGGAAACAAATAAACTACAAAAGAAGTAATGAATAATATGAAATACCTCAACATCAGTAAAAATTTTGAAATAGATCTGCCACATATAAACTATGAAGAGACATATGTCAGCTGTTCATCATAAAAAAAAGAAAAAACAAAAAAGAAAAAAAATATGCTGCTGCAAGTTTGAACTTAGGAAGTTCCCCCGATTCAACTGCCCGTTTAAGAAGCCAATGGAGACATTGTACTATTAAAAAATTCTGTATCCAGTTGGTTTCATTATAGAAGCGCTCGTTTTATCTAACAATGGAGTTGAAGCGTAGACACAGCCATTATCAGTGGCCAGGGGTAATATCATGGCTCTCTCTCTCTCTCTCTCTCTCTCTCTCTCTCTCTCTCTCTCTCTCTCTCTCTCTCTCTCTCTCTCTCTCGCCGTGTTTCTCTGTTTCGATCATAATCAGGGAAGGGTGTGTTGAAGGTTAACAATGGAAAACAGAAATACATTTATACATTTGTTTGCCTGACTCGACATGACGTTAACAAGAATAGATTATCTTCAACCGTTGTTTGGACAGGGTACCTGGAAAAGTATTATAGTATGCTACAGGTATTTTTACCTCCGCCAACGAAGTTGGAAGGAGGTTATGTTTTACCCCCTGTTTGTACGTATTTGTTTGTGAACAACTTCCTGACAACAATTTTAACCGTATAGTAATGAAACTTGCAGTGTTTAACTGTTATGTAAAAATGTGGAAATTATTAAATTTTGGAAGGTCAATGTCACAGTCAAGCAAAATGTTCACTTCAGGTAATCTGCCATAAGTTTGAACATCGTTATCATAGAGGCTTCAAACTTGGTTCATATTTGAGTGTATGAAAATCCACGCCAATTAATACATGTTATTATTATTATTATTATTATTATTATTATTATTATTATTATTATTATTATTATTATTATTATTATTTGCTAAGCTACCACCCTAGTTGGAAAAGCAAGATGCTATAAGCCCAGGGGCCCCAACAGGGAAAACAGCTCAGTGAGGAAAGGAAAAAAGGAAAAATATATTTCAAGAATAGCAATAACATTAAAATAAATATTTCCTATATAAACTATAAAAAACTTTAACAAAACAAGCGAAAGAGAAATTAGATAGAATAGCGTGCCCAAGTGTACTCTCAAGCAAGAGAACTCTAACCCAATACAGTGAAAGACCATGGTACAGAGGCTATGGCACTACCCAAGACTAAAGAACACTGGTTTGATTTTGGAGTGTCCTTCTCCTAGAAGAGCTGCTTACCATAGCTAAAGACTCTCTTCTATCCTTACCAAGAGGAAAGTAGCCATTGAACAATTACAGTGCAGTACTTAACCAATTGGGTGAAGAAATTTTTTTTGTTAATCTCAGTGTTGTCAGGTGTATGAGGATAGATGAAAATATGTAAAGAATATGCCAGACTATTCGGTGTCTATGAAGGCAGAGGGAAAGTGAACCGTAACCAGAGATAATTATCCAATGAAGTACTGTCTGGCCGATCAAAGGACCCATAACTCTCTAGTGGTAGTATCTCAACGGGTGGCTGGTGATCTTTTAACGTTAAAGATCAAGGTCACAGTCAAGCAAAATGTCCAATTCACGTAATCAGCCATAAATTTGGACATCGTTGTCACAGAGACTTCAAACTTGGTTCATATTTGAGTGTATGAAAATCCACGGCAATTAATACATGTTAAGGTCAAAGGGCAAGGTCGAGAAATAAGCTGTCGCGGCGGAGGTCTGCGCTCCACTGAGTGCCCCCTCTACTGTTCTTTTTTATGGTATTGTACTATCTGGAATTTAGCAATATCAAATAATATAACTTGTCATTGAGGGTACACTCGGGCACACTATCGTATCTCATTTCTCTTCCTCTTGTTTTATTTGAAGTGTTTTTTATAGTTTATATATGACAGATCTATTTTAATGTTGCTACTGTTCTTAAAATATTCTATGTAAATTGTCCATTGCTTCTCTTGCAGTTTATTTATTTCGTTATTTCCTTTCCTCACTGAGCTATTCTTTCCGTGTAGGAGTCCTTGGACTTATGGCATCATGCTTATCCATCTAAGGTTGTAGCTTAGCTAATAATAATAATAATAATAATAATAATAATAATAATAATAATAATAATAATAATAATAATAATAATAATAATAATATACTGAATTATTTTCATGATAAACCGAATAAGCGTTTTGTAAAAATGCACACTTCCCGGAACCATGTAACATGTGGCCCACTTTGGAACGTGCAAACAAGTAGCCCACTCTGGAGCGTGCCAAATCGTCCAGCTCCTCGTGTCGGAAATAGCGTTAAAACGTGGAAACCTTAAAACAAAAGCTGACTGCCACTTGTTTAAATTGCTCATCAACAACAGTATTTAAAGTATTATTGTTTGCACGTTTTCGGAGAAGTGGGCATTTTTTACACTAGTTAAGGTTTTATCTTAAAAATACTTCAGTATATTATTATTATTATTATTATTATTATTATTATTATTATTATTACTAGCTAAGCTACAACCCCAGTTGGAAAAGCAAGATGCTATAAGCCCAAGGGCTCCAACAGGGAAAAACAGCCCAGCAAGGAAAGAAAATAAGGAAATAGATAAACGATATAAGTAATGAAATTAAAATAAAATATTTTAAAAACATGAACAACATTAAAACAGATATTTGATATACAAACAATAAAAGGACTTATGTAAGCCGGATCAACAAAAACATTTGCATCGATTATTAAAATGAAGTAAATGTCAATCAGCAAAATGGGGTGTAATTGTAAATACTCTCTCTTTCTCTTTAAATGAGAGAGAGAGAGAGAGAGAGAGAGAGAGAGAGAGAGAGAGAGAGAGAGAGAGAGAGAGAGAGAGAGAGAGAAGCTTGAATTTGCATGGCAAAGTGTCATTGTATATACACTCTAGGTTGATTGAGGAAAGCAAAAAGTTTGAATAGCACAGAGAGAGAGAGAGAGAGAGAGAGAGAGAGAGAGAGAGAGAGAGAGAGAGAGAGAGAGAGAGAGAGAGAGAGAGAGAGATGGCTTGAATTTTCAAAGCAAAGTATCATTGTAGAGATACACTAAGTTTCCTAGTAATGTGTCATAGTACAGATACAGTGGAGTTACAAGGAGTTACAAGGATTTTGGATGTCTCAAAGACTTTTCAGTCCATCCGCGGAGACTCCATTTATTCTCTGGCAGAGAAATTTAGTTTAAGCATTTAGTTCTTATGATCTTGTCTGACTTTTATTCTTGAACTCGTTTACCGTTTCACTGTTTACTACATCCGCTGGAGGTCTATTCCAGGTATTTGCTATTTTGTATGTAAAGAAATTGCCACATTGAGTGTTGTTGTATCTTTTCAATTCCAATTTGAATCCGTTACCTCTGGACTGATTTGTGCTAAGCGTGAATACTGTAGATTGTTGTAATCTACATTTGTTATTCATTTAAGAATTTTGAATGCCTCTATTAACTGTAACTGTCCCGTTAGTCGTCGAGTTTGTAGATTAAATAAGTTCAAATGTTCCATCCTCCGTCTATATCTAAATTGCCTTAGTGTTGGAACTATAGTCCATTTCTTTTAGCGATGCATATTTGCACCGACTCGCAGCGGTGCCCTTTTAGCTCGGAAAACTTTCCGGATCGCTGGTTGGTTGGACAAGATAATTCTAACCAATCAGCGATCAGGAAACTTTTCCGAGCTAAAAGGGCACCGCCGCGAGTCGGTGCAAATATGCATCGCTAATAGAAATGGACTATAGTTTGGTGGCCCTAGCTTGCACTGCATCCAGTCTACCTACATCCTTCTGAATACTTGGAATCCAGAATTGGACTCCGTATTCTAGATGGGGTCTTACTAGTGATATGTACAACTGTAGTACAGTTTCTTTTTTTCTGCATTTGAATTGTCTCTTTATGTCACCTATTAGTTTTTGTGCTTTTGTTTAAGCTTTTATGCTCTGATGAACTTCAAATCCTTGTTGATAATAATATCGAGATCTTCCTCCTGGTCCACACTTTCTATTTCATTACCCAGCAGTGAGGAATCTGATTGTGGGTTAATATAACCTATGTGCATGACTATAGTTCCCACAGTTGAAAGGCATTTGCCATTTTCTAGAGAGAGAGAGAGAGAGAGAGAGAGAGAGAGAGAGAGAGAGAGAGAGAGAGAGAGAGAGAGAGAGAGAGAGAGAGAATATGAAGTCCTTAACGAAAACAGCAGTGCACTAGAAAATATTCTTACAAGTTGAGAAACAAACTATATGATTTCATTTCTACTTGAATGATCACCAGTTAACGATCGATTTTCTAAACGCCCCACAGAGGTCAATACGATTAACAGCATATGGCTTCTGGATAAACAGAAAGTCAAATAGTTGATTAAATGGTAAGTATTACTACCAAATTTATGGTGGAGTTAAATGCATAAAATTATGGCAGGTTATATGAAACTGAAAATGGAAACATCAACCTCATGATCGATAAAAAAAAAAATTGAAAGAATAAATTGAACTATAGTCAATTCTTTCTAGTGAGGCAGATTTGCACCGACTCGCAGGGGTGCCCTTTTAGCTCGGAAAAGTGTCCTGATCGCTGATTGGTTGGACAATATAATTCTAACCAATCAGAGAGCAGGAAACTTTTCCGAGCTCAAAGGGCATCGCTGCGAGTCAGTGCAAATGCGCCTCATTAAAAAAAAATTGAGTATACACTCTCACAACATCTTATGGATGGCTGCACTAAAGCTTGCATAATGCATTTTTCCTTCAATATCTGAAGACCTAAACTTTGGTGGGTGTGGCCTATTTTTTTTACACATTCTCCTCATTCTTCATAATCCCAAAAATTCTACTTCATTCAAGGTGTTAACTACTGCACTGTAAGTGTTCAGTGGCTACTTTCCACTTGACAATGGTCGAAGAGACTCTTTAGCTATGGTAAGCAGCTCTCATAAGAGAAGGACACTCTAAAATCAAACTATTGTTCCCTAGTCTTGGGTAGAGTCATAGCCTCTATACCATGGTCTTCCACTGTCTTGGTTTAGAGTTCTCATGCTTGAGAACTTACTCGGTTATTTTCCCTGTTGGAGCCCCTGGGCTTATAGCATCCTGCTTTTCCAACTAGGGTTGTAGCTTAACAAGTAATAATAATAATTAAAAGCGGAGATACATATGTTAGAAAAAATAAAAGGATGCATCTGTGTAACTTCAGGTTGTTCAGTCACGTGGATGGATGGCACTATAGTCAATTCTTTTAGCGATGCAGATTTGCACCGACTCGCAGCGGTGCCCTTTTAGCTCGGAAAAGTTTCCTGATCGCTGATTGGTTGGACGAGATAATTCTAACCAATCAGCGATCAGGAAACTTTTCCGAGCTAAATGGACACCGCTGCGAGTCGTGCAAATCTGCCTCGATAAAAGAAATGGACTATAGGTTAGGGGAAAGAATGCTAAGAAGTAGGATAGCAAGGTCGGTCAGGCAGTTTTATGCAAGATAAGGTTAAATGGCAGTGTTGTAGCGGGTTTTGATACGCATTATTATTATTATTATTATTATTATTATTATTATTATTGTTGCTGTTGTTGTTATGGGTTGTTGTTATTATTATTATTATTATTATTATTATTATTATTATTATTATTATTAGCTAAGCTACAACCCAAGTTGGAAAAGCAGGATGCTATAAGGCCAAGGGGTCCAACAGGGAAAATAGCCCAATGAAGAGAGGAAATAAGGAAACAGATAGAATGGTGTGCCTGAGTGTACGCTTAAGCAAGAGAAATCTAACTCAAGACAGTGGAAGACCATGGTACAGAAGCTATGGCACTACCCAAGACTAGAGAACAATGGTTTGATTTTTTAGTGTCCTTCTCAAAGAAAGACGACAACAGAAGTATCCACTGTTTTATTTCTTCTCTGAAGCAACCATTAGTTAGAAAAAAAAAAAAAAAAAAAAAAAAAAAAAAAAACTTCGTGCCATTTTGCTTTTAATTCTAAATCTTGGATTTGTATTTGTTGCAAACTCAATTTACCATCACAAGTGTTTAATTAGAATACAGTTTAAATTATTCGATTCTTTCGTTCCCAAAATGTTGTTAATACCTATAGAAACGTTCTTTTCACATCTTCAAAAGGGTGTTGAAAGCAGTATGCAAAAAAACTATCAACACTTTTATTTTTAACTCTCCAGTAGAGAAATATTGGCTCTTTTCAACAAAACCTAATCATCGTTTTCTAATAACTAAATAAATAGTTCCTCTTACTTTCCTGCATTCTAACCCCTTCTCAGCCAGTTTGCTAGGTCAACACATAAGGTTTCTCTAACCTTAGGAAAAATACTTACAGGCCCTAAATCTCTCTTAAGGGACGCTAACATTTAGATCTATTTGTTTTGTTATTTCCCAGTCTTTCAAAATGCCTAGATGATAATGCATATGAAAATATATTCATACAAAACTTAAAAAGTTTATAATTGCAGCCAATGTTTTTATGATGAACAGGCTGACATAAATCTCTTTATAGTTCATATATGAAAGATCTATTTTAATGTTTTACGCTTCTTTAAATAATTTACATTTGTTGTCCCTGTTTCTCTTGTAGTTTATTTATTTACCTATTTCCTTCCCCCACTGGGCTATATTTCCGTGTTGGAGCCCTCGGTCTTATAGCATCCTGCTATTCAAACTAGATTTGTAGCTTAGATAGTAATAATAGTAATAATAAACGAGTGTATAGCGTGCGTCCATTTCTAATATTCCTTCTTAAGTATGAACTCATTCTTGACTGCGCATAGAAAAATAATAGAAGGGAATAATAATGATGATATTAATAATGATAATCGTAGTTGTGAAATTCTTGACAGCGCATAAAAAATAATAGAAGGGAATAATAATGATGATAATAATAATGATAATCGTAGTTGTGAAATTCTTGACAGCGCATAAAAAAATAATAGAAGGGAATAATAATGATGATAATAATAATGATATTCGTAGTAGTGAAGTTTCTCTAGAGTGTCTTCTTGGCTTGGCGAGATTGACCACAGCAGGTAAAAGTCGTAAATGAAATGGAGAGATTGTTATTTCACATTGAGAGATTGTATTAGATCTGGATGGATATGGGCAAAATGCAATTCCAAATGAGAGTATAGAAGTTCATTTGGATGCAATTCTAAATGAGAATATAGAAGTTCATTTGGATGCAATTCTAAATGAGAATATAGAAGTTCATTTGGATGCAATTCTAAATGAGAATATAGAAGTTCATTTGCATTTCTCTTAGAGTAAAAACCA
>NC_090725.1:305693538-305718538 GCF_036898095.1 Palaemon carinicauda | reverse complement strand
TGAAAGAGGAGAATGTGTAAAGAATAGGCCAGACTATTCTGTGTATGTGTCAGCAAAGATGAAATGAGCCGTAACAAGAGAGAGGGATCCAATGTAGTACTGTCTAGCCAGTCAAAGGACCCAATAACTCTCTAGCGGTAGTATCTCAACGGGTGGATGGTGCCTTAGCCAACCTACTACCTATATTTGTGTCAAGTTCGAATGAGTATTTTTCTTGATCGTTCCGTATCAACATAAGAATGGGGAGGAGGGGTTCCATTTCTTAAATGGTTATCCCATTAATAAAATTCAATTTATTCCATGGAGAAATATTGCTTTCAGTTTATATTTTTCACGCTGTCATCATTTTTTTTTAAATTCTTATTTTGTTTCATTATTCAATTGTTAACTTTGGTTTCTTTTTTCCTTTGTGTAGTTAAATGCATTTTAGGGAGTTCGCTTTAACATTCCCCTTTGTGAGTTGGGATACCTTAAAGTGGTAAAAGGATTTGCGTAACCCCATGACTGACTAAGCTGTACCTGTCAGGGTCACCCATACTAGGTTGGTTTGCTGTAAGGGGATCAAACTAAAGTCTCCCATCATCACTAATCCGCAATGGCCGGCGTGGTGATGAAAACTGGCCAAACCTCGGACTTGAATTGACATGTCTGAGGCCTTTATTCAGCAGTGGCCTAAAAACTGCTGCATTTGTTGTTGTTGTTGTTGTTGTTGTTGTTCCTTTCCCATTATAACATTTATCTTTATTATTATTTTTATTATTATTATTACTATTATTATTATTATTTATTAAGCTAAAACCCTTGTTGAAATAGCAAGATGCTATAAGCCCAAGGGCTCCAACAGGGAAAGATAGCCCAGTGAGGAAAGGAAATAAATAAACGATATAGAATTAATGCACAATTAAAATGAAATACTTTAAAAACATTCACACTAAAACAGATACTTAATATATAAACTATAAAAAAAACCTATATCAGCCTGTTCATTACTACACCTGCTATCAATTGCAGTAACTACTTTATTCTTCTGGCAAAATATATATTTTCCTTCATAGCTATAAAAACTCTGTGTTTTTTCTTTGCAGAAAGTTCTCACCATCGTTTTTTTAGGTATTGTGTTACGAATCACTTTTTTTTTTTATCTTTTTTTTTTTTTTTTTTTTTTTTTTTTGCTGACAATGCATTTCTCTTCCAGTCGGCTTCACGCTTAGCCCAAAGCTTCCGTTTCTACGGCTTCTTATATTTGTTTCTTTTCTTCTTTCATTTGCTGATATTTCTACGGGGGAATGTTTGATGTTTTCCTCTATTTTCACTGTCTTCTGCAAACAGTTTCCTATTATATATATATATATATATATATATATATATATATATATATATATATATATATATATATATACATATATATATATATATATATATATATATATATATATATATATATATATATATATATATATATGTGTGTGTGTGTGTGTGTGTGTGTGTTTATATATATATATTTATATATATTAATATACATAAATATATACAATATAAATATATATATGTATATAAATATATATATATATATATATATATATATATATATATATATATATATATATATATATATATATATATATATATATATGTATGTGTGTGTATATGTATATATATATAAATATATATATATATATATATATATATATATATATATATATATATATATATATATATATATATATATATATATATATATCTCAATCTCCACTGTCCTTTATTTATTCCGCTGTTTACTATCTACGTTAAGTGGAATATTCCAAAAGCACCACTGCTTTGAGAAACGAGATTAGTTTTGAACCAAACAAAAGTACCGCATTTAAGTACATTGTTTTCAATGCGTAACAAACCTGAGAAATGTTGGAATGTTCATAAAATGGAAAGAAGCATTAAATATATAAAACGTAGATGAAGGTAAGTAAAAATAGAAATGATAAACTTTATAATCAATAACTGTAGATAATTACGTTGATTAAATCCCAGGATAATTAACGGTACACTCGGGCATACCATTCTATCTCATTTCTCTTCCTCTAGGTTTGTTACTTTTAAAGTCTTTATAGGAAATGTTTTGATGTTAGCGTTCTTAAAATGTTTCATTTTTCCTTGTTTTCTTTCCTCACTGGGTTATTTTCCCTATTGGGGCCACTGGGCTTATAGCATCCTGCTTTTCCAACTAGGGTTGTAGCTTAGCAAGTAAGAAAAATATCAATAATAAGACTCCGGGCTACTCGTATTTTAAAAATGTTTTCAATAACATGAGCAAGAAAACATTATAGATTGAGCTTAGCAAGTAATAATAACAATAATAATAATAATAATAATAATAATAATAATAATAATAATAATAATAATAAAACACCAGATCCAACCAATCATTGATTTGGACGGTAATATGTGGCTTTCCTAAGTTTTAAGACCACATGCCCTTCATTTATTTATTTCCTTATTTCCTTCCCTCACTGGGCTATTTTTCCCTGTTGGAGCCCCTGGGATTATAGCATCTTGCTTTTCCAACTAGGGTTGTAGCTTGGATAGTAATAATAATAATAATAATAATAATAATAATAATAATAATAATAATAATTAAGTTATCTGGTGTCACTGCCAAAAAAAAAAAAGAATATATCTCTCAGACAATGATGATTCACAATAATATTAAGCTAAATCTCTATTTGGATGCAACAAAAGATGTACTAACTCTGGAGAGTTATTGGGTCCTTTGTCAGGCCAGACAGTATTACATTGGATCCTTCTCTCTGGTTACGGTTCACTTTCCTTTTGCCTACTCATCCACCGAATAGTCTGGCCTATTCCTTACATATTCTCCACTGTCCTCATACACCTGACAACACTGAGATTACCAAACAATTCTTCCTCGCTCAAGGAGTTAAGTACGGCAATGTAATTGCTCAGTGGCTACTTTCCTCATGGTAAGGGTAGAAGAGACTCTTTAGTTATGGTAAGCAGCTCTTCAAGGAGAAGGACATTCCAAAATCAAACCATTGTTCTCTGGTCTTGGATAGTGCCATACCCACTGTACCATGGTCTTTCACTGTCTTGGAACAGAGTTATCGTGCTTGAGGGTACATTCGGGTACACTTTTCCATCTTATTTCTCTTCCTCTTGTTTTTTAAAGTTTTTATTTTATATATGATTCATTTTATTGTTGTTATTGTTCTTATTTTATTTCAATTGTTAATTAGTTCTCTTGTAGTTTCCTTATTTCCTTTCCTCACTGGGCTAGTTTCCCTGTTGGAGCCCTTGGGCTTATAGCAACCTGCTTTTCCAATTAGGGTTGGGGCTTGGCAAGTAATAATAACAACAATGATGATAATAATAATAATAATAATAATAATAATAATAATAATAATAATAATAATAATTATTATTATTATTATTATTATTATTATTATTATTATTATTATTATTATTATAAAACACCAGATCCAACCAATCATTGATTTGGACGGTAAAATGTGGCTTTCCTAAGTTTTAAGATCACATGCCCTTGCATTAATCAACCAAAGTTATAGGCAGTGGGATAACCTTTGACTAAATAGTCCAACTGCAAGGCAGCAGTTTCCACAGTTATTGGCAGTAGGCCTGGCCTGTGAGTGACGCGTGTACGGATCCCCCTACTGGCGTGATAAATGCACGAGGGGTACCGCAAGGTTCACGACTGCGACCAAAGAAGCTGGTGACAGAATGGAAGATCAGTGTGTACTAAGAATGTTGGTACATTAACGGGAAGATTGAGGGAGATAGCGGATGTGATGGAGAGAAGGAGAAGGATAGATAGACATCCCGTACAGGAGACGAGAGAGGAAAAAAAGAGGAACTAGAGATAAGAAATGGGTATAAGCTCTATTACAGCGGGTCACAAGTTAGAAGAAATGTAGTTGGGGTTATAATTTACTTTACTTTGATGGCTGCTTTTCTGGTCCCATACAGCAGGAGAGCCCCATTCTACAGGACCTCCACTGTCGTTTTACCTTGTTCGTTCACAGTATTTATCTTTTCAAGTCACATATTGTTCATTTACTGTTAAATTGTCACTGTCAAAAGACTTATGAAATAAGTCTTCAGTTTCCTCTTGAAAGCCTTAATGTCTTCAATCATTTGAATGTTTCGTGAGAGCTCGGGGCCGCATATTTAAAGGCTCTGGAGCCCAAAGTGATAATAACTGGAAAGAATAAGTGCTAGAAGTAAAGAGAATAGATAATAGGCTTTTAAAGATACTAATAATAATAGGGGATCGGATTGTAAGTATAATTTCACCTTCTTGCACCTCAGATGGGTTGCCAAGAACAAGAATTATTTAGACAAAAAATTGAGGCAGGTATTAGATCAGTGAAAGAGGAGGAGAAGCTAATCATAGGAGCAGATA
This sequence comes from Palaemon carinicauda, assembly GCF_036898095.1. Lineage (NCBI taxonomy): Eukaryota > Metazoa > Arthropoda > Malacostraca > Decapoda > Palaemonidae > Palaemon > Palaemon carinicauda. The sequence goes on along the minus strand of NC_090725.1, from coordinate 305,714,106 downwards.
TGAAAAGTAAAGTGGGGAAGAGGAGGGATAGATATGAGGAGGTACGTGGAAGCCATGGTTTTATAATTAGAAATGAAGATGGGTAGTATTTACTAGAGATAGCTCAGAGTTTTAAATTGGCTTGTATAAATACCTGGTTTCAGAAGTTGGATAAGCACCTGATAACCTATGATGGTGGATGAGTGGAAAGCCCAATACATCACATCCTTGTTTGAAGAGTTGACAAAAGCAATTTGATTAACTATAACGTTATTTTGGGAGAAGCATGTGTTACACAACATAGACTGTAGTGATGGGTTTTAAAATGAGAAGGAGAAAACCCAAGAAGAGAAAGAGATCTAGAATTAAGATTTGGGACTTAAAGGAGAAAAGGGTGTGTAATTTAGGATGAATGTGAGAGACACGACTATGAATGTTGAATTTAGAGTGTACATAGTAACAGAGTGGAAAATATATGGAAGAGTAAGAAAGAAATATATGTTCGGGAAACAGCGGAATTAGTGGGAAGAACCAGCAAATATGGAGTGTCAAAAGGAGAGAAGTAATGGTGGGACAGAGAGGTGCTAGGGTCAATTAGAAAAGAATCGAAGGCATTTAAGGACTGGAAAGTGAGGCATGTACAGGGTGCAGAGCAACAGTACAGAGAAGAGGAAAAAATCGAGAAGGAAAGTAGGTATAGCTATTGGAAGAACAGTAGAGCAATTGAATGAAAGGTTAGGAACAAGGGAGGAGAAAAGGCTATCTGTAAGATTTCAAGTATGAAAGGAAAAAGCAAGGACAGGGTTTGGGGCAACTGGTATGGAAATATATTGCAAAACGACGAAGACATTAAGAGAAGATTGAGAAAATATTTTGAACAGCTATTGAATACTGGAAATGAGAGAGAGGAGATGGGAGAAGCACGAAGGGTAGATATGGAATGCAGAAGTGAAGCGGTCATTGTATAAAATGAAAAATGATAAAGCATTTGGTCCATCAGTATAAAATTAAAATGGTCTGGATAATAGCTATAGAGGAGGAAGAATGGATGCCGAGTTTATTAAGAGCAATATGAGAAGGCGAGTCTAATGGTATTTATATTCCAGCAGAAAGGTGATGCTATGGAATGTGGTAACTAAAAGGGAGCATGGTTTGAAAGTTTTTGAGAGGGTACCACATGAAAAATTGTAAAGATTTATAAACACCAGTATGGATTCATGAGGCGGGGAGGGACTGTGGATGCCATCTTTAAAGTAAGGCAACTACAGGAAAAGAGGCTAGAGGTTAACTAGAAGCTTTTCTGTGGTTTTGTAGATTTAGAGAAAGCTTATGATAGAATACCAAGAGAAGTGATGTTTTGGTGCTTGGGGAAAAGGAAAGTCCCGGAGAAGTTGGTTAGAATGGTCGAGATTATTTACAAAAGAACAAAGACAAATGCAATAACAGCCGTTGGAAAAAACAGAAATCTTTAAAGTTAGTGTTGGATTACACCAAGGTTCAGCATAAACCCTGTTTCTATTCATGCTGGTCTTGTGGGAGTTACTATATGCAGATGATTTGGTGATTACCATTGAAAATGAGAAAGACTTCCAGAGAAGGGTTGTAGAGTGGCAAGAGACTTTGGGGAGACGAGGCTTGAGAGTAAATGTGGATAAGATTGAAGCTATGGTGAGCAGCAAGGAAGGTAGGGACAGAATAGCCATGCACGAAAGTAGGAACTCTTACAAAACAGGTGGAACAATTTAGATACTTGGGATCTACTATAAGTCAGGGTGGAGGATGTGAGGCTGAAGTTGATAATGGGACAAAGGTAGCCTTGGGGAAGAGGAAGGGGGAGCTGGAGTAGTATGCGATAAGAAAATGCTAATCAAGCTAAAATTCAAGATCTATAGAACTGTAATAATATGTGTTGATGTATAGATCGGAAACATGGACTCTCAGACAAAAAGAGGAAGCAACGCCTGAGAAAACAGAGATGAGAAAGCTGAGGTGGATTTATCGGAATATCACTGCTTAAAAGATAGGAAAATAATGAAATATAAAGAATAGCAGGCAGAGTAAAGATTACAGAGGTCATAAGAGTGTCCCGGCAAAGATGGTGTGGGCACGTGTTAGCACATGTTGAGGATTGATGGTGAGGAGGGTGGGAAGGAAGTTATGAGGTCTTGGTAGGAATCTCTTAGAGGAGAAGAATGAGAGGGAGGCAGAGAAACAGATGACAAGATAAGGTGAAGGACGATATGGAGAGAAGAGGTTTTGCAGAAAAGGATGCCTTTGATAGAAGGCATTGGAGAGGGCGCATCAGGCAACTGACCCTTTAGTGTAGGGATAATGGTAGGAAAGAAGACGTGGGTCTCCTAACTATGCAGTCTCAAGATTGCACAATAAACTCACTCCATATCAGGAAGAACAATATAGTCTTTCAAGAATAAACTAAATTCTTTCTTATTTCCTGAGTGATATGAGAGTGTGGAGTAAGTCCACACTCACATAATTCTTTAAACGTGTCTACTTTAATGATGTCCACACCAAATGACAGCTGTTTGTCCTGCAGTTTGCATTTTAGTGGAGTGTGACTAACTCCTAGACTAGGTAAACAAGTAAATAATTTCCATTGGAAAATATCTGCTTTGGAATGATGGGTATAATATAACTTCCCGAAAAGTAAATGAATTAGATCTTATTCCCTTCATTCTTATATCTTCTTTGTAGGCTCAAGTTGTAAATCACTCTCAAATGCCTCTGATACCATTAACATCGCATTTGCTGAGCATCTGGAACATGTTCATGTTTCCTTTCATAGAATTTGGCTGTATGACATTGATTTCTTGGAAGGGGAAGATGAACGGACAGCTGTATAACAGCTACAATTAAACAAAATGAAGAATATTACACATGATTATCAATATCTTCAAAATTATGATTAGGTATAGCTAGAATTGGAATTGATTGATACTGATGGTATATATAGAACCTCCAATTCTGAATGAGGTAAGGGTAGTAAGCCTAACTCAAGTACAAAGTATGCATTTTATTTACAATTTCCAATAATTAAACGACATCTTAAGTCAGCCTATGTGGTCTGATGCCTTTGACCTCTCACACAGGCTTGGACACAGTGTCTAATATTGTGTTGTGTTATGGATGGTTAGGTTAGGATGCAATGTTTTATTTCCCTAATCCCTCACTCAAAAAAACCATTTCATACTGAGGTCCCCCATTAGGACATTGTCGCAATAGCACACAGAAAGATATTATTTCATATTCAGTTCAAAGCACCTTAAACTAATCAACTTCATTTATCTACTTCCTTATTTCCTTTCCTCACTGGGCTATTTTTCCCTATTGGAGCCCTTGGGCTTATAGCATCTTGTTATTCCAACTAGGGTTGTAGCTTGGCTAATAATAATAATAATAATAATAATAATAATAATAATAATAATTAATACATTCTTGCATATCTACAACAGCTGTATAACAGCCACAGAAGAGCAAAATGGAGAATATTTAACATAACTATCAATACTTTCAACTGTATAACTGCCCCAATTAAGCAAAAGGAAGAATATTTAACATAATTATCAATATTTTCAAAATTATGCAAGGAGTATGAGGTATAACTAGAATCAAATCAGATTGATGCTAATGGCACATCTATAATTTACAATTCTGACTGCGATATGAGTAGTAGGCCCAACCAAAGTACATAATATGTGTTTTATTCATAATTTCCGATATATAATGGGATCCTAGGTCAGGTTATGTGGTCTGATGGCTTTGAACACTAGCTTAGGTTAGGTTAAAATGGGTTGAATTGTAATTGTGTTGGGTTAGAGATGGTTAGGTTAGGAAGCATTATCTCATTTCCATAATCCCCCAAACCTAAACACCCAGTCCTCATCTAGACCTATTTAGCAGCCCATTCTCGGGTCCTGATTATTAACTTCCAAATGTAGCCTAGACAACCCTATTTGTCTTGGAAAAGAATCTCCATCTATAATAGTAGGCCTACCTATTTCGGACATATAATAATAAAAGAATTGTTTGAAAGTCAAACCGAGATATTTGGGTTTTATTGTAGTGTATTACAGGGCAATGTAACCTAAGAAAACAACTACTTTTTTTTTATTTGATTGCGGTTGAAATGAAGGTCAAATTCGGTTAAATCACGTTATTTACTATAGGAAAACATATATTTTCTGTTCGAAATCACACCCTGTAATACAATACAAATTAACCGATATTTGAAAGCTATACTCTCAACTCCTGAATTAAATCTTGACCAAAATTAAGTATTTACAGAGTTAGGCCTATGACTTATAACACACACACACAAGGAAAATCGACCATAGAAACCACACTGAAAACCAAAATATACCATCAAAATTGTTTGAGAAGAAAAAACTTATTTGGTGTCAAATATAAGGGGCATACTAGGCCTAACACTTAATTTTCAAATAAAAACAATGAATATTGTTTAGGCTTACCTTGAATACCAATGTTAACCCAATTTTGTCTTAAACGATTTCACAATTAGGGTAAATTCTAGCGTCATTTATCCATTCACAATTCAACTTTTAACTTACCGAAAGTTGTAATAAAAGAAAAGAAAAGAAAAAAAAAACGGAGTGAACATACGATCGGGCGGAGGAATACATTGTGAAATGAGGGTCATGTTATCCTTTTTGTAGACATTTATGAGCAAAAATGGAAAAAAATGGTGTTTTATTTAATCATAAATTGAGTGACTACTTAAATAGTGTCACTATTTGTAAATTGCATATATCATGGACACTTTTGAGTAACTAATCCATTTTTAATTAAGCATATTTTGAATATACAGTATATCAAATGTACGCTGGCATCACGAACTTCTGTTTGGTTGACTATGTTGACATGTCAGTTCCAAGTCGTTATTACCATTTGCAATTATTGCGTACCTTCGACCATGATACAAAGCCTGAAAGTTGATATTTTGCCATTTTGATGATAATATCTACGGAAATTACAATACGCTTTTCACAGACAACGCATAAAATCCAATTTAGATAAGAAGTTCAATCACACCAACCTTGAGATGAATCTTTATTTTTGGGCCTTAAAATTTAAAAGACAACAACTGATAAACCATGAATATTATGAGTATGATTAATACGTGTACGCGTACATTTGTTGAAAAATCCTGATAATGTTTTTTTTCATAATACAAAATATATGTTAGAATAAGCTATTCCGTCTATAGAGTATTTAGTACATCCCGTAAATTTAATAACTCTATTTACTGCACGTAATTACATTCCTTTGTTAGAAAGTAATGCCATGTAGGCCTACTTTAGGTCGCAGTTGTGTGTAAACCTAAAGACGCAGCCCATCTTAAAACGACATTGTTCCAATGCCAGTCACCCATGAAGCAGTCTATTTTAGCATCGTAACTGACACTCTTAATTGCATCATGGGAGAATACTTGGCTGGAAGCTTCTTATTGCAAGATCATATTTCACACCTTTTCACTTATATGAAAAAATTGAATTGATAGCTCCTTTTTGGGTTTTGAATACAGTTGAGCATGTAATTAAAAGTCGACCAAAATGTCAGCATTTTATCGTATCTAGAAGGTTTTAAAATTATGGTATTCAATTTAAATTAAATAACATAAAGATCTAGGTATCTATTGCATATAAGTTAATGTTAGAGTCGTAGGTTTTAAATGCAGCTAAGCATGTAATCAAAAGTCGACCAAAATGTCAGCATTTTATCGTATTTAGAAGGTTTTAAAATTACGGTATTCAATGTAAATTAAATAACATAAGGATCTAGGTATCTATTGCATATAAGTTAATGTTAGAGTCGTAGGTTTTAAATGCAGCTAAGCATGTAATCAAAAGTCGACCAAAATGTCAGCATTTTATCGTATTTACAAGGTTTTAAAATTACGATATTCAATGTAAATTAAATCATATGAGGATGTAGGTATGTATTACATATAAGTTGATATTAGAGTCGTAAGTTATGAATTTCTAATTTTAATGGGGTAATCGATCTGCATTGTGCAGAGCGACGCTCTTTTGTTTGTACCAGCTGGTCCGTGTGACGTCACAACAACAACATCAAAACAAAGATTTCACATCGTCGCGTGCAGATTCACTGCAGGTTTCTTTCTTTTTTTTAAGGGAGATTTTTTTTTTCGAGCCTCCTTTTGCCATGGGGGACCAGATAGATCAAGATGAGGTATGGTGTGACAATTTGGTTGATTTTTGTTTGTAATATAAGGCCATTTAAGCTCTGAAATAACCTAAGTTAAGTGGTTGGTTTCGAGCCAATGAGAAATGACGAAGCTTTCATGACAAAGGTCTTTTTGTTTCTTTGTTGATTGTCGACATTAAGAAATGATTAATTTTGATTTATATTGTTTCCCCCGAGTTGTTGTATTAGATTGGTTGCAGATTACACTTCTTAAGCTTGAAAATGCTTGCTTATAGACCATGAATGTCAACATCTAATGTGTACCGTAGGGTAGCTTAAGCGACCCTACCTTGCCATTGGAGGAGTTACCATAAATACTTTATTAACATATGCTACTTCTGTTAGGTGACTCACCGTGGGCCTATTTAATTTCCGTTTCATAGGTAAAGTAGGTTATAGGTAAGATAATTTGATTATTTACTATGGGTGATCGGGGTCCTATCTGCCACTGGCCCTTGCCATAGGGGTTTGGTAGTTTTTTTACAGTAAAGTTTCTCATTAGGGAGAAAATGTTGATTGGTACCGTTTAAACTTCATTATCGTAGACTATGATGGTGCTAGATGTGTTACCATATGTAAACAAAGGTCATTTGTAATTGCTTTGTTAGGGGCTGATAATTGCAGTCAATGTAGTATACAGGGTTAACTTTGCATTAACATAATAATCCTAATGAAGAAAAGAGGGTATTTTTGTTGTGAATTACATGGCAATGTAACATAGGAAAAAAACTACTGTTTATGATAGAAAAAATTACGATCTCTTCAAAAATGACACTCGTTTCCGTCGCAAATGAATAGTTTCAGAAATATATATACATCTATATCCTACGATAATGGGGGAACTCAGTGGGAACTCGGGGTTTTGGGTGCTCATATGGTGCTCATATTGTAATTATTGAAATTATTATTACTATTGAAATCATTATTATTATTAGAATTAATGAAATGATTGCTATTAATATTATGAATTTTATGTTATGAATCGTTTGTCTGACTTCAAGATATACAGTAACATGATCTGAAGGCAACGCCAGGAATATACGTAAACTCAGAGTCATGAGAGCAGTGATATTACGAAGTTTAAAGATGTGGACTACAGGAACTACTCTTTGCAATATATTACTTAAAAGTTCAATAATGTCTTATCTTGAGTCTTCCCCAACTGAGGGGGATTACATATTGGTAAAAATAAAGTTATCAATTGTTCATTTTACATTCCAGGTTCGAAAGAAGCGTTTGGCCCGTCTTGCAGCCGGTGCCAGTAATAGTAGTACCAACAGTGAGACGTCTCAGATTTCTGCCCCCACCTCACCAGTAAGGCCATCAGTTGTTGATATATTTTGGATTGTCATGAAATAATATGATTCATATAGTTTTAGCTATTGTTTCCTTTACTGCAAACTTTAGATTCATAGTGGTAAGAAAATGTAAAGTCAAAATGAATGAAGTGAAACATAAACATGTACAGTTAAGAACTTTAGTTTCTGATAGGCTATTTTTTCGGCGTTCATACTCGGGAGCGATAACTGCCAGAGCGATACTTTTATAAGCGACCACTTTTGAATGATATCTATAAATGAGTGATTTACATCGGAGCGATATTCTAGAAAATAGTGCGAAAGATAGTTGTTTCAAAATAGGCGAGGAAATTTCATTCACGAGTGATAGAGAAATTCGTAGCTACCGGAGATGCTCCACCCAAAATTATTCAAGAGAGATACAATCGTCAAGTCAAGAAGCAGCTACCAAAGTTGGTGCATCCAAAAATCTTGCAGTTACCATTAAAAAACAGAAAGAAAGGATGTATTCATTTCTTACCTTCAGCAATAAATTCCCAAAATTGATTGGTCTTACCATGACAATATACAGTTATATGTCCAAGGAACAGATTCTTCTATATTACTTAGCTGAAGAAGACAAACTCAGGATTCTGATTATTGGGACAAAGTATATGAATAGATTAATTCTTCAATACCTTAATTTCATGACTGGTTTATTGATGGGACTTTTAAAGTCATATTTCCCGGTATCTTTTACCAGCTTTTTACAGTTCATGTTGATGTATTGTCAAACAAGTCAAAGGGATAATTACCGCAGGTTTTATTTGCACAAAGAAAGAATACGCCGCTTTTATACTTTCTCAGAGGTTGTTCTTAAAACCTAGAGATGAACATTTAAACTTTAAAAATTCTACCTGGCCTTTTATGCTTTGATATAAATTTGAAATACTTTTTGTCATATTATTCTTCATATTTTTTACTTTTATTTTTTCATAGTTTTTCATTATTCATTTTTACTTTTTTAAATATTTAACTTAGCCGGTGAATATATATTAGCTGACGTTTCCGGCGGCTCGACAGAAAAAACACAAAAACTCGCGAGCGATCGCTATGAAGGTTGCGGGTGTGCCCACCAGCGCCAACTATCGGCCAGATACCGCATATACATGTAAACAGCTCCAATTCTTCTCTGTCGGTCTGATCGACAAGACGTACCATTACTAGCTGTTAACCTGGAGTTTTTCAACAGTCTTGGTGAAGTACTTCCTTTTGGTTTGAGCTTTCGCAGTGCAGGTGTTTTATCTTCAACTTAAACTATTGAACTCTTTTTTGGATAGATTTAATTGTTGATTACTTTGGATTGTTTTTTGGACTTTCTTTGACTTTTCAAAATGGCCGACCCTTCCCTTAATACGGAAGTGTGTTTTAGGCTTTTAGCAATTATCTTATCACGTTATAAATTGTTGTTGTTAATTATAAATTTTCCTCTATATATTTTATATCTCACCCGCCTTTATTAGGCCTCTTCGATTAGCTTTCCATTTATAATAAACATCAAGATAAATTTTAATGATTTGTTTATATGCGGCCTTACCTATTCCTCCCCTAATCCGAGAGTAGGCGGTCCTAACTTGGAAACCGAAGTTAAACAACGTTGAGCCCTTTCAACTTTTATTTTCGTTAAGTTTAAATCATTTGCTCTGTAAGAGTTATGAAATGAATATTTTTTTTAGTAGATTTTATGAAAGATTTTCTTTGAATAGTCTTCGTGCTGTTTCAAAGATGAACTAACGTTTGGTTTATTTATGCTACGCAGTTTGCACTCTATCGTTACGATAGAGAAAGAGAGAATCACGGTTTCACTTTGCAGAAAGAGTAAATCGATTCTGACGTTTTGTTCATTCTTCTTTCAAACTGAAATGTTTTAAATACTAATTTAAAGGAACTTGTTAATTTTCAATTTCTTAGTCCTTTCAGTTTTTTCCTTTGGTCAAATAACCTGTTTATTGACGAAGGGTAAGTGGGCTTTTCTCTTCTGTGTGAAATCAAGAGAGAGGAAGAGAGAACGTTCCGATCTTTATTCTCGTCCCAAGCGAGTAACGTTGTTCTCGAGTCAGTTTTTTTTACTCTCGTCCCAAGTCTCTGTACGGGGAGAAAGGATAAAACGTTTTTAGTTTTTATTCTCGTCCCAAGGCACTGTACGGTGAGAGATTGAAAACGTAGTTTTTAATGAACTAGTGTTTAGTCTCCTCCCCAGTCAATGATCCTTTTAACTTTATATATTTCCGTTTTATTCGATATATATGTTTACTGTGTTTTTGCTTGTATTAATGTGCTTACATTATACGACTTATTTCGCAATTATAACCTTTTGATGTAGGGGAGAATTGCGTGCTTCAGGTAGAAATCAGTTTTTATTCATGCCTAATGTGAAATTATTGAAAAATTCGATTTCAGTGAAGTAAGTGCAAAAACAGAAAATTGTAGTGATAAAGTGATAATTGCGCAAAGTGTTATCAGTGTTGCGACAGAGGGTTCGTCTGTTCGTGCCTGTCGTTCGCCTAGTCCGAGACCTCTTGCAAGCTCCCATGCCCCAGGGAGAAGTAATGTCGTAGGACTTATGGGTTCGAGAGGCTTTAACCAACGAACAGACGTTCCCTCTATGGTTTCAGGCGTGTCTCGTCAAGACCGCCCCTACCATAAGACGAGCGAGACGGTTTTCTCCTCGTCATCCGAAGGCTTATCGCGTAAGAAACCGTGGAGCAAGGTTTCGAGACCCTTAAAGCGAAAGTCAGTCCCTTCAGGACAGGTCCAGCGTCCTGGTTGTAGCCATTGGGACAGCTCTGACCCTGTGCAGTCATCGGAAGACTGCTCGACGCCTAAACAGAAGCGTAACACAGGCTCCGAGAGTCTTAGTGTAGGCAAGGTTTTGCAGTCACAGACGTTACCCTCGTCTCTTACCGCACCCATTCCCGTTGATCCTAAATGGGTTGTACTTCAAGACATGCAGAATAAGCTTGCCTCTCTTATGGAGGACTATTCTGCTGGGCAGGTTCACGATGATCCTCGCCGCTTAGCTGATCGAGATCCTGGCCGTCAGCCGCCCAAACGAGCCTTTACTCGTCCTGTTGACGTTGACGTTACAAAGTCACGTCAATCACGTTTTGTAGAGCCTCACTCGATGCAGTCCCGTGTTGACTTTCAGCCGCTTGTGGACGTTCAGCCGCTGCCGCTTGCTCTTGTTGACGTTCAGGACGTTCGCCAACCAGCGAAGTTGACTTGTTTTGACGTTGAGCGTCAAGCACCGCAGTCAAGAGTTGTTTTGACTGCTCAGTCTAGGCAGTCAAGGCAGTCTCGAGTTGACGTCGAGCGTCCTCCCGCACCTGTTGTTGTTGCTGGTCAGTCCTTTAAGCAGTTACATGACGTATCGTCCTTGACTGCTACTGATGCTCCTTTGCGTGTGGACTCTGCTTGTCAAGCATTGCCACCACAGCAGGTCTCTCCCTTGCTTGAGACTCGGCAATTGTCGGACGAGGTTCCTTCAGATGAGGAAGTTGCTGATCCTCCTCCTACTGATATTCCCTTGTGGACTCTGTCAGACGGAGAGGAGCCTAAAGCTGCTCAGCCCTCTATGGACTTTAAATAAATCATGCTGATTTTTAAGGATCTTTGTCCGGATCATTTTGTAACTGCTGCTCCTCGTTCGCCTAAACGTCAGAGTTTACACTAGGCCTAGCTACTTCGAAGCCATTGTTTTCTAAGCTAGTGCTCTCTCGCTCTTCTAGGAGAGCTTTATGTTTGCTAGGCGACTGGTTGATCACCAGGAGGAGTTTGGGGGAGACAGCCTTTGCTTTCCCTCCTTTTAAACTGGCTTATAGAGCGAGCGTCTGGTATGACACGGGAGAAGTTCTCGGCTTGGGAGTTCCTGCCTCTGCCCAGATAGACTTCTCAAACCTCATAGACTCTCCCTGGCGCCTGGCCATGAGACGCTCCAAGATTTTATGGTCGGCTTCAGAGCTAGACCATCTCCTGTTAGGAGTTTTTTCGAGCGTTTGAAGTTTTGCTGTACAATTATGTCATGCATAAACAAGGCTATCAGGGATGGCTCCAATAATCTGACAGCCACGTTCTCTGCAGGAACAAGACTATCAGGGATGGCTCCAATGATCTGGCAGCCACGTTCACTGCAGGAGTACGTAAGAGGCAAGTGCGCTCAATGTGTTCATTGTCAAGACAAACTTCACGATGAAGTCTACCAAGCTGTCTTGACAGCATTAATGGAAGGCGACTGGATGGTCTCTCTCGACCTTCAGGATGCATACTTCCACATCCCGATTCATCCAAACTTTCAACTACATCTGAGGTTTGTGGACGGAAAAGTAATGTACCACTGTCGAGCACTGTACTCCGACCTCATTCCTGCTCCTCTTGTTTTTACAAGGCCCTTGCAAAATGTAGCAAGCTTTCTACATTTTTTGAGGATTCAGAGCCTCCCTTTATTTTGACGACTGGCTAATCAGGGCGTTCGTCATTATATCGCTGTCTGTAGAGCCTCTAATGGACATTAGACCTAACCAAGGAGCTAGGTCTCATAGTGAACGTAGAAAAGTCGTAACTTACAGTATCCCATCCCAGACTATTTTTTTTTTGGGAATGGAGATACTGTGTCTGATTTTTCGACCCTTTTCGTCTCCCGCAAGAATGGAACAAGCTCTGTTAAAAGTCCTTCACTTGCAAGAGAAAAACAGTTGCTCTGTAAGAGTTTGAACTAGCCTCATGGGAACTCTTTCATCGCTGGAGTAGTTCACTCTCTGGGGAGACTCAACCTATGCCCTTTCCTATTTCATTGGAACAAGGAGAAGGGCTTAGTGAGTATCTCTTTCCCAATCTCCAACTCAGTCTAGACATGTCTGACTTGGTGAGACAGCAACATCAGACTTCGAGAAGTTCTTTCTCTTGCGATCAAGAACCCAAACCATGTGTTGTTTTCAGATGCAGCGGATTTGGGTTAGGGAGCTCCACTGGACAGTCTGGAAGGCTCGATTCTTTGATCCACGGATCAAAAGGAACTCCTTTTAAGGCAGTAACATCTCTCCTTTGGCGAGATTTGTGCAGAAATGAATGTCTTGGCGGACGGCCTCAGCAGAAGAGGACAAGTCTTCTCCATGGAGTGGACGTTGCATAAGACTGTGTGCGAGAAGCTATGGATGACATGGGGTCTACCCACCATAGATATTTTTGCTTCTCTCTCTGACAAAGAGGCTCTCGACTTACTGCTTTCCAGTTCCAGATCCTGAGGCAGCTCACATAGATGCTTTCCTGCTGGACTGGTCTCACCTGGACGTTTATGCCTTTCCATCTTTCAAGGTCCTAGACAAGGTGCTGCAGAAGTTCACCTCTTACAAAGGGACCAGGTTGACATTGGTTGCTCCACTCTGGCCCGCGAGAGAGTGAGTAACAGAGGTACTTCAATGGCTGGTAGACGTTCCAAGGAGTCTACCTTTAAGGATGGATCTCTTACGGCAGCCACGTAAGGAGTCTTCAGCAAAGCCTCCCCGCGCTTCGTCTGACTGCCTTCAGACTATCGAAAGACTCTCAAGAGCTAGAGGATTTTCAAAAGAGGCAGCCAGAACGATTGCGAGAGCTAGGAGAGCATCTACCATCAAGGTCTATCAGTCGAAGTGGGAAGTCTTTAGAGACTGGTGCAAGTCATCATCCATTTCCTCTTTCAGTACCTCTGTAGCCCAAATTGCAGACTTTCTCCTTCATCTGAGAAATGTTCGCTCCCTCTCAGCCCCCACTATTAAGGGCTACAGGAGCATGTTGGCGTCTGTGTTCAGACATAGAGGCTTAGATCTGTCCAATAATCAAGATCTCCTTAAGTCCTTCGAGACCTCTAAGGAACGTCGTATGGCAACTCCTGGATGGAACTTAGACGTGGTCCTAAGGTTCCTAATGTCTGACAGTTTTGAGCCATTACATTCAGCCTCCCTGAAGGATCTCACCCTCAAGACGCTTTTTTTAGTGTGCTTGGCTTCAGCTAAAAGGGTCAGTGAGATCCATGCCTTCAGTAGGAACATCGGCTTTTCTACAGATAAAGCCACATGTTCACTTCAGCTTGGTTTTCTTGGCCAAAAATGAACTGCCTTCTCGTCCTTGGCCTAAGTCATTTGATATACCTTGCCTGTCAGAGATCGTAGGCAACGAGCTTGAAAGAGTGCTGTGTCCAGTTAGAGCTCTGAAGTTTTATTTAGCTCGGACTAAATCCTTACGAGGTGGATCTAAGGCTTTGTGGTGCTCAGTTAAAAAGCCTTCATTGCCTATGTCAAAGAATGCTTTGTCATATTTTATTAGATTTTTAATCCGAGAGGCTCATTCTCACGTGAGTGAAAAAGAGCGTTGCTTGCTTAAGGTTAAGACGCACGAAGTAAGAGCTATAGCAACTTCTGTGGCCTTTAAGCAAAACAGATCTCTGCGAAGTATTATGGACGCGACCGTTTGGAGAAGCAAGTCGGTATTCGCGTCATTTTACTTAAAAGATGTCCAGACTCTTTATGAGGACTGCTACACACTGGGTCCATTCGTTACAGCGAGTGCAGTAGTGGGTAAGGGTTCTACCACTACATTCCCTTAATTCCAATATCCTTTTAATCTGTCTCTTGAAATGTTTTTAATCTTGTTTTTGGGTTGTACGGAAGGCTAAGAAGCCTTTCGCATCCTGGTTGATTTGGCGGGTGGTCAAATGTCATTTCTTGAGAGCGCCCAGATTAGGGGTTTGATGAGGTCCTGTTGTATGGGTTGCAGCCCTTGATACTTCAGCTCCTGGGAGTCTTTCAGCTTCCTAAGAGGATCGCTGGGCTTCGTGAGGAAGACAGACTAACAAGGCAGAGTAATCGTCTAAGTCAACTTCCTTACCAGGTACCTATATATATTTGGGTTTTGTTATGATATAACTGTCAAAAACTCTAAGCATGTACGCTGTAAACTTTATTAATTCTGGTCTCTACCCACCATCGTGGGTGTGAATCAGCTATTATATATTCACCGGCTAAGTTAAATATTTAAAAATGATATTTTAATTATAAAATAAATTTTTGAATATACTTACCTGGTGAATATATAAATTAAAGGCCCCCCCTTCCCCCCCGATAGAGACCCAGCGAGATGAGAAGAATTGGAGCTTTTTACATGTATATGCGGTATCTGGCCGATAGTTGGCGCTGGTGGGCACACCCGCAACCTTCATAGCGATCGCTCGCGAGTTTTTGTGTTTTTTCTGTCGAGCCGCCGGAGACGTCAGCTATTATATATTCACCGGGTAAGTATATTCAAAAATTTATTTTATAATTAAAATATCATATTTTTAAATTTTAAGTAAATTTGTCGCTTCACAATAATTGCTGTATAGTTTTACCTGTTAAATAGACAATCACTAAAAAATAAGCTCTGGAATGAATATCGCTCTAAGAAAAAGCGCTTCAGAGAACGGCTGGGATTTTTTCTTATTATAGTTAGGATAATAATGAATAGTGTCTAAAAGATTGCCAAGGGTTATAGGAGAAGTGATTTTCCACTCAAAATTTTAATCATTTATACTTAAGAAATGCATAGACATTACTGTACTTGACTGTAATTTGTTGATTTCACATACTTTATAATTCATAACAGACAGTACTAAAGAACTTATTCCTACAAGGGTACAAACCTTTGTCATTTGATAGGAATATGATTTTAATGAAGCTGGAAATTGGCTGTTAAAATTCTATAACAAGGTGTTGGTAGTTAAGCCCTTCGTTACAATGACGTTGCTTGACGTCAAAACATGCCTGGTACTACACGTGCTGACGTCCCATATACGTCATTTACAAATATAAACCATATTGGAGTTAGAATCACTTGTATTCGTTCAATTAGTTCATTATGCATGTTGCATAAGATTTTTCATAACTCTGACCATCCTTTACATTCAGATCTCCCTGGACAATTCTATCCTGTTCGTAATACTAGGCAGGCAGTTAATTCTAATAGCCAGGCCTTCTCCATCACGAGGCTCAATACTACGCAGTACTCTAGAAGTTTTATTCCAGCTGTTACCAAGTTGTGGAATGATCTTCCTAATCGGGTGGTTGAATCAGTAGAACTTCAAAAGTTCAAAGTTGGAGCAAATGCTTTTTTGTTGACCAGGCGGACGTGAGTCTTTTTATAGTTTATTTATGCCATATTTGTTTTTGATGTTGTTAATAGTTTATATATGACATGTCTATTTTGACGTTGTTACTGTTTTTAGAATGATTTATTATTAATTTGTTCTCTTCATTCATTTATTTCCTTATTTCCTTTCCTCACTGGGCTATTTTTCCCTGTTGGAGCCCCTGGGCTAATAGCATCTTGCTTTTCCAACTAGGGTTGTAGCTTGGATAGTAATAATGATAATAATAATAAAAGAGTACAGCACATAGTTGTATATCACACACAGGAAATTTCACTAAAAATGTTCCTCCTCTTCCTGGATATTACCCCTTCCTCCTTTCTTCAGCCAACCAACCAACTCTTTGTGATTCCAGCCTTGATTCCTGAATGTGTAAGAGCTATTTGTTCTTTCACTAAAAAACTTTATTGGGATTATCTTTCGGCAAAGCTGGAAGGTTAGCCATTAAACTTTCATTGCGAGTTGGCAACTCTACCCAACCATTATAGTGGGGATGGTAGAGGGTGGCTGAGGGGTACCCAGCCACCTTTATCTACTCGTTTATTGGTGAACTACGTCACTTTTTCATTTGGCATGTAGAGGCCGGATGTGTCCACTCTCTTCTCCTTAAGACTTGGCCATACTGACTTACTTTATGCAAATTACTTTTTCTTTTTCAGGTGTGCTGTTCTGTCTTTGATGCTCCCATGTGTACCTGCCTGGTCACGAAGGGCGCTCATGCAGTACCTTGATGTCGTCAGCTGAGACCGACCCTTATTCGCTGTGCCCGATATGCAGGGGGCATCGCTGCGTTTGCCCAGTGAAGTGTGTATGGGGTGGCTTGCGGAGAAATTTGGGCATCGTAGGAGGAAGAAGCAGAAGAGAGATCTCTCTTCCCTAGGGTCCTCCACAGGGGCAAAAAGATCTCTAACTTCTTCCCGCTTACCTAGATCTCTTTCCGAAGCTGCTCCTCGCTTGCCTTCCTCTGGAGGACACTCGAGTAAGAGTGTAGACCAGTTAACTCCATGGAAACCTTGAAAGTACTTGGGGAGTTGTTGCTTCCCCTAGAGGAGCATCTTCACCTCCAGCCTCTGGGGAGCCTTTCTCTCTTTCATAAGTACTGCAAGCGTGGCCGTCCCTATGAGTGTCTGCACCCCCATCTAAGTAAGTTCTCCTTCAGCATGGGGCGCTGGGAGTCCCTTCGACAGTTGCTTCGGTAGCTGACGCCCTTGATGTTTGCGAGCTCCATCTCTCTCCCTCTTCTTGCCCCTCCGTGCATTTCCACGGTCAGTGCTCCCGTTCGCTCCTCTGACAGCCTCCTGCTGACGATGAGTCTTCTCGCCATCCTCACACAATGTCATCACCTAACCAGCAGCCTCTTATCTCTCCACACAGGCAATGTTCCAGCCCGCTCATTCAATGCTCTCCTGCTGCGGAAGATGAGACAAAGGATCAATCTTTGGCCAGCCTTCTATTTGCTTCCTTGTAGACGATCCCCTTTAGGATGTTTGCAACGCTCCGATGACCATCGAGATCGGTGGTCATCACGATCTTGACGCTCTTCGTCAAGAAAGTGTTCATATTTAAAAGCTAGACGCTCATGATCACAATCTGGACGCTTACTGGAGAAATCTAACTGAGGCCCTTTGCGTCAATAGGCGTAGGTGGAGATCAGGATGATTTATGGGGCAACTGAAGTGGCATTCACTCAAATGATCATAATTTCGTAAAGGATGGTAACTGTTTTAGATGCGTATGGCTGTCAGACGACAAATATTTTGTAATTTTATTACGGGTATAGTATACCAAAAGGGCCATACAAATGATAACGTCTGTCAAAATTACAAATGGAGACAATGGAGTTAGGATGATGTCAGAATGAAAAAGTGCTTTATTTCTGTTATTTATCAAAATAATCAAATGAAACTTCTTGATTGTTTTATGCTAGATGTTTTCCTCCACATACACCAAGTACAGGTAATCGTCGACTTTTGACCAAGATAGGGACCTATCCAGGTTGATTTGGACGCATGTCGAACTTAAAAAGCTAAGTGTCTGGAGGTTTATTATGCAGTGTCATGATTCGGCAATTATCTAAGTCATATTTCATCAATATTTTCTTACTGTACAGTATATCATTACAGTATTTCCTTTTCTTGTTTCATAGCATATATGCTCTATCAAAGTATTTTTGTATTCTATTTTTCAATTTCGGAAACATTTTAACTATCAACAATTATCAACTCTCTTTGTTTACCTCTGGTTGTTATCAGCTGATACGAAGGTCCACCTACCTTATTCAGAGAATGCTCACATACAAATGACAAGGCATATTTTTTATATATTTTCTTAATTTATTCATAATATCTTCATGATGAATATTACATCAGCACCTGTATGTTACACAATATTATAGTTTTCATACAGTTTGTTTATAGCCATTATTATTAGTCATCATAAGAATATGTTCTCTCTCTTTCTCTGTGTATGTGCGCATACAAGTTCTTCAATTTTAAAGCTTCATACAGTATTTAATTTTCAGTTCATTATTAAGCCTTCATATTTTATTAGACATTATTTTGTTTAATTGTGGTTTATTAAAGCATATTTGTATCATATTTTTCCATTTCGGGAACATTTCAATAATCATCAATTACTTTTGTTTTAGACTTATTCCAAATATCTTCATAATGATTAATACATCAGCACCAATATGTTATAGGATATCACAGTTTCCATGAAGTTTGTTTATAGCCCTTATTACAGTAACTAATTATTTAATGTCTGAAATATATTCATGGAACATCATTGGGGCTGGTCCCCTTAAACAGATCCACATATTTTCCTGTTTATAGTCATTCGGACCTATGTAAGATAAACATTGCCTTGGATCAGGATTGCGTGGTCAGCATCCAGAATCCAACTGACTACGACCTTGTTTCTTCTTCATCTCCTCCCTACAAAGGCGACTAGTAGAGACCAGAATGACTTGTCTTCCTGTTCCATCATCAACATAATCTCTTCTTACGCCTATTGATGCAAAGGGCCTGCATTAGATCTCGTTATTTGTCTCTATCTTGAGCTTTTAATTCAGTACTTCTCCATTCATCATCATCTGCTTCCCACTTCATAGTCCTCAGCCATGTGGGCCTGGGTCTTCTAACTTCTCATACCTGGTGGAACCCAGTTAAATGTTTGGTGAAGAGGAAGACAAAACAACTATTCTTTTAGAATGGCTTCGTGGAACAATCGGACATATTCTTCCACAAGGAAACTAGAGGACCACTCCGGATATCAGATATACCATAGCCTTCAGGAAGAACCTGTCACTAGGGCAAGTGCTAAAGCCCGGAGTATGCAATTGTCAGACTACCTTTACAGCCCAATATTTACGCGAGTACACCCACAGGTCTTGAGTTTTATTTTTGTTGGGGCCTGTGGTAGGTATTCAGAAGGTTATGTAGCTTACTTAGGTCCGTACAGGACAAGAAACATCCCATCTAAGATAAGTCTCAACGTTAGTCTAGGTTAATCGGTGGAGTGTATGGTCATTTCTCTCCTTTCCTTTTCCTTATTGGTGCAGTGATTGTGCTGTTATATGCTGGATTGGATGTTGATATGGGTAAGCTACCATGCTGAGAAACTTCTATATGAATAAGGTAGAAAAGTATCCCCCCATCCTCTTTATGAGCTGGAGGATGAATGAATTGTAGGACGCTTGATTGGCCATACATTGTGACATCGTATCCTCCCGAGTCTATAGGTTCTCATAGGCTGTCTTTCCTTGAACAGAAACCTAATCCTTGAGAATCTAGTTTCAAGTGTTGGGGGAAGGTGGTAAGGAATCAACACTCCCTTTACTCTCTCAGGTCGGAGTCTTTTGACATCCCAGTATTTTAAACCAAGCACTATAGTAATAGGTTTGTATTATTCATTTAGAAACAAATCACAAATTTCAAAAGTAGTTTGTATTATTCCTAACTATACAAATCTGAGTCCTATAAGTTTCAATTCCCACCTCAACCACGTTGCAAGTCCTAGGTGTGGGTCAAAGTGGCTTTCCGGCCACCCGCCAGTACCTACTAATACCTTGTTATAGATTTTAAATGGTAAGTTCCAGCCAAGCTGAAAAAAATACTCCTAAAGAATTCAGGTCTGTATAGGTCATGATGACGAGGATAAATACAAATATGATAATAATTCGTGTTATAAATTTTTAACCCTTTTCAGATGATTTTTCTTTTAGTATCTCCAGAGTATCTTAATGGAATCTAATTTTATTTTATTACATTAGGGCATACCGTTTCCAACTTCCCCAAATCCATCATCACTTCTGCCTTCTCCAAATAAAAGACAACCCCCACCGTCTCCGTTAGATATTACTCCTTGTAAGAAAGGTGAGTATAGAATACATCTTACTTCTAATTGTGTTATATTTTAGTAGTTGTAGACTAGGTTTGAAGTTGAAAGTTAAAAGTTTTTTGTGTTAGACCTTAATTATACCGATATTTAACATGATATTTACGGTTTTCTCTCAAAGGCTTAGAAGAACCTATGGAGATAGAAACGAAGGCTGAAACTCCGACTAGCTTAGAGACGAGTCCTCACTATGGCAGCGACAACAAACGTCCCAGGGTAAGAATATTACTGTTCAGGACAGTACGTGGATTGTGTTATCTTGTCCTTTGTCCTTTTTGCTTGTACAATAATGAATAAACAGTAGTATATTTAAGGTTTACAGGAGTATTAAGGTTCTTTTTTTTTTCAGAGTGTCAGTACAAGTGAAGTTACTGAAGAATTAGTGGTTTCAACATTGGCCAATGTGCTTCAGGCTACATGGCAAGATGTCACCATTGCTTGCCCTATCACAGTACAAGT
>NC_090725.1:305591038-305683538 GCF_036898095.1 Palaemon carinicauda | reverse complement strand
TACACGTGACGGAAAAAAGTTGGAATGTTTATATTGAGGCTCCAGTGACAGGTCGTGCTGAAGAGGTTAAAAGCTTAAGACAGAAGCGACTTCTCCATTCATTATCTCCTACTTTGCGCTTTATAGTCCTAAGCCATGTAGGCCTGGGTCTTCCAATTCTTCTAGTGCCTTGTGGAGCCCAGTTAAACGTTTGATGAACTAATCTCTCCTGGGGAGTGCGAAGAGCATGCCCAAACCATCTCCATCTACCCCGCATTATGATCTCATCCACATATGGTACTCAAGTAATCTCTCTTATAGTTTCATTTCTAATCGTGTCCTGCCATTTAACTCCCAATATTAATACACACTAATTTTTGCTTTCTCTTTCAAGAATGAATGGATAAGTATGCAGACATTCCAGCCTTTCTTTCTTAAATTGCAGTAACCTCAGGCCCAAGTAGCATTCGATTGAGGAGATTATTCATGATGTCGTCCGAGATGGTTTTCCGGACTTCTACGGTCACCTCTACATGGTAGACACTGGTCATTGACCTCTCTTTGGGGAATAAGTTTGTTTTCCATACACCTTTCAGAATGGATATTAACCACTGTGTGGTTCACCATCAGGAAAGAAGACCGTGCTTTCCGTACACCTGATAGATGCGGACCTCTAGATACCCATTCGTCTGTCCTACAGAAAGTTATTTGGACTGTATGTTGCTCTCCAAGTGTTTAGGTGAGTGTTTACGCTTGTCTCTACTCAGATCCACTCAAATGAGATTTTTCTTTGAGGGTATCTCCACTGTTGGCTCTTCATATCCTCCAGGAGGTCGCCAAGCAGAGGAGGGAGTACCTGGGTATATGGATAGATATGACAACAGCAATAGTCTTACCATCAAATGATTGTATCAGCAGACTAGGGAGGTAGTGCACCTGTTCCTTTACAGTCAAGATCTTCCGCCTCGACAGTGGCAAGTTCTTGTGGGACATCCTTCATCGTTGGAGAAGCTTGTCCCACACAGGCATCTCCAACAATGATTGCTTTAGTAATTTCTGAAGCGTCACTGGTCAGCAAGTAGTACTGTCCTTATCATTGGGTTCCAGTGGAATAAGAAGTATGGGATGATTTGGCCTTGTGATTGAGCAATGAAAACTTTATCTAAGGAGCTCTGCTGGAAACCCATCTATAAAATTCCTGCTTTTTATAGATGTATCCAAGGAAGCAAACACTTCAGGAACTACACCGCCTCTGGAATGTGATCCACAGAGGAAATGTGCTTGTATATCAACATGTTAGAAATGCAAGCAGTGCTCGTATCACAGCAAGATTTCTGACATTGATAGGGCACTTGGTAACATTGATAAGCAACAACACTACTGTCGTGACTTAGCGATTTGAGAAAGCAGGTGCATACATTAGCAGTTGACAATGTGATATAGCTATCAGTGAATTTCATTCCAGGCAAGAGGAAGGTTTTAACAGACACGCTTAGCTGCCAGGTTGGAATGGTCCTTACATCCTTGTTTGGCTGAAAGGCTTCTAGTTCTGTGGAATGATCATCAATCGATCAGTTCTCTACTTGGTTGAACAAGAAACTTCCTGTACAGTATTCTGTTCTACAGTTTCAGGCCTGTTGATTGTGTTTGAGGACACCATCCAACATTCCGGGGCAAATCTGGACTCGTACGCCTTTCTGCCCTTCTGGCTGTTGATGATGGTAGGTCTCTGGATGATTGGGTGATTCTGATGACTCCCAACT
Source organism: Palaemon carinicauda (assembly GCF_036898095.1). Taxonomy (NCBI): domain Eukaryota; kingdom Metazoa; phylum Arthropoda; class Malacostraca; order Decapoda; family Palaemonidae; genus Palaemon; species Palaemon carinicauda. Next base: position 305,681,796 of record NC_090725.1, on the reverse strand, counting down.
GAATGACATCCCGACCAGCTGATTTCTTCATCTACCTTCATCGAAAACAGCTCTTCTCAGTCTCCACAGTGAAAGGCTATCACTTAGCTTTGAGCCAGGTTTTCAGACATAAGAGCTTAAATCTTAATTCTTCATGGGAAATGTCAGGGCTCATGTGGAGCTTTGAAGTGGTTGAGCAAGCTTCATGGTCCATCTCATCTTGTGTCTCACTCCAAGGGGTGGAGAGATCAGTCATTTATATTTGTACCTGAATTTATAGCTAAGACCCAAATTCGTCTATTGATGACAATCTGTTTTTCTCATCCATTTCATCAGTCAGAGAGGTAACTGATGATTCGGACAGTTTGCTACATTATCATGTGACGGCAGTCCGTCTTTATTTAAAGAGGACTACACCTTGCCGTCTAGGTATCCCCAATTTGTTTGTAAGTACTGGAGGAAAGAAAGAAAGTAACCAAGAACACGATTTTGTCTGGTTATGTGAGAAAATCATGAAAGCTTACAAATCTTTGGGAGAAGCGTTGAATGGTACCCCTCCCAAAGCACATGATATCCATGGTGTTGCTGCAACCCTTGTATTCTGCAAGAACCACTCGCTAGTACAGGTACTTAGAGAGGCTGTTTGGAAGAGACAGACAACCTTCACTGCCCACCTCAGTCTCTCCATAAGTCCATATTAAAATACATTGAGAACGCAAACGTTTGCATCAAATTACTGAAACACTGGTTGTTGTATGATGCACCCTTACAATGTTGCTAAACCCCCAATAATTCTTCAATGGTGCCGTAACAAAGCTGCGCCAGAGTTGATCCAATAAATGGCTCAGGTTTGTACTGTATGGCTAGGAAAAATACAAATGGTTTTTTAATATATTTAGTATTTTTTTATTATTTAAGACTAACTCTTTCATATGAAGAGAATAAGAAGAAGGTTTAGGAAGAAGTGAAGAGAGTAAGAAAGGCTGGCTCAAGAATTGAAGAGACAGTGAAAGATGGAAATGGAAAGTTGTTAAAAGGAGAGGAGGCAAGGAAAAGGTGGGTGGAATATATTGAAAGTTTACTGAATGTTGAGGAAAATAGGGAGGCAGATATAATTGCTGTTGTAGGTGTTGAGGTGCCGGTGATGGGAGATGAGAATGAGAGAGAGATTACAAGAGAGGAAGTGAGGAGAGCACTAGATGAAACGAGAGTAGGAAAAGCATCTGGTATGGATGGTGTGAGAGTTGAGATGTTGAAGGAAAGGTGTGTGACTGTACTTGAATGGTTGGTGAGATTGTTTTATGTGTTTTGTGTTGTCAATGGTACCAGTAGATTGGGTTTGTGTGTGTATTGTACCACTATATAAGGGTAAGGGAGATATGCATGAGTGTTGTAATTCAAGGGGTATTAGTTTGTTGAGTGTAGTTGGAAATGTGTATGGTAGAGTACTGATTAATAAGATTAAGGATAAAACAGAGAATGCAATCTTAGAAGTACAGGGTGGTTTTAGAAGAGGTAGGGGTTGTATGAATCAGATTTTTACAGTTAGGCAGATATGCGAGAAATATTTAGGAAAAGGTAAGGAGGTGTATGTTGCGTTTATGGATCTAGAGAAAGCGTATGATAGAGTTGATAGGGAAGCAATGTGGAATGTGATGAGGTTATATGGAGTTGGTGGAAGGTTGTTGCAAGCAGTGAAAAGTTTCTACAAAGGTAGTAAAGCATAAGTTAGGATAGGAAATGAAGTGAGCGATTGGTTTCCGGTGAGAGTGGGGCTAAGACGGGGACATGTGATGTCGTCGTGGTTGTTTAAGTTGTATGTTGATGGAGTGGTGAGAGAGGTGAATGCTCAAGTGCTTGGACGAGGATTGAAACTGGTAGACGAGAATGACCATGAATGGGAGGTAAATCAGTTTTTGTTTGCGGATGATACTGTACTGGTTGCAGATGCGAAAGAGAAGCTTGGCCGATTAGTGACAGAATTTGGAAGGGTATGTGAGAAAAGGAAGTTAAGAGTTAATGTGGGTAAGAGTAAGGTTATGAGATGTACAAGAAGGGAAGGTGGTGCGAGGTTGAATGTCATGTTGAATGGAGAGTTACTTGAGGAGGTGGATCAGTTTAAGTACTTGGGGTCTGTTGTTGCAGCAAATGGTGGCGTGGAAGCAGATGTACGTCAGAGAGTGAATGAAGGATGCAAAGTGTTTGGGGGCAGTTAAGGGAGTAGTAAATAATAGAGAGTTGGGCATGAATGTAAAGAGAATTCTGTATGAGAAAGTGATTATACCAACTGTGATGTATGGATCAGAGGTGTGGGGAATGAAAGTGACGGAGAGACAGAAATTGAATGTGTTTGAGATGAAGTGTCTAAGGAGTATGGCTGGTGTATCTCGAGTAGATAGGGTTAGGAATGAAGTGGTGAGGGTGAGAACGGGTGTAAGAAATGAGTTAGCAGCTAGAGTGGATATGAAAATGTTGAGGTGGTTTGGCCATGTTGAGAGAATGGAAAATGGCTGTCTGCTAAAGAAGGTAATGAATGCAAGTGTTGATGGGAGAAGTACAAGAGGAAGGGCAAGTTTTGGGTGGCTGGATGGAGTAAAGAAAGCTCTGGGTGATAAGGGATAGATGTGAGAGGCAAGAGAGTGTGCTAGAAATAGGAATGAATGGCGAGTGATTGTGACGCAGTTCCGTTAGGCCCTGCTGCTTCCTCCGGTGCCTTAGATAACCGCGGAGGTAGCAGCAGTAGGGGATTCAGCATTATGAAGCTTCATCTGTGGTGGATAGAGGGGGACGGTGGGCTGTGACACCCTAGCAGTACCAGCTGAACTCGGTTGAGTCCCTTGTCAGGCTGGGAGGAACGTAGAGAGGAGAGGTCCCCTTTTTTTGTTTCATTTGTTTGGTGTCGGCTACCCCCCCGAATTGGGAGAAGTGCCTTGGTATATGTATGTATGTAACTCTTTGAATATGACACGTGTAGCAAGTAAATCTTTGAAATTGAATGATTGGTATAAAGAACAATTCAGTTTGGCTAGACATTGTATGGCACTACTTTAAGCTGGGGATCATTTTAAATAATTGAAGTGCAAGCTGCACTATTGGTAATTCCAGGAACCGTCTTGATAAGTTCATTAGGCTGTAATAATTCTAAGTACTGTGTTGGTTGGTAAAAGTGAATTTATTCTCTGAGGAGTGGCCTTATTAGCGGCATGTGTTTTTTCTTAAAGCTGTTGTTCATATTAATTACTTAATGAATTCCAAATACAGTAAGTAATTGATAATTTTCCTTATTCTACAGAAAACTATACAATAATTTTATTTCTTTTTCTCAGGGAGTAGTAGTAGTTCCGACTTAAGTGAGCTCACAAGAATGATCCATTGTCCAGAAACAACAGCTCTACAGTATCTTCTTCAGACTTACGCTAGAGTCAATGCTGAAGAGAAAGGCCACCCAAAGGTACTAGTTACTTGTGTGCAATTGATGATTATGCTAACTACCTGCCGATTCTATGATAATTTACCAGTGTACGATAGTTGGATACTTAGTTTTAGATGCACAGTGCAACATTGAGGGTGAAATTATTGATTTTTAATTGTATTGTAATTTTGTTGATCATGGCAAAATATTCCACTTTGCAGAGAAGCAGTTCTCCTCCCTTGCTAACTGTTCTTCTGGATGTCAGGCGACAGTGTGTAGCATATGCTGCATTGCTTTTATCAGGTTTGTATTTATTAAAGATTATTTACTATTGCTAGAGGATTTCTTATTCTGTTTTAATGTGTCAGGAGGTAATCTTATAAATCAACATACTCTTTATTTGCTCATCAGTGTTTTAGATTAAATTTGTCATCAATTTTATTGATCGCAGCTTACTGTATGGCTTGGTTATCTGTAGGTATACTGATATTTTTTCCTGCACTTATTTCTTTGTGCAGGTAATGTAGGTCATGTCATTAATAATCTGAAGAGTGAGTTGAAGACGTTTAATTATGTATTGTTCCAACACGGAGTACTTACCTCGAACTACTTTCTTAGGAGTATCTGGGATCTCTTCCCAACCGACCAGAGTTTTGTGTAGTTTACCCTACTCCCGTTTTCTATGAGGGGTAACCTCTGGTGGTGTGATACGCGCCCTGAGGCGACCCCGGGTCAGAGAGTATGCTTGCTCAGGTATCGATCCCCAGTAAGTTCTCTGGTCGCGACGCGATAACATCACGACGCTCTCCTTATCCAGTGCGACCCACACGGTTCCCACGTGGTACCTTTGTGCTCTCCCTTATCCTTTCTCTTTGTGTTCCTGTGTCTCGCGGTGCCTTACTAGTGCGTAATGGAGCATCCCCGCCGTCGTCCTGGCCTATGGCCGGTAAATCGTGTGGTGCTTTCCTGTCGAAACCTGAAGTTGACCAGCACTCCTTGTGTTCTTCGTGTAGGGGCAGTGTGTGTTCCCCTACAGCCACGTGTCCGGAGTGCGAGTCCTGGAACGAGGTGCAGTGGGTGCGTTACGGCACCAAAAAGAAGAAGGCGTCTAAGAGATTGCCTAAGAAGCCGAGGGTCACTTCTCTTGCTTCGCCGGGTGTATCATCAGACAGAGCCTCGCTGCCGCCTTCCCCTACCCAGAGTAGGGGACGAGGTAAGTCAGTTGCGGGGAAGAGGCCTGTGGTCCTTCCCCAGGAGTCTGAATTACGAGATAGTGGTATTGTGGCGTCATTCCAGGCAAGTGAGGGGCCTGAGGGAGGGATGGGAGTATGTTCGGGGACGTAACCCTGGTGCAAGCAGGGCCCGTCTCCTCAGATGATCCTATGTGGGGAAAAACTGTGCCTACCTCTTTTCCCGCCTCGTGGGCATGTTTTTCAGGTGCTTCCGCAGCCGAGGGTTCTGCCGAGAAGGAAGACTCGCCGCCGTCGGACTCCCTCGTGTGGGTGCTGCCGAAGACGCCCTTCAGGTCTCCGTTGAGGATGGAGGAAGGTTTTGAAACCTGGTCCCCCATCGAGGAACTCCCATGCTCCCCTCCAGCGCCTTCAGCTACGATTCCGTCCGCCTTCCTACAGCCCTCCTCTTCCATCGAGCGACGTGTGGACCCATCTACAACGCGGCACGAGTCGGGCCCGCCGGTGAGAACATGCAAGTTGTCGGGCTCCTCGGAAGACGGAGCCCCGAGGGACCATAGGAGACGTCGTGAGAGGTCCCGCAGGAGACGTTCTTGTTCTCGCTCTCGCTCCAGATCCAGCTACGGGGGTAGGCGCTCTAGATCCCCCTGGAGGAAGTTTAGAAGTGACTCCCCGGGGGAAGAATGGGTCGTCATCCCTCGTAGCAAACTTATAGAGATGTCAGCAGTTCCGGGCCCCTCAAACTGGCTCCCAAGGGCTCGCTCACCAGTGAGGTACGTATCCAGCGGCAGTTACGATCGACGGAGGGAGCCGTCTATTCAGGTCCCAGCAGACAGGCATAAGTCCGCGAAGGTTCCGACTCCATCTGCCCAGCGGAGAGAGTCGCCCCTTCGGTCTGGCAGCCACGTCCCGACCTCCAAGTCAACCTCGAGTCGGCAGGAACGAGATAAGCAACTCGTTTCGACGAGCAAGCACGCATCTACCTGGACTTCCGTAAGCAGGGATAAGTCCAGGATGGAGGCCTCCGTCCCGACGGCTATGTCCGTCCTACGCCCTGAGCCGCCGAAGTTGGACCAGTCCTAGATGTTTCCTCCCCCTCCGCGCGGCGACCTCCGTCACAGGCAGCGTAGCGTCGTACGGAGGAAATGGACGACAACGGAGAAGGTTCAGCAGCAGAAGTTTCGGCCTACAGTAGGGTAGTAGGACTCATTCGCAGGCACCACAGATTGGACGAACCCAAGCCCTCCTCCGACGAAGTCTGGCTCTCGAGCCTCGCTAGCCCTGCCTTTGGCTAGGGATGTTAGGCTGGGTAGGGCTCACGTGGACAAGATCGTGGCCAACCATGAAGAAGCCCCCAAGACCCAGAGTTCCTCCAAGCTTCTTCAAGGCCTGAAATCCCAGAGCCGGTTTTACCTTCCTGAAGGGCATTGCGTGGGTCCCTGTACTGTGGAACCTGCAATCACCATCCTGGGTCAAGGAGCAGTTGAAGAGAGGGCTACTACAGCCCCGATCTGTTTCTCCCCTTAGGAAGCTGCCATGATGGAGGAGATAGCCAAGGACCTGGTGAACGTTTCCTCATGGCTGGATTGGTGGGCCTCCACGCTAGTAGGCTTCCAGTCCTCCTACGACCTCACTATCCCGGAGAACCAGGCCTGACTGAAAGAGCTGATTAGCTCGGGAGGTAAAGCCCTTAAGTTTCTCTCGTATCAATCCATCGCGCAGGACGCCAATTGGGTTCTGCGAAAAAGGGATACGGTGCTCAACAAGCTCGTAAGGAGGCTCCCTGACAGAGAAGCGAGGTCCCTGAGGAGCCTACCCCTGTGGGATGACTCAGTTTTCCCCCTGAAGGCAGTGGAAGAGACGGTAGAGAGGGTCAGGAAGCTGAAGGATACGGGAGACTCCAGACCCCCTCCAGCGAGAAGACCTACCCATAGAAGGGTGCCCTCCGACGCCTCCCATCCTCCTCGCGCCTCACCTAGTCAACCCCTACTACGGCCTGGTCTCAGTCTTCTCAGCCCTCCCGTAGAGGAATATCTTCAACGCAATCATCCTTCAGACCTTCCTATGCAGCAGCCAGAAGAGGTCGTTCAGGCCATGCCTCTAGAAGGCGATAGGGAGAGAGGCCCCATACTCCTGCCAAAGCCTCAGGTGGGGGAATGCCTCAAACATTCTTGGCAAGCATGGAGAGACCATGGAGCAGATCCGTGGACCGTAGCAGTCCTGAAACAATGGTACAGGTTGCCCTTCCTGGCAGACCCCCACCTCTAATACCAGATCAACAGGCAGAGTGGTTGGCACCCTAGGATCCCTGGAGAAGGACGGCCCTACAAGAGGGAGTCTCTGCGATGCTGGTGAAAGGGGCGATAGAACCAGTCAAGAACCCGGGCCCGGGGTTCTACAGCAGACTCTTCCTGGTGGAGGAAGTGACAGGGGGCTGGAGGCCAATCATCGACCTCTCAGCCCTCAACAAGTTTGTGTGCAAGACCGACTTCAAGATGGACATCCCGAAGTCGGTCCTAGCGGCCTTGAGGGAGGGGGACTTCATGATGTCCATAGACCTCAAGGATGTGTACTTCCAAATCCCTGTTCACCCCTCCAGCAAGAAGTACCTAAGGGTGAAATGGGGTGCCCAAGCGTTGCAGTTCAAGGCCCTCTGTTTCGGTCTGTCCACAGCCCCTCAGGTCTTCACGAGGGTCTTCACAACAGTCTCAGCCTGGGCTCACGAACAGGGTATCCGCCTGATTCGGTACCTGGACGATTGGTTGTTGCTTTCAGCCTCAGGGGAAGTACTAAGGGAACATGGCGCGAAGCTCCTGCGGTTCTGCAATGTCCTGGGTATCATCATCAACCTGGGGAAGTCCCAACTGATACCCTCCACCAGGATGACCTACCTCTGGATGGTCCTGGACTTCCGGTTGGCAAGAGCTTTCCCTTCCGCGGAGAGGCTGGACAACTTGGACCAGATCCTCTGGCCCTTCCTGTCGGACCAGCCCAGGAGAGCCAAGGACTGGCAAAGACTGATAGGCCACCTTGTGTCGTTGGAGAGGCTAGTCCCCCAGGGGAGACTCAAACTCAGGGGAGTCCAATGGAACCTGAAGGAGACCTGGAACCAGAGAGAATCCCCCCTCAAGGTGGTCCCGGTGTTCCTGGAGACGAAGGAGGTCCTAGAGTGGTGGATTACCAGATCGAACACCCTCAAGGGAATGCCCTTCGCAGCCGACCCTCCGGAGATACTTCTGTTCACGGACGCATCCAAGGAGGGGTGGGGTGCCCATCTCCTTGGCAGGACAGCAAGAGGAATCTGGACGAACGTAGAGAAAAACCAGCATTTAAAGGTACTAGAGATGATGGCAGTGCGAAGAGCGTGCCTTGAGTTCGTCCATCAGCTCCGGGGAAACACTGTGGCACTGATGTGCAACAACGCCACGGTGGTGGCCTACATAAAGAAACAAGGAGGACTAAAATCGAAGGAGATGTGCGTCCTTACGTTGAGACTGCTGGAATGGCCGAAGGAGAACAGATCAAGATCTCAGCAAGGTTCATTCCAGGGAAGAGAAACGTCCTGGCCGATGGCCTCAGCGGAATGGGTCAAGTGGTAGGATACAATTGGTCCTTGCACCCGGTACTGGCCAAGACCCTCATTTAGAAATGGGGATCACCAGTGTTGGACCTCTTCGCGACGAGACTGAACGCACAGCTCCCCGTGTTCTGTTCTCCTGTGCCAGATCCAGAAGCGGCCTTCGAGGACGCCATCCAGAACCCTTGGGACAACCTCGATGTTTACGCCTTCCTTCCCTTCGGGATGCTCAGACAGGTCCTCAACAGGGTGAAGCGAGCGGACAACCTGTGGATGACTTTGGTAGCGCCCTGGTGGCTGGAGAGAGAGTGGCTCGCGGATCTAAAGGAACTGGCGCGCCTTCCACCTTGGCCCCTTCCAGACAGGCCAGACCTTCTCTGGCAGCCCCATTCTCAAAGGTTCCAAGAGAACCCTCGGTCCCTCCGCCTTCATACATGGAGGTTATCGAGCATCTCCTGAGGAAGGAGGGATATTCTTCGAGAACGGCAGCAAGGATGTCAGGGTATCTGAGGCGTTCATCAGCGGCAGTATACCAGGCAAAGTGGGCCACATTCACTAAGTGGTGTGTCTTGAGGAACATCAAACCATTGAGGGCCTCCGTTCCAGAGATAGCGGACTTCCTAGTCTGTCTCAGGGACGAAGTAAACATGTCCATCCCAGCCATCAAAGGAGTCCGGGCTGCTCTGGGTCAAGTCTTCCTCCTGAAGGGCATCGACCTGGGTGCCTCCAGACATATCTTGATGCTCATCAGGAGCTTCGAACAATCGGGCCCCCCTCAGGCCAGTAGGGTGCCCCTGTGGGACATGGCCAGAGTCCTGATGTTTCTGTCAGAACCTCCCTTCGAACCCCTAAAGGACATCTTGGACAAGGAACTCACCCTCAAGACAGTTTTTCTGTTAGCTCTGGCTACAGCAAAACGGGTAGGGGAATTGCACGGACTGTCGTACGAGGTATCTCACTCGAAGGGTTGGCGTGAGGCTACCTTCAGGTTCGTCCCATCCTTCGTGGCAAAGACTCAGAATCCAGCTGTTTGGGATCCCAAGTTTGAAGGGTTCTCAGTGCCGACAATTCCTCGTTCAGACAACTTGAGGGACTTGCTGCTGTGCCCTGTCAGGGCAGTACGAAAATACATAGAGAGGACAGCCAGACTTCGACCCGAGATCAAGAGTCTGTTCGTCTCCTCGGGACTAGTGAAGAAGCCAGTCTCCAGGAATACTATCTCCTTCTGGCTACGACAGGTGATCGTCAGGGCCTACAGTAGTGCAGGGGTCCCCCTTCCAGGAAAGCCCAGACCCCATGACACTAGGGGTCTAAGCACTTCATTGGCATTTGAGAAAAATATGGCAGTGGGCCAGATCCTGAGAGTAGGTACTTGGTCTAACCAGTCGACCTTCACAGCTCACTACTTGAAGGACTACTCGAGGAAGTCCCTAGACGGGTTCTTGATAGGTCCCGTCATTTCCGCGCTCCAAACAGTTTAAAGGTGGAACCCCAGTGACAACCGCGGTTAGTAAGTCCAAGAGACACTGGTTCCTTCCTTAAACCCCCTTGTTCTTCCTTCCCCTGCTCCCTCAGCGAAATGACTTCAGTAGTCCCCTGAAACTGCCATGGGATACACTATCGTTCGAAGGACATGTCTCCTAGGATTTCTTGCAGAGTTGAGTTACTTAGACACTAAGATGGGTTTGTGCGTAGTTTTCCCTATTCTCTCATGTTTTCCTTGGGGTCAGCAGAACCTAGTCTCCTATCTAGGTTCCTCTTATATACTTCTCTTGGTCTCTAGGTCATGAAGGACACTCCCACCTCCTAAGGTATAAGTCTCCTAAGAAAGTAGTTCGAGATAAGTACGAGGTAAGTATGAGGTGTTGGAACAAATCACAAGTGTTAAGTAATTTGTATTTTTCCTAACAGTACTTACCTCGAACTACTTTCGGGTAATGGCCCACCCATCCTTCCCTGAGTGCCTTGCTAGACCTCATAGAAACCTAAGCTATCAAGAACTTACTGGGGATCGAGACCTGAGCAAGGATTCTCTCTGACCCGGGGTCGCCTCAGGGCACGTATCACACCACCAGAGGTTGCCCCTCATAGAAAACGGGAGGAGGGTAACCTAAACAAAACTGGCCGGTTGGGAGGAGATCCCAGATACTCCTAAGAAAGTAAATTTAGTTCGAGGTAAGTACTGTTAGAAAAAATACAAATTACTTAAAATTTGTGATTTTTGTTTGAAAGGCCTTGGCAGGATCCCTCCCATTAATACTGTATCTGTAGCACCGGCTCAACGCTACAAGAAATAAAGATGGCGGCGATGGTGGCACCATCTGAGCACTCAAACAGTAACGGAGGAAGGGAACCTTGTTAACGGCTTCTCTTTTATTTTGCCACTTTTCCCCTTTGAAGCGTAAACGCTATGCGGGGTGCAGATTGCTATGTGGCGTGTCAAGAATACGTCCCCTGATATTCTGCGATATCCTTAAGGGAAACTTTAAGGATATTCGTGCCAGGAGATAGAATTCTGGAGACCTTAAGTTAAATTCTCTGGGAATATCATTGTAGTCAAATATACCCTAGGAAGCTACTTAAAGTAACCTTCCATCAGGACGACATGGCTATCTCACCCAAAAATAGACTCTGTTTAGTTTACAGGAAAATCCAATTATTAGATAAAGGGTAGATTTAAAATTTTATTGGTAAGAGTAGCTATCATGGTATTCTGGAAAATGTAGTTACTTCAGTTCTCATTCCATTAGTAATAGGTATTAATTTTTTAGGAAAATTATTTAGGTTTATAATTATGAATGAAGTAAGTAACCTTTTACATGATTCAAGCTTAGTGTATTTGACTTTGCATATAGAATTTTAATATTTTAGATTTATATTACATATATACCTGGAAGGGCTTCTCTCTTGCTTTTAATTCTGTTTCTAGAAGTTTATCAGTTTTAATCCTTGCCAAGTCTAGTTACTGATTCATGCATTAGTCATTAATTTATTGTTCCATTTCAGGAGGCCTTACAAATGCATTAGCTCCTCAACCATCCTTGTTGCTACATCCGCTGCTGACGGAGAGTCTGCCCAGGGGATTCCTTTGTGATCTCATTCTATTTACCTATGAAAATGAGGAATTATTATATAAAGTAAGTTGGAGTACCTCAATAGAGAAAGAACAGAATACAATAATTCATGCATCAGTCAAAAGTCTAGAATGTCCGTATGTAGAGATATGTAAATAGATTAGTGCAAAAAAATGGTAATTAGAATAATTTAGCAAAGGAAAAATGTTATAGGGCAAGATGTGCAAAATTGTAATCCACTTATCTATTTACCATGGCACTTCCTCCAATTTTGGGGGTTAGCCAACATCAAAAAAAGAAACTTAATAAAACCAATGCTTCATGAACCTTTGATATTCTGATGACATATTATGCAGTCTGCAAATCATCAGCCCTTGAAATTCTGTTGACTGCACGTCATCTGTTAAATATTTATTAACTTTAATGTGTCATTTTAACTCTTCGGTTAATCTTTCCCAATTTTTTAGCACATTACGATAGAGTACTATACAAGGCTATGGTATAGCTCCAAAATTACCTCTGTACACTGAGAATATAAAATTATTGCACTCATCAGAAGGGGCCATTGCTAGATTTACCATAACTTTAGTGGCAGTCACTGATCAAAGTTCACTAATGTATAATGGTAACATTGTGGTAAAACCGATGAAACTAAAAAATGTACTATATATATGAACCTGAACTTAAGACCTTGTTGAGGGTTTTGATAGTAGTTACAAGTACAGGTAGTCATCAACTTACCACTGTTTTACTTTGGTCCACTTGCAACTGGGTTGATGTCACAAGTCTGTCGGAAATAGTACACTAATAGGACGAGTATTTCCTTAGAAATAATATATTTTCTTTATAAAAATGGACTAATTTCTCTTGGTAAGTTGTATTCCTGGCGGAAAGCGATCGGGCAAATCGAGTGATTTCCTTTCAATAGGCTATCGATTAACATTAGTATTACTAATATCAAAATATCGAGTAATGATACCAAGTACTTCAGCGGTCTATTAGTTGTTATTAGTACAGGACTACTTAGCGTAAATTTGAATCTACACCTCGGACAGAATCCCCTACTGTGCGCCAGTTTTATTTCATTTGTTTCATCTGAGTATATAAATATTTATCTAATGAAAGTACACTAATTGAAGCAATATTTTCTTAGACATATTTTTTTTGGTGTTATAAAAATGAAAATCTTTTTCTTAGTGAGTTAGTACTTTCTTTTATTTCTTGCAGGGAAAACAGGAAAGTGTTTTACATAAGCACCGAGTTAGAGTATACTAGTTAATTTGGAATGCTATGTAAAAGTCACTGATAAATTTATAAATTTTATTGAATGTGAAATAGGAACGTAGAGAGTAGAGGTCCCCTTTTTGTTTTTGTTTCATTTGTTGATGTCGGCTACATTCAAAATTGGGGGAAGGGCCTTGGTATATGTATGTATGTATGTGAAAGAAATTTTGAATATATCCTTAAAGTCCTATTTGGGAAGAAACCAACACATCTTTAATTTTTTGTAAGTGGTTTATTCATGAGTTTGTTTTTTTTCCAGGTTTTTGGGCCCTTACTTCTGGGCCTGAGTACAACAATGAGGAGTTGCAGTGTAACTTCGTCCCTGTACATAAGAGTTTTAGAGTCTTTATTCTTGCTGATTGATATGAGACCAAATAATGCTGCTAACTCCAACCAACGGCCTATATGTAATCTGATGACCTCAATGGTAAGTTTCGTAGTGTATAAAAGTTTGGTTATAGATATATCCTCCCTCCTTAGGAGGAATCGCCTATTAAAGGGTGAAGGTTTGTATCCATGTCAGATTTTTAAAGCAATTTGTATTTTTCCTAACTACAGTATACATACCCAAGAACTTTTAAGTTACACTGGTCATCTCTGCCAACCTTCTATTCCCAGGTTAAGGTCAGAATAAAGGTTACTCTACCTAGCGAGTTGCCTCCCCCCCCCCCACCTGCCAGCAACTATAATTACCTCATTAGAAGGTTAAACAGCTGATCCATCATTGCTGAAGTCATATTCCTAGTAAAGGACTTGGTTTTTTATAATTTAGAAAAATACAAATTATTTAAAAAATTTTTTAGATTTTTACTTGCTTAGTAGTATTAAGCCCTATAACATGCTAAATGATATACAATAAAAAATAAACACATTGAATAGACATGAGTATAAATTTGCACATTCCTTCATGACTTATCAGTTACATACATGAAGTAAAAAATTCTTTGTTAACAATGATATTGTTACATTTTCAGAGTAATTGGTGTTCAAACACGGAACATCCCTCAGCTGGTCGTGAAATGATGTTTACTACACTCCTTGGACCATTCTTATGTTTATCACTGTTTGCTGAAGATGATCCTAAAGTAGTAGAGAAATTCATCAAGAATGTTAGTACCAGAAATATTCCCAGTGGATTACAGGATTTGGCAAAGGAATTGGATCATGTTCGCACTGTAAGTATGATAGATGAATTATTTTATGCTTTATTTGAGGTTTTTGATGGTTATTTCGTTATTTGATAAAAGGTGTGTGTAAAAACACTTAATATGGTACATTACTATTGTTTGCTTCTGTGTGTATATTGTACGAACCTTTCTCCCTTTAAAATAGTGCATACAGTTGGATATTAACTAAGACTTTTAGATCTGTTTCTCTTGCTTCAGAGTTATAATGGTTGATTGTTAACATCTTGTGCATTATGTATGTGAACCGAGAATTTTGTAAATGCAAGGAAAAGGGTGGACAGTGCAGTCTGTTTATGGCTAGAATGGCAGTAGATCCACTTTCTCACTGCCCTTCTTTAAGGGGCCATGATTGCTTACAATTATTCCCATATGCTGAGTGCAGATTGTGGCCTCCTGTTTTGTGGCAGATTTATTCTTTTTGGAAGGTTATGAAGGCTAAGGCTTCTCCAAAGTCATCCTTGACAATACCCCCCTTCGTCCCTGCGGAGTATGCTTAAGGATCAGAGAGTACTGGGATCAGGATTGTTTGAATTTCCCCCTGGGATTGTCGCAATCTAGGATGTGGTGGAAATTATTCCGTAGTGGTGAAGTCCCCCACTGACAAGTTTGACCTGAGGAAGGCCAAGCATTCCTTAGTTCTTGCAGGTACGTCCTTTATGTAATTTTTGAGGGAGTTGGTAGCTTAAAGCTAATTAGCCTCCAGGGTCCCCACTGCCAGAAATTCCAGTTGTGACTGACCCCAATGGTCATTTCTGCAATGTATCATCGTAAGCCTAAGAAAACTTCAAATCCTGTCATATTGGCAAAGCTGGTGAAAAAGTCATGAAAAAGGGATCAAGTCAGTTGATCCTTTTTGTATCGCCCTTCTGTCCCTGTGCCCTCAAGGGCCCTGGATCCTGCACCAGTAACCCCACCTATGTCTGTGTTAGGAGGGCCAATGACCTTGTTCTGTTTGTAGAACCTGAGTGGAAAGTTGGTAAGAGAAAGAAACAAGTTTACTTGTCCTTCTCTTCCGATTCTGATAGGTAATAGTAGTCCAGAAAGGACTTGATAATATCACCTCTTGGTCAGGGGAGGTGAACAGCTCCTGGCTGACCCCTGGTCCCATGACGTGAGAGGCTGGCTTTATTACGGAGGTGTTCACTTGTTCCATTGGCCGAGTATTGGTGAAGCTTGGATGCTGCCCTCCTTCACCTTTTATACCATGACATAGGAGTGCTGCTTCCTTTACTAATTGTAATACTTTCTTTTCCTGAATTGAGAAGATGGCACCTCTGTAGGACGATGTTCAGCAAGCAGCCACAGATAGGTAGCGAGGGGACATGGCCTCATTGCAACAAAGGCTTACTTCCCATGGCCTCATTGCAACAAAGGCTTACTTCCCATGGCCTCATTGCAACCAAGTCATACTCAACTCCACAATCAACAGAGGGAAAGTTAAACCTGGATAGAAATCTAGTTCAGCTTGTGAGAATCTAGTCTCAAGTTATGAGAGGTGGCAGGAATCAACACTCCCTCACCCCTATCGGGTCCGGGAGTGGAAACCAGCTACTGTATTATGTTTATCGAGATTTCCTCCCCCATAAAGATGGATGAGACACTTATTTAAGGATGAGGTTTGTGATAATATTGGAACAAAACAAAAACTAAAAATAATTTGTATTTTTCCTAACTTTACAAACCAGAATCCTTCAATGGGGGCAGGGTTGTGCCACCAAGTGATTACTGCCACTTCATTATAAAGTTTGACAGTTAGGTACCAGCCAAGCTTGGAAGATACTCCTTTTAAAGGATTCAGGTTTGTATGGTTAGGAAAAATATAAATTCTGAAATTAGTAATGTTTACTTCCAGTAATTATCCCTTACTAGCTAATATTTACAAATGTTAAAAAAATGCTATAAAAATGGAACATAATCCTCCATCTGGTAGTTATGAATTTTTCTGAAGTTTGTTTCATCACATGAGAAAGAAAGAATTTTGGATCAAGTGAATGGATTGAATGCATCATAAAAGAGTGATTTACATGATTTAGGTTTTCCTGTAAATCAATTGGGAGAATATAGGGATTTCAGATAGCTGTAATCTGTGATGCTGAAACTGAAGGATCTATATTTGCATGTAACGTGTTTCTGGTTAACTGCTGACAATGAATGAATTGCCAGGAATTTTTTTAGACTATAAAATTGGTATTTATTATGTGCAGTACAGTAATAGGTTTGTGAGGAAACAAATATTAATACTTAATACAGTAGTACATATTTTACTGAAGTTTTGTTTAATATAAATGAATGTATTGTTATTATGGGTCTTCTCTCTATAGGTTATCCCTTGTAAACAATAATTGTTGTTTCATTATTTACTGTACCATTTACAGTACAATATTTTAATTTGTTAAAATGTTTATCAAATTGCTTTATTTTTCAGACAACCTTGCACAAATTGTTTCGCAGCATTTTACTGAATCCTTCATCACGTGAGCCTGTTCTGTCTTATCTTGCCAAGTTGATTCGATGCAATGAACGCCGTGCACAGATCCACGTTGAGGAAAAAATGGTGGCGGGGGATGGCCCTATGATCAATTTGCTCTCAGTTTTACAACAACTTTGTTTTAAGGTAACTTTCCATGTTTCATATTTCAATATTTCAGTTTTATCTTTTTCCTTTTGATTTTTCAGTTAACATTGTATATTTGATGTTTCATTGCAAAGAACTAAGATTACTACTATTACTCTTTTGAAATGCTTATTGTAATATAACTTTTAAAGTGTTTAGTATTAACCCTTTTACCCCGAGGCTATTTAGAACTTTCCAACCCTTAACCCCCAGGTGTTTTTTTTTTTCAAGCACATTTTGCCATATATATTTTTTAAATTGCTCTAACAGCCTTAATTTTCATCATAGAGAGGTCAGGTTGGTCTCATTTTTTTGGAAAATGCCTGAAGTTTCTCATAAAGTTACCAAAAAAATGCAAAAAAAATGTAAATAGCAGTTTTTTGCAAGTACGTACTAGTACGTCCATGGGGATAAAGGGATGAGTTTTGTGAAAAGTACCAGTACGTCCATTGGGGGTAAAAGGGTTAAATTAATGGCTCCCTTCATTTTAGGTTTGAAGTTTTGGTTGCCAATTGGAGAATGTTATACTTTTTTCTTAATTTTAATGGAGTTTATTTTCTTTACAGGTTAAACTGGACAAAGTGGACCCTTATTATCTAATACATCCAGAATCATTAGTAGATGTGTCTAAAGATTCACGACTTTCCATGACTCAGGAAGAGGTCGAAGAATGGGTGCGAAAACAGCGTAAGTTCTATTGACGCAAAGGGTCTTGGTTAGGTTTCATCAGTCGTCTCTATCTTGAGGTTTTAATTTAATACTTCTCCATTCATCATCTCCTACTTCACGCTTCATAGTCCTCACCCATGTAGGCCTGGGTCTTCTAACTCTTCTAGTGCCTTGTGGAGCCCAACTCCTTCATTGTCAGAAATTTAAATCTTGTAACATTCTAAGATGATGCATATTTCCTCGTATTTACTTCTGAAATGGTTGCATTTGGAGCTTTAGTGTTCTCAATTTAGGCTATGTATTGTTCCTTGTGGTTTTATAAATCAGAACTTTATATAGCAATAAATTCTTTTTCTCCTTGGGCAGTGAGGAGGCAGAATAAGTGAGTGGGTCGTCATTAGCTAATTCCTTTTGTATTATGTCTTTCTTTCGATTCGGTTCTCATTATTTGTGGCTTTGTGCAGTATTCACCTCTCCTTTTGAGAACATGCTTTTATGGCCAATCCCATAAAAGATTTGAAATGCCTATTGATTTGTTGGTGAATATATTTCTGGTAAGGCGGCTAGTTCCATGTCCATCGCTTGGGTTAGTTTGAGGTTAAATATTACCTTATTAACAGGTGTTTTATCCATTTAAGAATTTGGATTCTTGGTAAAGCTTATAAATAAACTGATGACACTTTGATCTTAAGTAAGGATATGTCTTTTGAAGTTCATATTTTTGCTAATCAAGTTGAAAAGTGTATCAATGTCTTTGTTAACTAAATATCTTGGTAGTAAGTAACAGTAGGAGTAATTTCAGTGAATGTGAGTTGAACACGTTCATCATGAGATCCTCACGATGGTTAATATTTTGACATTTTCTAGATTTTTTAAAATGAAACTAGAATTTAGAATAATGGTTTGTAACAAATGGCAGTCATTTATATTTACAAGTTCAATTGTGCTTAGTAGTTTTTCGTTAGTAGATGGATGTTTTTTTCATTAAAGAGTTCTATTGCTTTGAAAATTCTTATTTATATTTTAATTTTTCTTAATTTTCTATGGTCATTCAAAGCACCCACGGAGATTTGCAACCTGGACTTTTGAAAACTATAAACTGTTGGACTGTCAGTTTTATGTAGTTATTTTTGGTAATTTTTTTTCTTTTTTACAGGAACTGAAGGGTGCTCCAAATTTCAACCAATAACATTTCATAGTCACTGCTGGTTCTTAACGCTTCATGCCCACCATTTAGGTGTCTTACCTGTTATGCGAAAGTATACGAGACGATTAAGAGCGATACGGGACCTTCAAAAGATGGTAAAGATTTTTATTTTTACTACTCTTTGCTGCTATGAATATCTTATGTAAGATAAAAAACTGGGTAAAGATTTAATGTGTTATCTCTCCATTCAACTTAAATCTTTTATAACATTTTTATAGGGTTATCAACTTTACTATATTTCTGTATATTTTTACATATACTTTATGCAGAGTGAAATATACAGGTTTTATTCTGTTATTATTTTCCAATTTGAAACAGGTGGAAGAAATAGAAAGTACTGAATCTCAATGGGCCAACTTACCTGTAGCTTCGAGGCAACGAGAATTGTTAAAAAAATGGAAAATGCAGCTAAAGGTATGTCATTTGTGTGCATCAATTATTGGATGCTTTTGTAGACAGCATACAGTATTTTGAATATTTATTTGAGCCACTCATCGTATTCTATTTAATTTGTTCTGGGAACTTTGTACAACAAATATTACATTCTAGGCAACAGAGTTGACTTTAAGAGATCATTTCTCTTTAGGTCTACATGACCGTGGAATATTCATTCCATGTTGAAGAGGGTGAAAAGTGGGAGGGCTCTTGAGCCAAGTAGAATTTCTTTCCTTTAGATTTAGGTCTAAATATTTTATAAAAAACCTTGTTTGTTTTCTTATTAATTCTTTGTCTCTTTCTCGTATTTTATTCAATTTCTTTCTTGTTATCCAGCCTCATAACTGCTACTCAAAAGTGTAATGGGATACAGTGTGATATACTTAACATGGACATTTCCCCATTTAGTGTTTGAGATGAAGTGTCTAAGAAGTATGGCTGGTGTATCTCGAGTAGGTTAGGAACGAAGTGGTAAGAGTTAGAACGGGTGTAAGAAATGAGTTAGCAACTACAGTAGAGTGGATATGAATGTGTTGAGGTGGTTTGGCCATGTTGAGAGAATGGAAAATGGCTGTCTGCTAAAGAAGGTGATGAATGGAAGAGTTAATGGGAGAAATACGAGAGGAAGGCCAAGGTTTGGGTGGATGGAGGGAGTGAAGGAAGCTCTGGGTGATAGGAGGATAGATGTGAGCGAGGCAAGAGAGCGTGCTAGAAATAGGAATGAATGGCGAGCGATTGTGACGCAGTTCCGGTAGGCCCTGCTGCTGGCTCCGATGCCTTAGATGACCGCGGAGGTAGCAGCAGTAGGGGATTCAGCATTATGAAGCTTCATCTGTGGTGGATAATGTGGGAGGGTGGGCTGTGGCACCCTAGCAGTACCAGCTGAACTCGGTTGAGTCCCTTGTTAGGCTGGGAGGAACGTAGAGAGTAGAGGTCCCCTTTTTGTTTTTGTTTTTTTGTTGATGTCGGCTACCCCCCAAAATTGGGGGAAGTGCCTTGGTATATGTATGTATGTATTTTGTTAAGCTTCATAGCATTTGAGACATCAATAGGTTGATATACAGTGATGCCTCAGGATACGAAATTAATCCGTTCAGGATGCGGTTTCGTATCCTGATATTTTCGTATCCTGAGTCGTGTTTTACATGTAAATAGCCTAATCCGTTCCAAGCCTTATAAAAAGTCACCCTTTCCTTCATAAACACGCTAAACTGTAGTAATAAACGTGCAATGCAGCCATTTCTATCATTCAATAATTAACACAACCGTTAAAAACAGCCTAATCCATTCCAGAAACCACTATGAGATTATTCAATAATGTAGTTATAGCCAAGTTATCCCCCCCCAAGCCCAAAGAAAACGGTCCGTTTTCTCTACTACTGTATAAAAGTTACGGTACTGTATGTACGTAAAGCATTTAGATCAGTGAAGATGTATTGTTACCTGTACGTACACCTAAATTAATGATTGATACCTGTACACTCTGAAAAAAAGGTTACAGTTAATTAGTGTAACAAAAAAGTTGAAACTTACCTTTTGATTGAGACGATGTCCGATAGCGAAGTCGCGGCAGAGGAGGATGGCATAAGGCAGAAAACGTAACAAGTGACAGACTACGTACAGTAATTTACACACTTAACACATTAACACTTAAACTTTACGAAATAAAAAATGGAAGAAATAATTAACACTTAACATTACGTATGGAAAACTATAAAATGAAAGAAAAAATTACTTTAACACTTAACGGTAACATAAAACTTAAAATTGAATTTTTTATTTTTTTATTTTTTATAACTTTACGTTTTTCTTATTTTCTAAATCTCTTCTACTTCTTCATCACTTTCTTTTTTCTGTTTCTTTTCTTTACTTTCACCTTCTAATTCTTCATCCCTTCCTCTTTTCTGTTTCTTTTCTTCACTTTCACCTTCGTCTTGGCCTACTAATACCGCTGGCCTCTTTAATAAGAAACTATCCATTGAAGCTTGTTTCTGCCTACTTTTCAACACATTTCTAAAATGCGTTAGGCAAACGTAATATAATACACTACGTAACAAGTGACAGACTACATACAGTAATTTACACACTTAACACATTGACACTTAAACTTTACGAAATAAAAAAATAGAAGAAATAATTAACACTTAACATTACGTATGGAAAACTATAAAATGAAAGAAAAAATTACTTTAACACTTAACGGTAACATAAAACTTAAAATTGAATTTTTTTTTTTGCTTTTTTATAACTTTACGTTTTTCTTATTTTCTAAATCTCTTCTACTTCTCCATCACTTTCTTTTTTCTGTTTCTTTTCTTTACTTTCACCTTCTAATTCTTCATCGCTTCCTCTTTTCTGTTTCTTTTCTTCACTTTCACCTTCGTCTTGGCCTACTAATACCGCTGGCCTCTTTAATAAGAAACTATCCATTGAAGCTTGTTTCTGCCTACTTTTCAACACATTTCTAAAATGCGTTAGGCAAACGTAATATAATACACTACGTAACGTTATATACAGTCTATGTATAGTAAACACTAATACAGTACAGTGCACTGTAACGAATGTTTATTAACGATAACACGTGGCGTACGAATGTACTGTATATTAACACTAAGTCAAACAAGCAAAAGCACACAATGTCTGTTAACGATACCGCGGTCGGAACGAAAAGAGAGAGAGAGAGATGAACGCCCGTGCGTAGGCAAGCTGGGATAGTTGCCGACCAATAGGAAAGCAGGATCTTATGGCGTCAGCTAGCGTCTGAGTAGGGAGATAACCAATGGGTGAGCGGGAGGCTGTAAGTGAGTCTACCCAAGTTCAAAGTCAGGCGGCGCGCGCTTTTTAAAATTACTCTCGGCGAAGAGTTGGGATCTCGTAAGGTTTTCGTATCCTGAAATTTTATCCGTATCCTGGGGCATAAAAATCTTCGAATCACTTTTCGCATCCTGAATTTTTCGTAAGCAGAAACTTTCGTATCCAGAGGTATCACTGTATCAGGGTCGTGGTTAACAACAGATAACTGAAAATATCTTTATAGTAATCTGTAACGACTAGTGGTCATGAGCGTTACCTGTTAGTCTAAGGGACGAATAAGTTCTTACCTCTGCTCACTGAACAAATGCAATTGCTAACTAAGCAAACTCCAAGCTCAGTGAAGGACATTATTCAAAGAAAATTTAAACCGAAACATTTAATTTCAAAACAAAACTTGATATGAAACAAAGAAAAATAAAGTTAATTAAATAAAACAAATATAAAAGCTATTTACGATAATGAAACACTCACTGAACGAACCCGAGAAGAAATGATATTTACATAGAAACTCCACACTTTCCAAAAACTGTTAACAAGTGATGTCAGATAAAAGTATTAACTGAGGTATGCCTTTCATACAGATCTGCACCAAAACTTGCTCAAAATATATAGAAATATGAAATATAAAATATAAGATATCCTTCTCACGAACTCACTCAACAACATACTCTACTTTAGAATACTCAGTTGGAGTGGCAATAAGGAACTCTACTCTAGAACTAACTAGAGATCTTACAGAGAGCTTTGAAAACAATTTCCAAAACAGAAGTAACTCGAAACAATTACTTATAACTTCAATTATAAATGGTAAACAAATTAACTCAACTTCAATATTAGAACAACCAAATTAGACTATTAACCATTGTGACAAAATAATAATAAGTTTTGGAAATATGGGTTTTAATAATGAAATAGATTACAAATCAAAATACTGTAACAGTTATTCACACACCTAAAATACAAGGATTTTGGAGGAAAGTGTAGCACATAACTAAATTTCTTGTAGCTTATTTACAAGAGTTACATGAAAATGAGAGTCAGTACAAAAACAAAAACCCAACATGCTGAATGTTTTGATTTATATTAATATGGTTAAGTTTAAGATACTACCATGAATACAAAAGAGTGAAATAAACACAAATGATAGGCTAAAGTGAATGAGGCTATCAATGCATTACCCCATATTTGAAACTATATTACTAATAGAATTCACATAAAGTATTTCTAAATCTTTGAGTTCCTAAAGAGAAAAGAGAATTATGAATAAATTATAGGATGGAAAATAGGTCAATTGTAATTTTCCAAGGAATGGCTTTTTGATGTTGAGGTAAACGCAGGAAGTAAGTTTATTGCCTTTGTTAACTAAAATTCTTAGGACATGCATACACGCTGCTGCCCACCAAACAACTGGCAATTTTTCTAGCACGGTTCTTGAAATCAATTGATTATGCAGGTTTGAATGTAAATATACACAGACAAGGATGATGAGAAGCTGCTATTTTCATTGTTTACTAGTCACCTGTACATCAATATCCCACCCTGTGTTGTTAATTTGTGACAAGAGACCTGACATTAGTTGTTATTTGACATAGGTCGGATTATAGTAACTTCTATATCCCATATACTGTACATGTATAAAACAAGAAAAAGTACTTACGACCTGCTATTATTTTACCAAAAAACAGATACTTTACCTACATTAATGAGCTTTCATATGAAGTGCAATTCAGTACATTTTAGCACTTTTTCATTATTATATGATGTAAAACCGACGTAAGGTCGGGTAATATGTCATAAAGTAGATTTTATTTTTGTATTTAATACTTAAGGGTGAATAACAAAGTCGAATCTGATGTATGTTAAACCAACTCGTGTGTTTTTTTTTTGTTTTGTTTGGGAAAGGTAATTTTATTGATTTTCAAGTGGATGTGAATTTTGGCTCAATATTTTTGATGAGTAATATAGCCTAGCCTTTTGCCTTGCATTATTAACATGTCACACACAAATGGACTCACAATCTCCTTTTTTACTTCATATATTATGGATCCCCAAAGTTAAAATGAATTTTTAAGGCTCAGAATGGGGCAAGATACATAAGTTTGTATGGTTTGTTATAGCTATACGCCATTCCAAAATCCTTTAGAATTTTCAGATTGTCTGAGAAGGCATAACTCTCCATTTTCTTTTGTACAAACTCCATTCAAAATCCTGTAGAATTTTCATATTGTCCGAGGAGGTCTATAACTCTCCATTTTGTTCCTTCTTGATTAGGCCTCTCTTTCTTTTCAATTTTCCTTTCATTCAAGGTTTTTCATATTGTTCAACAAGACCAAAAACTACCCCTTTTTCTTGTGACTTTTCCTTTTCTATAGAATTTTTTTTTTTCCATACTTTTGCAGAAGGATTTGAAACTTTTGCCTTAGATTTCATTTTCTTCTTCATAGGGGAAGGATGCTTGTGGAATGGCTTCTTGTTATAAAGTAATATGGAATTGAATGTCTCAATGTTTTTTATACCTTTGTTGTGACATATTTCCCATTTATGGTATTTTAACTCTTTCTATTATTATGCCATTTTTTATTTCCTTCCTAACAGAAGCTTAACAAATGCCGAATATGTGCTGATGCTGGCCTCCTAGACGAAAATCTACTAGAAAGATGTATGCATTACTACTCTGGAGTATCTCAGGTAATATTACGTATACTTACGGGCGATCAGAACACTCTGGCACCTCTGGGGGTGACGCTTGCTGATACTGCCAACTTCCTGCCTCTTCCATCTGAATTGCCCGAGCTCTTTGCTGCACTGCCTGAGTGGTACCTAGATGATTTGGCAGAATTCTTATTGTTTACATTACAGTAAGTGGATCTGGTGCTTTAATAGTCCAGTAATTTGCTTTTTGATGTCATAGTATTTAGTGAGAGGTAGTGGGATTCAAGTTAGTAGATGTAGGAAAGAGTAATTATAGTCAATTTCTTTTAGCGATGCAGATTTGCACCGACTCGCAGTGGTGCCCTTTTAGCTCAGAAAAGCTTCCTGATCGCTGATTGGTTGGACGAGATAATTCTAACCAATCAGCGATCAGGAAACTTTTCCGAGCTAAAAGGGCACCGCTGCGAGTCGGTGCAAATCTGCCTCGATAAAAGAAATGGACTATAGTTTGTAAATAATTGGTAACAAGTAAAGGTTCGTGAATTTGTCATTTGATATACTTAGCCAATTTAATGGCTTTTAATACTTACTTAGTCTAAAATAATGGCTCAAGAATTGTCTCTGGGTGTTGCAATTGGAATTAAGGTATTTGGTAGTCCATAGTGGAGCTTCATAAATTTAATGATACTGTAATAATATAACCTTGTTAATTGTTAACGTTACTGTTATATTTAGTTTTTTTATTTTGTTTATTAATATTTTTTCAAATTATTTTTTATTGTTGATTTCATTATTGTTGCTGCTAAAAATATTATTTCTATTAGTCTCGAAAAATAGACTATTGTTAAAGTTAAAACTCAATGATGTGAGAATTATTAAAGATGTAGAATAATGAATAGGACTATGATTTGATTGAAAGAGCTCAGAACTTCTAAGATCCCTCCTTCCTTAAGCAAACATGACCTCCACTTTTGTAGTGCACTTTACTCTTCTGACTACTACTAGTACTAAAAGTATTAACTCTTTAGAATTTTGTGTATGAGGTATATATGTCTAGCCGTAAAAAATGTAAAAGCCAGAGTAATGCATGTCCTTAAATAGGCAAATTCTATAGGTTTTTATGTGTGATTAGTGTTTGACATAGATTTGAAATCAACCCCTGTAAAGGGATGTACATAACATATTGAACAATGAAGTCTTTTTTCATGGATAAAGGTGGCATCGTCATGTGAGCTAGCCCTAAGACGTACACATTGTTTATCAGTGTTTCCCTTTTTTTTGTTGCTTGTGATCATGTCCAATTTATCTTATATTGTCAGAACTTGACATTTGAATGCTCTAACTTTAATATTTGGGGGGACCATAGTAATAATCATGAAAGAAGCCCAAGTCTAAAAAGAATGGCTTGAATGCATAAGCCCAAAAAATCTGTTTGAGATTCATTACTAGGGTTTTTCTTTCTTAATCTTTGGTTTGAGTTATTGAGATACTTTTTCCTAATTTTCATTCTACCTGTAAATGTCACAGACTAGGTCCTAAGGGTATCTTCAACCTAAAACAGCCATTCAGGAGTAGAGCTGTTTATTATAAATAATTTTCTATTATCTTTTATATAAACTTATCCGGATAAGGTTTCAGGCTCAATTAAACTCTTTTCTGTAATGCAAAAATGATTTAGTGATAGATTAATTCTGAGATATTTTATTTTAACCAAGAAAAGAACTTTAATTCAAGTGACATGACTTGAACAATCAAATGTTCAGTAATGATTTCACTAATTAATTTTTAGTAATGCTAGCCAATTTTCAGTGTGACCATCTAGATCAAATTATTACTACATACCAGACTTATTGTGAATTGTCCATTTATAATTATGAATTTGATAGGCCTGCAAACAATAACTACTATAGGGGTTTAAAATCAATGATCATTTAACTTGGTACAGTAATCTTTTTTTTTTCAATATTAAACTTAGCCGGTGATTATATAAGCTGCAGCTCTGCTGCTCGACAGAAAAACTCTACGTTCAAAATCCGCCAGCGATCGCTATGCAGGTAGGGGGTGTACTTCAACAGCGCCATCTGTCGTGCAGGTACTCGGTACTCAATGTAAACACAGAACTCAATTTTCTCTCTGTCGTGCCACCGGCAAGACCTACTAAATTCGCTGTTGCTAACTGGATTGGTTTTCACAACTTTTTGGTGAAGTACACGTTTCTAGTTTTGAGCTTTCGCTTTGCAGGCTTTATCTTCAATACATCCTTGCATTCTTTTGTTGATATCGGATTATTTGTTGATGACTTTGGATAGTTTTTGAATTCCCCTTTGACTAATTCAAAATGGCTGACCCTTCTCAAGTCCCTAAATTCAGGAAATGTAATGCTAGGGACTGTTCAAGGCGTCTTCCGAAGGCCTCTATCGATCCTCACACCGTTTGTTCCAATTGTCGGGATAAAACCTGTCAATTGGAAGATCGATGTGAGGAATGCGTTGGGCTTTCGGAATTCGATTTTATCGAATTCCAGAAATATACACGTAGGCTAGAGAGAGATAGAGTCAGGAGAAGTTCATCTCGCTCCGTTGAATTTTCCTCTCCTCATGCCCCACAACCTATTCCTTCCCCTGTAGTGGTTGCTCCTGATCCCCCTTCTTGCACTCAAGAACCCTCGATGGCAGATATGATGCGTGCCATCCAAGCTATGGGTGAGAGAGTCGAGTCCTTGGCTAGTGACCGTAACCAGCTCATGGCAGACGTCAAGGAGCTGAAGTGTAAGAGTGCAGTGGGTAGTGATAAAGTGAGTGGTAGTGTTGTGGATAGTGTTGCGCTTGAGGGTTTGTCTGTTCGTGCCTGTCGTCCTCCCAGTCCAGGACCTCTTGCAAGCTCCCAAGCCCAGGGGAGAAGCAATGTCGTACGACCAAAGGGTTCGAGAGGCTTTAATCAGCGAACAGACGTTCCCTCCGTGGTTTCGGGCGTATCTACCCAAGATCGCCCCACCCACACGAAGACGAGAGAGCCCATTTATTCCTCGTCTGCGGAAGAGGTTTCTCGTAAGAAACCATGGACCAAGGTCTCGCGGCCTCTTAAGCGCAAGTCGGTCCCTTCCGCGCAAGTCCAACGGCCCAGTTGTAGCCACTGGGTCAGTTCGGACTCGCTGCAGTCTTCCGACGACTGCTCACCTCCTAAGAGAGGCAAAGCGGTACCGCATCAGGCAGTAACACCGTCTGTTGCCGCACCTGCTCCTGTAGACCCTAAGTGGTCTTTGCTGCAGACCATGCAGTCACAGTTAACGTCATTGATGCAGGACTTTCGTGCGGAGAAGGTTGACGCTGCACCAACCTCTAGCCTACAACCACCCACGGTTGTGCGTCCTGTGGACGCTGAGGCTACCTTCTCCCGCACTCCAGCTGTGAGAGTCCCGCCACCCATGCGTTCCAGTGTACCCTGCCACCCGCATGTTGACGTTCAGCGACGCACGGAACCTTCCGTTGACGTTCGCGAGGTACAACAACAGTCTAAGTTGTTTTGTTTTGACGCGGTGCGTCAACCTCCGCAACCCAGTGTGGTTACCTCTGCTCGCCCACATCAGACTAGACCGTCTGGAGTAGACGCTTTGCGTCCCCGCGCTGCTATGGTTGTTGCCAGTTCACAGACTGGGCAACAGTTCCATGACGTTGCGTCCGGTTCAGTCACGCGTGCACCCGTGCTGCCGGACTCAGCTGACCAGCCGATTCCTACTCCTTTGCCGCTTCCTCCTCAATTTTCAGATGATGGACTCTCTGATGATGACGACGCTGCACACATTTACGACCCACATACGGACATCGACGAACCCAAGACCACGCAACCCTCTTTGGACTTTAGAAAAGTTCTTGCTCTGTTCAAAGAGATGTATCCTGATCAGTTTGTGTCTGCGGCTCCACGCTCTCCTCCGTCAGAGTTTGCTTTAGGCACGCAGTCATCCGCGCCTGCCTTTACGAAACTCGTCCTCGCCCGCTCGTCCAAGAGAGCTTTACGAGTTTTAGGAGATTGGATGCAGTCCAAAAAGAACCTAGGGAAGACAGCATTTACGTTTCCCCCTGCGAGACTCTCTTCCAGATCGAGCGTCTGGTATACCACGGGAGAAGTTCTCGGCTTGGGAGTTCCTGCCTCTGCCCAGGGCGACTTCTCAAGTCTAGTAGACTCTCCCCGCAGGCTAGCCATGAGACGCTCTAAGATATGTTGGTCTCCTTCAGACTTAGACCATCTGTTGAAAGGAGTGTTTAGAGCCTTCGAGGTCTTTAACTTTTTGGACTGGTGTCTGGGAGCTTTGAGCAGGAAGATCTCCCCTTCTGACAAGGAAGCTTCCTTGCTCATTATGTCCTGCATGGACAAGGCCATACGTGACGGATCCAGTGAGCTTGCGGCTTCGTTCGTATCCGGGGTCCTCAAGAAACGGGAAAACCTTTGCTCTTTCCTGTCAGCTGGAGTAACACCGTGTCAGAGATCGGAACTTCTTTTTGCTCCTCTCTCAAAGTGCCTTTTCCCAGAGGACTTGATAAAGGAGATTGCTGCCTCCTTGATTCAGAAAGACACCCATGACCTGGTTGCGTCCTCTGCCCGCAAAGCCACCCCTTTGCCTACCTTGTCTAGACCCAGGATGGACACTCCAGCGTCCAGATTCATTCCGCCCTTTCGTGGCAGAGCCTCCAGCAGAGGAGGTGCTCGTGCCGAAGGGAGACGTGGGAAGAAGAAAGGTACCAAGTCCTTTAAAGGCAGAGTCTGACTGCCACCTTCTTCAGACAGCAGTGGGAGCCAGACTCAAGAACTTCTGGCAGACCTGGGAGAAAAGGGGCGCAGATGCACAATCTGTGAAGTTGCTCAGAGAAGGGTACAAGATCCCGTTTGTACGCAAACCCCCTCTAGCAACGTCTCCCATCGATCTCTCTCCAGGTACAGAGAGGAAGACAAGAGACTAGCTTTGAAGCAGGAGGTGTCTCTCTTACTAGAAAAGGGAGCGGTAGTCAAAGTCCGGGACCATCAATCCCCGGGCTTCTACAACCGTCTCTTCTTAGTGGTAAAGAAGACAGGAGGGTGGAGGCCGGTGCTAGACGTCAGTGCGCTGAATGTCTTTGTCACAAAGCAGACGTTCGCCATGGAGACCACAAAGTCCGTTCTAGCAGCGGTCAGGAAGGAAGACTGGATGGTCTCTTTAGACCTAAGGGACGCATACTTTCACGTCCCCATCCACCCAGAATCCCAACCTTTTCTCAGATTCGTTTACGAGAAGGTTGTCTACCAATTTCAAGCCCTGTGCTTTGGCCTAAGCACAGCTCCTCTTGTGTTTACGAGGCTGATGAGGAATATTGCCAAATTCCTGCATTTAGCGGATATCAGAGCCTCCCTCTATTTGGACGACTGGCTTCTAAGAGCTTCTTCCAGCCGTCGCTGTCTGGAGAATCTAAAGTGGACTCTAGACCTGATCAAGGAATTGGGTCTCCTGGTCAATATGGAAAAGTCCCAACTGGTCCCATCCCAAACTATAGTGTATTTAGGGATGGAGATTCACAGTCAAGCTTTTCGGGCTTTTCCGTCGGCCCCCAGAACAAGTCAAGCCCAGGTATGCATCCCGAACATGCTAAAGAAGGAACAATGTTCAGTCAGACAGTGGATGAGTCTGATAGGGACGCTTTCATCCCTGGAACAGTTCGTTTCGTTAGGGAGACTACACCTCCGTCCCCTTCAATTTCACCTAGCTGTTTACTGGAAAAAGGACAAGACGCTAGAAGCGGTCTCGATCCCCATTTCCGAGAAGATGAAGTCGTCACTGACTTGGTGGAAGGACAGTATCAACCTCAGAGAGGGTCTGCCCCTGGCTGTTCAGACCCCCAACCACGTTCTCTTCTCGGACGCATCGGACACGGGCTGGGGTGCGACATTAGACGGTCGGGAATGCTCGGGAACGTGGAACTCGAATCAAAGAACGTTACATATCAACTGCAAGGAGCTACTGGCAGTTCATCTGGCCTTGAAAAGCTTCAAGTCCCTCCTTCAAGGCAAAGTGGTGGAGGTGAACTCGGACAACACCACGGCCTTGGCGTACATCTCCAAGCAAGGAGGGACCCATTCTATGACGTTGTACGAGATCGCAAGGGACCTCCTCACCTGGTCAAAAGATCTAAACCTTTCTCTAGTAACGAGGTTCATCCAAGGCAACATGAATGTCATGGCGGATTGCCTCAGTCGGAGGGGTCAAATCATTCCAACAGAATGGACCCTACACAAGGATGTGTGCAAGAGACTATGGGCCACATGGGGCCAACCTACCATAGATCTCTTCGCAACCTCGATGACCAAGAGGCTCCCAATATATTGCTCACCAATCCCGGACCCAGCAGCAGTTCATATAGATGCCTTTCTACTGGATTGGTCCCATCTAGACCTTTATGCATTCCCCCCGTTCAAGATTGTCAACAAGGTACTGCAGAAGTTCGCCTCTCACGGAGGGACAAGGTTGACGTTAGTTGCTCCCCTCTGGCCCGCGAGAGAATGGTTCACCGAGGTACTTCAATGGCTGGTGGACGTTCCCAGAACTCTTCCTCTAAGAGTGGACCTTCTACGTCAGCCACACGTAAAGAAGGTACACCCAGGCCTCCACGCTCTTCGTCTGACTGCCTTCAGACTATCGAAAGACTCTCTAGAGCTAGAGGCTTTTCGAAGGAGGCAGCCAGGGCGATTGCTAGAGCAAGGAGGACATCCACTCTTAGAGTCTACCAGTCGAAGTGGGAAGTCTTCCGAAACTGGTGCAAGTCAACAGTATCCTCGACCAGTACCTCTGTAACCCAAATAGCTGACTTCCTATTATACCTGAGGAAAGAAAGATCTCTTTCAGCTCCCACTATCAAAGGTTACAGAAGCATGTTGGCAGCAGTCTTCCGTCACAGAGGCTTAGATCTTTCCAACAACAAAGATCTACAGGACCTCCTTAAGTCTTTTGAGACCACGAAGGAGCGTCGTTTGGCTACACCTGGTTGGAATTTAGACGTGGTACTAAGATTCCTTATGTCAGAAAGGTTCGAGCCACTACAATCAGCCTCCTTTAAAGATCTCACTTTAAAGACTTTTCCTGGTTTGCTTAGCCACAGCTAAAAGAGTCAGTGAGATTCACGCCTTCAGCAGGAACATCGGATTTTCATCTGAAATGGCTACATGTTCTTTACAGCTTGGTTTTCTAGCCAAAAACGAGCTACCTTCTCGTCCTTGGCCGAAATCGTTCGACATTCCAAGCCTTTCAAATATGGTTGGAAATGAACTAGAAAGAGTCTTATGCCCTGTTAGAGCTCTTAAGTTCTATTTAAGAGGAACTAAACCTTTACGAGGACAGTCAGAAGCTTTATGGTGTTCAGTTAAGAAACCTTCTTTGCCTATGTCAAAGAATGCAGTATCCTATTATATCAGACTGTTGATACGAGAAGCTCATTCCCATCTGAATGAGGAAGACCATGCTTTGCTGAAGGTAAGGACACATGAAGTTAGAGCTGTCGCAACTTCAGTGGCCTTTAAACAAAATAGATCTCTGCAGAGTATAATGGACGCAACCTATTGGAGAAGCAAGTCAGTGTTCGCGTCTTTTTATCTTAAAGATGTCCAGTCTCTTTACGAGAACTGCTACACCCTGGGACCATTCGTAGCAGCGAGTGCAGTAGTGTGTGAGGGCTCAACCACTACATTCCCCTAATTCCATAACCTTTTTTAATCTTTCTCTTGAAATGTTGTTTTTGGGTTGTCCGGAAGGCTAAGAAGCCTTTCGCATCCTGGTTGATTTGGCGGGTGGTCAAATTCTTTTCTTGAGAAGCGCCTAGATTAGAGGTTTTGATGAGGTCCTGTAGTATGGGTTGCAACCCTTGATACTTCAGCTCCTAGGAGTCGCTCAGCATCCTAAGAGGATCGCGAGGCTCAGTAAGGAAGACGTACTTAAAAAGGCAGAGTAATTGTTCAAGTCGACTTCCTTACCAGGTACTTATTTATTTTATGTTTGTTATTTTGAATAACTGCTAAAATGAAATACAAAATCCTTAGCTCATAATAATGTAAACAATTAATGCTGGTCTCTACCCACCCCCCTGGGTGTGAATCAGCTTATATAATCACCGGCTAAGTTTAATATTGAAAAATTTTATTTTTATAATAAGATAAATTTTTGAATATACTTACCCGGTGATTATATATTAAAGGACCCTCCCTTCCTCCCCAATAGAGACCCAGTGGACCGAGGAGAAAATTGAGTTCTGTGTTTACATTGAGTACTGAGTACCTGCACGACAGATGGCGCTGTTGAAGTACACCCCCTACCTGCATAGCGATCGCTGGCGGATTTTGAACGTAGAGTTTTTCTGTCGAGCAGCAGAGCTGCAGCTTATATAATCACCGGGTAAGTATATTCAAAAATTTATTTTATTATAAAAATAACATTTTTAAACCACAATTTTTTAATTTAGCTGCAAGCAATAACACATGTAATTAGGCATACCGATTCATTTCAAATCCACCTACATTTGACATAGAAAGAATAGATTTATACTTTTCCCGTGCTCCAAAATTTTACATCAAACTGTTTCAACTTTAATAAAATAATTTTGGCCATGGACTGCTTGCCTTACATGGTCATAGCAAAGGAATAAATTTTATATGAAAATGTGTATTAAATGTAGCAAATAATTTTTGTCCTAAAAAGACATACGGAACTATGTATTTTGAGTTGATTTGTCACATACAACAAA
The DNA here is from genome assembly GCF_036898095.1 of Palaemon carinicauda. Taxonomy (NCBI): domain Eukaryota; kingdom Metazoa; phylum Arthropoda; class Malacostraca; order Decapoda; family Palaemonidae; genus Palaemon; species Palaemon carinicauda. The sequence continues at coordinate 305,648,946 of NC_090725.1, read as the reverse complement.
ATGTTTTTATCTCAACTCAAAAATTTTAAGTTCAACTAAGCAGTAAATTAAGTCGGCCAATAGTTTAGGTGCATGCAAAAGTATGATGGCTTTAGTTAGTATATTACAATCTTATCTGTTTGGGAAAAATAGATCTAGTGTGCTTTAAAAATTCCTCAATTTTTCTCATAGAAAAATTAGAAATCTGTCACTTTTTAAAATTTAATTGGAAATATTGGGAGATGGTAACACAGTTTCAACTATTTCTAGAGTTCCATACAATTGCTAAATATGAGCTAACAAAACAAAGAAATCTATAATTGTTTATTTCCGATAAGCTCCTGTTACCATGAGCAAGTTGGGTACTGAATGCTTGAGGGTTACAGTAAGGTAACAGTTCCATTAACTGAAGACTACTTACTGTACATTTAGACAGTTAAAGATACCATAAGATAAGAGAAGTTAAGAAATTCAGGTAAACTTTAAAGGTTTGTCTTTTTTCATGATACTGTGTAGGACAACCCACATTTATGAAACCAAATGTGGGGTTTTACAAAATTAAGATGCACAAAATACTTGTGTTATAACTAATTCTGTTATCCCAATGCTTACTGTACATAAACAATACAGTATGTAACATGTACAGTTTATGCCTGAACTGTTCAGAACGTTTCCGAACAATCTAACACGCTGAAATTGTACTAATTGAACAAAATTTCACCAACAATAACAAATAACCACTACTGTACTGATAATACAGTGATTTGTATACCAGCCAAAAAAAAGTGGTTCTGTCTGTTTTTGACTGACGACGACACCCCAAGTCAAAATACAGGATTCAGGCTGGAACCCAGATGACATATGTATAAACAATGAGCTCATGAAGTTCATGAAGAGCTTATAAGCAATGAGCTCATGAAGTGTATGAAGAGCTTTACGCTTCAAATGATGTTGCATCTGGTTTTGATAGTTTTGAAAATAGATATATAAGACTACATCCTGACCCAACTTTTACTATAAGTAAACAATAAGATACGGTCATAGGTCTTGACTTGTTCGGAAGTTTCAAACCATCTTAAAACACTAATACATTACTAATGGAATGAAATTTCACAAGCAATCACTACCTATTATACAATATCTTTGAAATTGTTGTTCCTAAGATAAAGGTTCATCTGTTCCTAACTTCTGTACTTGCTTCACAGCACAGATACTTAAGCTGATTCGCCAGATTCTTACAAGAAACTACGACAAAAAACTAAACTGCGTTTTTCATATAATGTGTAAAGAGCTCTTTGCTTTACATACTGTAAACATACTTCTTGGTAAAAATGTCTATATTTTTATCTATAAACATGGCAATTATCAACAGAATAATGTTTGTATTTTAATTACAGTTACTTTACATATAAACAAGACATACCCAGTAGTTAGGCACTGTAAATAAAGTGCATTAAACAAGTGCAACAATTTCTGTTGTGTAACCATTTGGTACATATCTGGATAAGTACTGGTATGCTAAGCAGGTTCATTACCAACTTTTCTTTTTATGATAATATTTTGTTTATAAATTTAAGATGAAATATATTCATTGGTTGGCCAGGCTAAACAAGTGTACTGTAATACGTAATCTGTTCCCCTTAGTTATGTGGACTGTCTAATCCACTGCATTTAATATTCTCCGCATTTAATATTCTTTTAGAATCGGTATATAAAATGATCACCTCTTTAGGATGAATATTTTATGAATATTAGGAGTCCTTATCTATGAAAATACTGTATATGGTAATAATGATATCTGATGCATTATTAATGAAATACGGCTGTACTGTAATACCAAAAAAATTGTATTATGTAGATGTTCATCTTCTTTTAAGAGTTATTGAAAATATGAAATAATGATCCAGCTTTTGACTTTAGATGGAGAAATTTGGAATATAGCAGCATAATATATCTTCCACAAGGCACTAGAAACTTGGAAGACCCAGGCTTACATAGCTGAGGACTGTGAAATGTGAAATAGGAGATGATGAATGGAGAAGTATTGAATTGAAAGCTCAAGATAGAGAGAGAAGACTGGCAAAATCTAACCGGGGCCCTTTGCATCAATAAATTTAGGAGATGATGATGTATATATCCTCACAATTGTCTTGTTTTGAGATATTTTGCATTACTCTTGCTTTCAAAATAATGAAAAATTACTACCGTATCCATTTTTTTTTTTTTTTAGTGTATATTATATACTGCATCTGGTAGCAATAAACTTTTGGGGTGAGACAAGTGTAATGCTGTTCTCAGTACACAGGGAAGCTATCATTCAATGTTTTTATATTGATTAATTTTGTAATCATCCACTGTTCATGAAAAATAGGATTTTGTATAATTTTTTTAATTTGTAGTAAACCAGTATACAGTTTTCTCATTTACTGAAAATGGCATATTAAAACTATGGCAATTATTTCACATAGAACAAAGTAATGTACATTATTAAATAAGAACTTGACAATACAATAATTAATTACTAATTGACAAACTCAGATGAATAAAGAATAAACAACAAAATGTGTGAAGATTCATGGTAAGGCTATGCTAGATTATTCTTGACATGAAGTGCAGGGATTACTAACAATTATTTGTGCACTTAAAAGATATATTTTGTTTCCAAAAAGAACCAAACTAATATAATATTCAGTAAATATATAATGGAATGCACTAAAATTCATGAGAAAGTTATGTAAAATGGATGAATTTTATAGGTTACTAAATATAAAAACATTTCAATGATGATACAGTATGAACGATGACATCTTTTGTAATAGCATTTAGGGTGAACTTTACCAGCTTAGTTCTTATTATATAACTCTTGTAAGTTCAGTTGATTATGTGTAGAAAAATTTCTTGTGATTTAAATGAGCATCCTTATTTATGAATGGTTTTCTTCAAATATTTTGTGGACTTTATATATTAATTTTTTTCCTGAACAGATACGTCCCCAAGGTCCCCATCAATAATCTTGGCGATCCCATCATCACCATGACTATCGTCCTGTTGTGCTCTCCATCTCACATCAAGAATCCATATCTCACTGCCAAACTTGTTGAAGTAAGTTGCATCGCCTAAGGTATGGTGTTGTTGCAACATGTATATAAATGTGTGTGTGCTCTTTTATGATTCATTGCTTTTGGCTCGACAAAGACTTGAACCTATGCTTCTGGCCCAAAAAATGCCAGCAGTAGACTCTACCAAATGAGTACAGTAAGTTCAAGTCCACTGTACATATTCATGTCAAATTCAGGAATCTGTTCTTAGACTTTAAATCAACCCATCTCCACCATAATAGCTGATGAATAGATTTACAACATATGGCTATTTATGATGACTATTAGTCATTAGCACACATGACTTTAATGGATGTAAATATCAATCACAAATGGCTTTTGATATCAAATTCAACTTGAATGCTCTATCGGTGTCATCTGTGAGGTTTGGTTGGTATGTGGGAGCATTGTGAAGGACCAGAAGGACCTGCAATGGTGGGTTACTTTCCATAAGGTACTTCTTGAGGTCAGGACCAAAGACCCAGTTTACCCACTACACAAACTCCATGGTGACCCACATAACCTGCAGTTTTTCCATAAGTATTTTGATACTTAAAGGCTTAGGGGTTTCAGAATGATGTATGAGTACAGTAGCTGCTTAATTATACAGTCACTACTTGCAATTGTGGCTTGGCATACTCTTCCCCTCTGCTCTTATGAATACCCTCCTCGGCATCTTTTTCCAATGACGAACCCTGTCTTGTCACAGTTGAAGACTTGTTAGGATCTTTTTCCTCATTTGGGAGATGTATCCATAATCATCAGTCAGTTCAGCCAAAAAGTTGATAAATTCCTTGGCTCCTCTTCGCAACCAAGTTTGCTGTCTCACCATGCTTGATGACAGAGTGAATGCGGGTTCTCTTTTTAAATCTATCAAACCATCCCCTATTGACTTTGAATAACTTGATGCCCTGTTGGTTGATGTTTCCACCGTCTGCTGTACCAAATCCCAGTAGATTTCTTGTGCCTTCTCACAGATGATGCTCTCAGTCATACTCTGCAAGCTGCTTCTCCGTGAACCACAACAATAACTTTTACCTCTTCGTGGACAGAGGTGTGGCACTTTGATGTAATAACTCCGGTGCTATAGCCTTTATCAACTCCTTTTGTTTCAGGATCATACATATCATAGAAGTACTACAGAAGTACTCCCTCACAAAGCCAATAACACACTTACCTTGCTCATGTATTTTTATGATTTTATGCTACCTACTGGCTGGTGGCATAAGCTTGCTCACTCATATTTCAGGTCTCTGCTTGCATCATAAAGCAGAAAAAATTAACAGAGCGATGTTTCATATTTTGGAAAATTGTACGTTGATTCAATCGCAGGTCAAAGTTTACTGTGCACTGAACACTCTAGTAATGTAAATAACATTAGAAGTTTTGGCTAAATATATGAAAACAATTTACTTATGTTGTTATAATGACCTTACCACATCGTTTTGAAACAATTACTTTAAACTCTTAACTATGAAGTAACTAGCTACTGTCAAGGGATTCAGTTACTATTACTGGTATGTATGAGTGAATGATTGGCTTGGCTCAACTTTAATACCAAAGAGAGGGTATGAGTCTATTTTTGCTTGATTTATGTCCTTCAAACCATAGTGTATTTATAGTACCTGTAATTCATAATTCACATTTATTTTTAGATCATTAAACAAAAGAATTTTGTGAGTCAAAATATAAAAGATTATGTTTTTATTGCTGAAGATTTATAGTACATAGGGTTAAGATTAATGCATCAGTAATGAATGTTCAAACTCTTGTAGTCTATTGGTTATTACATATCCTATGAACCACATGGTATAACAGCACATGTTTTTTGGTAGCCTTTATATTTCTCTAGGTTTTTATCAATCTAGATATGATTTATCATGTATACCATTTAAAAAAAAAAATGTGCAAGACTTATTTATACATGTCATGTTCTATTTAGTGTACGCCTTGATTTAATGTAAGAGATTTAAAGCTACATAGTTTATTTTTGAATTACATGGTGTTGCTTGGAATCAAACCCTCACATAAGGGCCATCTGTAACTCTTGTGTGTAGTTAGAATAATTTTTTATCTTCTTCCAGGTGCTATTTATGTTAACACCATCAGTCCAACAACATATTGATACTCTTCATGAGCGAGTCCTACACCATCCATTAGCTGTACATCTTCCTGTGGCTCTCATGAAGTTCTATACCTGTAAGTAGGTTATGTCGGTAATTCATACTACATATAAATATCAATTAGCTTTAGGGGGTATTAAGTGTTAAATTGTGGTTGACGGCTAAACCTACTTGATTCTGTTTTCCATGTGTTTACAATGAATAACACACTTCATTCCACACATTCATTGTTATAGTGTGGAGACCATTGAATCAAAGTTTTAGGTGTGTGTATTATCTCTTCCCTTAACTCTGTTTGGTATGTCCTTTGACAAGAGAGTTACATTATTTCTATGATCCTCCCTTAATGTTCATATTACTTCTTCTACAGAAACTTAGTTTATTGACATTTGCCCCTAAAATTTTACAAATTTCCCAGTTTCCTTCCTTTTAATAGACACATGCCTGTAGTGAAGTAACAAGACACGCTAGCGAGCAATGGCAAGAAGCAAAGACCCAGGGCCTTTTTGTTATTTCAGTTTTTCTGTAGCATTGGTTCATTCTTGAAGTACACCTCATCCAGAATTTAAGTCTTATTAGTTTTGAGTCGTCTTCCTCTGACTTGGTAAGTAATTACTGTGTAGGGATAGTACTATTATTACCATTGTGAGAAGTGTGATCGACTCATCATTGTGAGAAGTGTGATTGACTCATTGTTCCTCTCAGGGAAAGTCTTTTTCAAGTTTGAGTGCTAATGAAACCTGCTTTTAGATCAGAGTGATATCCAGAGAAGACTAGACTAGTTGTTTATAGTGAGGATGATGATGAATATGACATTCTACCACCGTTCTCTAATAGAAAATTGAAAGTTTAAAGTCTGGTCTTGAATGGCAGAGACAAGGAACAGTGACATTGCCCAAACCCCCCCTTCACCCATGTAAGGACCATCCTTAGTTCACAAGGATGGTGAGGTTGCAGCCACTAAAAGAACTAATGAGTTTGAGCGGGACTCGAATCCCAGTCTGATGATCACCAGCCAGGGACATTTCCAATAGGCCACCACAACCCAGCCAAGTTTTGATAGCGTTGTGATTCAAAGTTCTTACCTTTTTACCTTCCTTTGTTTAATCTCAGATAGCCAGTGAGTCCTTGGTAGTTGGTGTTAATTCTGATCTTACATGCCTGATTGCTAATCCTAACCTGACTAGCAAATTCAGGTGCTAATAGTGCTCCAATCAGTAAGGGTTTTGAATAATCACTGTGCATTAGAGTCAAGATCCTCTAGTAGAGCCTCCAATTCTTTAGTTATTTTAGAACCTTTTGATACTGAAGTCTTCCATTCCTGCATTCGTTGCTAAATTGTTCAATTGGATCGCTTTTGAATGGTTATGCATTGTTTGCTTGCAAGCTCATCTCATGCTTTACCCTTATTGGTTAATGTAGGGATTAGTACCTCACTTGCTTAAACAAGTCTCTTCAGCTCATTTACTTCAGTTCCCATACGTAATGAATAGACAATGAAAAAAGTTTAGTAAAGTCTTAGAAATAGATTATTAAAAAGATGATAATGAAAATTAGTCTATGGTTGGCTTCTAACTTTTCTCCGGTAATTTATCATTTTCTTATTTTCGAAATATTTCAAATATCTAGAAATACAGTACAATTTGGAGTCTTGTATTTCAAGGATGATGTAGACCATTCGAGTCTAAAATTTTAATTTTTTTTAATGCATTTTAAATAATCTCCCATCCTTTTCTTTCACTGGCATATCACCTCCTTCTGAGTGTGGGAGTTAGCAATATGAACATCAGGGGATGTTTATAGAAATAAATGTAATTTTGATGATGAGGTTTTCATTCTTATACTCACCCAGTGTTTATATATATGCCTGCCATCCTCTCCACTGATTTGTGATTTCAAGAGGATATGGAATGGTTTGATTAATTGCTATTAACCACTATTGTGTCTCATTACTTTACTCTAGACAGTTTTCTATTAAAAGGAAAGGAAATGCTATTTTTTTTGTTAATTCAAGGGGTAAATATTGATAAACCAACTTATTGTATAAAAAAGGAGTATAAACGACAGGTGAGTACTGTATAGACATAGCAAATTTCATTATCAGAATTCCAGCTTTTAAAAAGTTGAATGGCAAAAGAATTTAATTTTGGTTTGGTATTACTGTTCTTTGATTCTACACTCTCGTTAGAAAGAAACTTGATAATAGGCGTGAACTATTGCATGAAAATTAAAATTTTTAGGTAAGAAAGAGGTTGTACAATTTTAGAAATTATATTTTATTTTGACCCATCTCTATAATACCTTAGGGTCATCTATTTTCTGTTCAAATTTGGAAGATTGAAGGCAATTGAGTTTATTCATAATATTGTTGATTAATTAAAAATGCAGTGTTGAGGAGATGAAACGTGGGATTTTGCATAGAATATACATTTAAACGAACTCATCCTTTTTACTTTTTTATAGATAGAATTTATAGATTTTCTGATGGAAACTTTTTCCTCAGTGGTGGAGTCTACTGGCGCTAGCAGTGAATTTTATGACAAATTCACGATCCGGTATCACATCAGCATAATTTTCAAGAGCCTTTGGAATGATAGACAGCACAGGCAAGCTGTTATTACAGAATCCAAGTAAGATTATAGAATTAGAATTTCTATGATTTTTTCTATATGTTCTTTCAATAAATCTTATGTTTGTGTTTCTCTATACTATGCTAAAAAGTTTAATCTTGAGTTTGAATTTTATAACCAATAAGAGAAATGTATTTCCTACAATGTTTGTCAAAATTGTGGGCAGATTTTAAGGCATGGTGATGACAAGGATTCGTTTCAATGGTCTTAAATGCCAGAGTTAATTTTACAAGACTAATATTTAAAACTGTTGTCCTTAAGAGAATGTGGATAGAATTGTAATGTTAATTTAAACACATGAATTAAGTCATACTTTGCAATACTGTTCTTGAAAATGTGTAGTCTTTTCATGTTAAAATGAAAAAAACTATACTGATTTTAAGTTTCTGATGTCATGTCTGCAGTACATTTTATTTTGAAAATTTTTCACCGCCAACTTTAGTTTTAATAAGACTTATTTTCCCTTACAGCTCAGGAAAGGAGTTCGTGAAGTTTGTTAACCTCCTCATGAATGATACCACCTTTTTGTTAGATGAATCATTAGATGCACTGAAGGTGAGATAATTCAGGGTTTTGGCAACTTATTTACAGTATTGTTTTAGAGGACCTGAACAAGAGAATCATAGATTTTCTTAATGTCTAGGAATCAGTTATACTATATTTCCAAAACTTTTTTAAGGACTGGGTTATTTTCATATTGTAAAATACAGTACATTGAGGAATGAATTGAAACTTAGGGATTTTAGTAAACTATAAACTACCATGTGGAAACTAAAGACTAATAAATACTGCTCAAGCATACTGTGAAAATATTAGAAGAGGTGAGAAGGGATGCTGAGAACAATAGTTAACTTCATGCTAGAAGTCATCAGTAGGAGTACAGTATTCTTTATAATAAGGCAGCTACAGCAAAGGTACCATATAAAGAGGAAGAGATAAATCTAATTATTCGTGGGTCATAAAAGGGCATTTGGTTTGGTGCCGTAACAAGTAATTGCATGGGCCGCATAAGGTCAGAGGATACCAGAAAGTCATTAAGTTAGGTAAGTTATTCTATTATATTGCTAGATGCAGAGGGAAGATAGTGGTAAGTGTAGCTGATGTATTGAAGATAATTGTTGGTGTTCATAAAGAATTAGTGCTGATTCCATCGCTGATTATCATAGTAATGAGAGCTACTTAATACCTACAGTAGATGACCTTATGTTAATAGTAAATTCTGAAAAAGGATTTATGCAAAAGTTGAAAAGGTTGAAAGGATTATATTCGAGACGAGCAATACAAAGCTTATGACGAAATGGAGAAAAGGAAAATTTACATGCAGGGAAGTGGCCATGTGATGCTGTTGTGGTGAGGGTTGAGTCTAAACTAAGTACTTTGTACTAAATGTTGAAGAATCACAGAAGATGCATTTGATAATTATTAAGAATTATGTATGGAGGTGGAGATCCATGCAGTAGAAGTGTAGGCATTGTTGACTTTGGGACAAACAGCACTGTAGAGCAAAAGTGGGGAAGTTAGTATAAAATGAGTTGCTGCAGAACAGATAACAAGGAGAGCAATAACTGCTGTTAAATCAAATTGTTCTATTAGTAGATACTAATCTGTACATTGAAACTAAAAGGGAAAATGGAGACGAGGTAAATGCCTGACTAGAATGAAGATATTCATAGCCAGAGTTTTGCAAGAATATTTTATGAAGAATGGGAAAGTAGTGGAGAAAAGCATGAAATTGACATAAATAATAAAGATTGGAATGGTTTGGGTATGTGATATAAAGGGGTGAGGACCAATTGGTCTAAAAAGCAATTGATGCGGGAGTAGTAGACCAAAGACCAGGAGTGAGTCAAATAAATCTTGGAGAACAGGGTAGATGAATAACTAGACATGATATGTGAGTGTTGTGTTATTTCTACACAAGATTGGAAGTATACAATTCGGCATATAATTAGCTGTGTAATTTTATTTGTGTATTGTCACTTTTTGTGAGCTTTGGCAGAAAGACCACAAGCCAGAGTAAAGTTAAGAGAATACTTTTCACATTAAACCCAATGAAGGGAAAAGCTGTCGTAAAATTTTTATTTTAATGATCAGTGATGCATTTCTATAACACATATATGTACTGTATTAGTCACTTTTTTTGATGTTAGATTTACAGAATTTGTTTGGTTTCTCTAACTATGTGTTTTCCACCAATTCAGCGCATTCATGAAGTGCAAGAGGAAATGGAGAGAGGAACATGGTCTAAACAGACAAGAGAGCAACAACAGAGTCGTCAGAGATTATTGGCTACTGATGAAAGACAATGCAGGTAACTCCCTTTTTATTTTGTCTAGAATAGAGTTGATATTCAAACACAATTGTTCCATAACCGAAATACAAACCACGCTATTTACATTGGGTATTACTTTCGGCGTAGCTGAAATGACGAGCCATTAGATTTTAACGAGGGTTTCCTACCCCGCGCTAGTTAGCAGGGGTAAGGGGAGGGGTAGCTTGCTCGTTAAAATCTAATGGCTCGTCATTTCAGCTACGCCGAAAGTAATATCCAATGTAAATAGCTAAGGTTTGTATGGTTAGGAAAAAATACAAATTATCTCCGAATTTGTCATTTTTAAATACTCTATATTTAACCTCTGTTTTAAATATACTGTAGATTATCATATGAGCTAAATTTTTGTTATCCATTCATCTACCAAGGCACTTCTCCCAATTTTGGTGGTCAGCTGACATAAAAAATAAAATATATTGTAAAAATAAAATACCCTTTGAATCCAAGGATAAAATAGGGAACTAAAGGTACAATTTATGACTTAAATATTTCTGAAATTCTAATGTTTTCATATAAATAACCATCCTTTCCATTATAGTTATCCTGTTTATTGGGACTTTTCTTGTATTTATATCATTCTTGAAACCTCAAGTACAGATACAGTATTCCTCAACTAACAAACAATCTCCATCTTGAGAGATTAGTCCTGTCAAAAACATATAGCCTATGCATCCAACACTATAGTTAGCATGTAGTACAGTAAATGATACAGTTTTTATACAATACCTGTTTTTGTCAATGAAATCTAAATAGACTTATAGTGAAAGAAATTTGAGTCTTTCCTTAAAATAAGGCATTGAAATACATGAGATTAGGATACTTACTGTATTGTAAATTTTTTTAGTCGACATGGCTTACCTAACAACCAGTCATTTATTCTCATTTTTTTAGCCGATTATGATTCTCCCCTGCCTTCAAATCATATAAAAAATGTAGCCTGTCTGTAAAGAATAAATTTCTGTACTTCGAGAAGTTGTGCTAAAGTAAATATTTTAATTAGTAATAATCAACATGAAATAATGCAGTATCACAAATTGGCACCCAGTCCAAGCTACGTAAATTTTCGTTAGAAATTGTTTTCTAGATGTAACGTAGCCCATAAGAAAACTTCATAATTCTCAGAAATTAAATTTACTGTTTTTGTCATCATATCTTATGGTATTGTTGTTATATATAATCGGACTATGCAATGGTTAGGGAAATGCTGATTGATTTTCAGATGGAAGTCAAAGCAAAATAAATGTTTCAAAATATTTAATTTTTTTACGTTCATATTTGTTATATTCTCTGAATGTTACAGAACAGGGTATACTCAAGTTTTGATACTAGTGTAGTTCCGATACCCCACTAAGTCTGATCGAAGAGTTCTTTTGAACTCACCATAAGGATTTCTTAAGTGAATGGTGTGTACTGTACTGGTCATAACTAAATTAAGTTAAAATCTAGGTGAGAAAACACTTGAAGGAATGGATGAAAAGTAAAATGTAGTAAGCAGGATATTGTAAAGAATCTCAAAAGTATTGTCATATAATAGCAGGCAAACCATATAGACCTCATTACCCTCCTAATAAGGTATATACCTCTTATATCTTATTGTTGACATCTTTACGTTTTTTCTTCAAATTATTTTTAAAAATATTTTTACGGGGGAGAATGTTGCTGTCTGAGTAGCTAGACATGGAATAGATTATCAGTATGTTGCTGTCTGAGGATCTAGACATGGAATAGATTATTAGTATACTTGATACTTAACTCTAGGTTATGTATTAATGGAAGTCTCTATCAACTTCAAATATTGAGGACCAAGAGGTGGGGTGGAGGTGAGGCTTGGTAGCTCCATTCATGGGCTACCTTCTGGGTTGGGCCTCATACAGGAGAGGGAATGTAAAAAAGAAAACTATCTTTTTTTAAATGTTGAAAGGTTAATAGATATGAAGAGCAGTGAGATCTAGAATTATCAAAATAATTAAATTTGACTAAAATTGTTTTTTTATGCTCGCTTCATTGTATAACTAGAGTTTCCTTTCACTTTACATTGCCAGATCCTACTTGACCTTAGCAAGAGAAACTGTAGACATGATGCATTATTTAACTCAAGAAGTACCTGCTCCATTCTTAAGGCCTGAGCTGTGTGATAGACTGGCTGCAATGCTCAATTTCAATCTTGCCCAACTTTGTGGTGAAAAGTGTAAGTAAAAGATTTCAGTTTTCTGATAATTTTAAAATAATGATGGATAAGTTTTTGCACACCTACACTTTAGACTAATTTTTATCTTTTTCTTCTTGAGAGATTTATAATTTAGTTTAATAAACGGGATGTCACCTGCAACATTATGGCATTATAACACATTTGAGGGAAAAATTAAAAGCATGGGGCTAAAGTTTATTAAAATATTTTCATAATTAACAGGTATCAGCAGTAAGTGTAATGCATGCAAAATTTATGATATTATGATAAGCAATTAAAGATATATGATATAATGCACTTCATTGAAGTGTTGTATATAAATCAACATGAAACTTGAATAATTGATACTATTACATCTTCAAGTTAATGCCTCAAAGAATATTTTTATAACAAAACTATTTATTGAAAATAGTTACAAGGAGTTACAATATTCAAATGCTAAGGAATTTTCTCAATAGACACTATGGACTGCTGTTTGTTAATTGCTAAGGTACTTCAACTTTAAATTCTATTGGGTAATATAACTCTAGAATTGTATGTAATTGGTAGGCTCTGACTATGGTTTTAATACACATACAGTACATAGAATACCTATGTTTTTTATTTACTTCTTATTCAAAACAGTTATTAGCATGTTTAATATTTAGCTGCAGGAAAATGTCCGTATCAATTCTATTTACTTTATTTCAGGTGGAAATTTGAAAGTAAGGCAAGCGGACAAATATGGCTGGGAGCCTCGAAAGTTGTTAGAACAGATTGTAGATATTTATTTACATTTAGATTCAGATAAATTTGCTGAAGCTATTGCTACTGATGAGGTAAGGCTGTAATTTGTGAAGTGATTCAAACACAATACTTGTCGATGAAGCTTCTTATTATTTTTTATTACTTTCTCTTAATTTGAAGCACTTTCCTTTTTATTTTACCTCTCCTCACCCTATTCTCCTTTTATGTAATACTCATTACAATTTTATAATCTCCTTTTATGTAGTGCTCCATACAATCTTCTGCCTTAGGTAGACATTGATTTGAAAGCATTAAATGTTCAAGTAACAGTAACAGTATGCTTATGTTAGATCTTGTTCTTATACCTAATTTTTTTTCATTTTAATCTTTTAAATTTAAATTTTGCTAATTGATTTCTTTATTATGCTTTTATGTGTATCTATATAGAATACAAGTCTTTCAATATACTTATAGTATACAGCCTGAATTGTGGCAGTGTTAGTAAATAATAATGAATCAAGTGATTTAAAGACTGGTATTTTTTTTTTTCTTTTTATTGATGAACATTTCCACATAAAGGAAACCCCCAACTATGCCAAGGGAACCCACAACTATGCCTCTACATTATTACTACTACTACTGCTGCTTTTTTATATAGAAGTGGTATAGTTAGATTAGATATTCAGTAATGTTAAATAGGAAATGAGCATAAATATTAAAATAACAAAGCTATAAATAAGTAGGGATAGTGTAAATAAAACGCTTAAAAACTGCATGTATTAAATGAATACAATTAAAAATAACTACATTCAGTACACTACGTTACCATTAGAAATAAATCAGACAGCTTTTATATATAATGTCTTAGCCATAGATATGAAATATTCTACCTTTAAACATTAGTCATACTACTGTATATCTAAACATCACAAGCAGTGTTTATAATCTACAATTACAGCATGGACAGACGGACATATTAGGAGCACCACTGTCTCGGCATTGGATAATCAAGTAAAATGTTTTAACAAGGGTATATGAAGTATTAGTCTGTAATTGGTTACTTATAATTTTCATACAGAATATTTTAGAGAAATTTTTATTACTGTAATGAGTAGGAAAATAGAATACACATCATTGGTTTATATTGGATATGGGCACCAACCATCTTTTTAATGTCATTATTTCAGTCAGTGAGTTTTGTTTAATGCATTTTACTCATGAATCTCAAAGTACAAGTTTGTTAGCAGTGTAGTCTTCCATAGTTCATTTTAACTTAGAACATTTTGAAAAAATACATGCGTAAGGAAATTAATCTAGGTATTACGGCCTCTCATTTTATTACTGGGTTTTATTCATACTTGAAATTATTCATTGTTTCTTCTCTATTAACAATACAGTGCTGAGTTCTTTGATATTATGTTCTGATTGATTTTCAATGGAAGGAAGAAGAGTAAGTTGAGAAGTATATGATGTACTACTTTGTGTTCACTAAGAGTTCCAAGATTAACAGTATTAATTATTTCTCTTACTACTTTGAAAGAAAACGGGAAATTATTAGTTTTAGGATATACGCCAAAATAAAACCAGTCTTCGAGAGAGAAATTTTATAAACATCAGGAAAGTTTCTTAAAAATAAAGAATATATATCATAATACTAACAATACACAGGAAACAATATGAAATCATATGTTGAAGACAAAATTTTTAAGTATTGTGTTTGCAGTAAAACCTAAAAGAACAGCTTTTGGCGGATTTCACGAGACTAAAAGCGTGGGTCATTGCAATTACGTTTAGCAAGAACAATGCAGTGAAGGAGTGAAGGTGAAAGTGGAAGAGAAAAAGAGGGCTTTTGAAGAATGGCTGCAGAGTAATAGTATAGAGAAGTATGAAAAATATAGAGAGAAAAAGGTGGAAGTAAAGCGCAAGGTACGTGAGGCAAAGAGGGCAGCTGACCTGAGGTGGGGTCAGGGATTGGGTCAGTCATATGAAGAGAATAAGAAGAAGTTTTGGAAAGAAGTGAAGAGAGTAAGGAAGGCTGGCGCAAGAATTGAAGAGACAGTGAAAGATGGAAATGGAAGGTTGTTAAAAAGAGAGGAGGCAAGGAAAAGGTGGGCGGAATATTTTGAAAGTTTGCTGAATGTTGAGGATAATAGGGAGGCAGATATAATTGCTGTTGCAGGTGTTGAGGTGCCAGTGATGGGAGATGAGAATGAGAGAGAGATAACAATAGAGGAAGTGAGGAGAGCACTAGATGAAACGAGAGTAGGAAAAGCATCTGGTATGGACGGTGTGAAAGCTGAGATGTTGAAGGAAGGGGGTGTGACTGTACTTGAATGGTTGGTGAGATTGTTTAGTATGTGTTTTGTGTTGTCAATGGTACCAGTAGATTGGGTTTGTGCATGTATTGTACCACTATATAAGGGTAAGGGAGATGTGCATGAGTGTTGTAATTCAAGAGGTATTAGTTTGTTGAGTGTAGTTGGAAAAGTGTATGGTAGAGTACTGATTAATAGGATTAAGGATAAAACAGAGAATGCAATCTTGGAAGTACAGGGTGGTTTTAGAAGAGGTAGGGGTTGTATGAATCAGATTTTTACAGTTAGGCAGATATGCGAGAAATATTTAGCAAAAGGTAAGGAGGTGTATGTTGCGTTTATGGATCTGGAGAAAGCATATGATAGAGTTGATAGGGAAGCAATGTGGGATGTGATGAGGTTATATGGAGTTGGTGGAAGGTTGTTGCAAGCAGTGAAAAGTTTATACAAAGGTAGTAAAGCATGTGTTAGAATAGGAAATGAAGTGAGTGATTGGTTTCCGGTGAGAGTGGGGCTGAGACAGGGATGTGTGATGTCGCCGTGGTTGTTTAACTTGTATGTTGATGGAGTGGTGAGAGAGGTGAATGCTCGAGTGCTTGGACGAGGATTAAAACTGGTAGGCGAGAATGACCATGAATGGGAGGTAAATCAGTTGTTGTTTGCGGATGATACTGTACTGGTAGCAGACACAGAAGAGAAGCTTGACCGACTAGTGACAGAATTTGGAAGGGTGTGTGAGAGAAGGAAGTTGAGAGTTAATGTGGGTAAGAGTAAGGTTATGAGATGTACGAGAAGGGAAGGTGGTGCAAGGTTGAATGTCATGTTGAATGGAGAGTTACTTGAGGAGGTGGATCAGTTTAAGTACTTGGGGTCTATTGTTGCAGCAAATGGTGGAGTGGAAGCAGATGTACGTCAGAGAGTGAATGAAGGTTGCAAAGTGTTGGGGGCAGTTAAGGGAGTAGTAAAAAATAGAGGGTTGGGCATGAATGTAAAGAGAGTTCTATGTGAGAAAGTGATTGTACCAACTGTGATGTATGGATCGGAGTCGTGGGGAATGAAAGTGATGGAGAGACAGAAATTGAATGTGTTTGAGATGAAGTGTCTGAGGAGTATGGCTGGTGTATCTCGAGTAGATAGGGTTAGGAACGAAGTGGTGAGGGAGAGAACGGGTGTAAGAAATGAGTTAGCGGCTAGAGTGGATATGAATGTGTTGAGGTGGTTTGGCCATGTTGAGAGAATGGAAAATGGTTGTCTGCTAAAGAAGGTGATGAATGCAAGAGTTGATGGGAGAAGTACAAGAGGAAGGCCAAGGTTTGGGTGGATGGATGGTGTGAAGAAAGCTCTGGGTGATAGGAGGATAGATGTGAGAGAGGCAAGAGAGCATGCTAGAAATAGGAATGAATGGCGAGCGATTGTGACGCAGTTCCAGTAGGCCCTGCTGCTTCCTCCGGGGCCTTAGATGACCGCGGAGGTAGCAGCAGTAGGGGAGTCAGCATTATGAAACTTCATCTGTGGTGGAAATGTGGGAGGTTGGGCTGTGGCACCCTAGCAGTACCAGCTGAACTCGGTTGAGTCCCTGATTAGGCTGAAGGAACATAGAGAGTAGAGGTCCCCTTTTTGTTTTGTTTCATTGTTGGTGTCGGCTACCCCCCAAAATTGGGGGAAGTGCCTTGGTATATAGATAGATAGAAGAACAATGCAATTAATGTTCGTTCATTCAAATCATAACTATTGTGACTTGGTTTTCCCTCGAATGAGGATCTGACTAAAGGGAATACTTACTTAACATTCATATTAGATTAGGAATAGTGTGTAAAATTCTAGGACTCATATATTGCTATTTTTTTAACAAAATTAGTTCACAATAAAAACTGAGTATGACAATACAGTACTAATATATGACATTAATTTTTAATTTCCAGAGATCATTCAAAAGGGAACTTTTTGAGACAGCGGCTTCTAAGTTGGAGCGTGCTGTGATTAAAAGTACCTCTGAAGTTGCCAAATTTCGTAGTATCGGCCAAAAAGCATTCAACGTTCAGCAAGCTAATCAGAAGAAAGATGAGGATTATAGTGATGCCCCAGACCATTTTATGGGTACAGTACTTTTATCTGTTATTTCTATAGAAAAATTAAGTAGATTTTATACAAAATCTTGTAATATATCTTGTAAATGCTAGATTAATTTTTAGGACTTTGCATTTCAAATTAAATTTATCTTGGTAATTAGAAAGTTCTTCATTTCAGTTTTCTTGTGCTGCTATTTTCAAGTGATACCTTTAATACCCCAATTTATGTAATACAGTATTTATCAATAGTTTACAATCTTTTTTTTTTTTTTACTTTTTATGCTCCGCTTGAAATTGATGAAATAGCATTTGTAATTAAGTGTGCATATTAAAGTACAGTATATCTGAATACAGTAGATATGATGCAAACATTTTACTTTCAGACCCATTAATGCAAACATTAATGGAAGATCCAGTTGAACTACCGTCCGGAGTGGTGATGGACCGGCCCACAATCGTTAGGCATTTACTTAATGACCCCACCGATCCATTCACGAGGCAACCTCTTTCTGAAGAGCAGCTTAAACCAGGTATGCCTAATCATACAGATGTTGCTCTTTGCAATATAATACCAACAAAGGTTTACTAAATGTCACTCGGTAACCAATGCAGACAAAGTGATATGGAAATTATCATAATTCATTAAATAATGTGATTAGAAAGGGAATAAAAAAGGAATTATGTTGATAACTGATGTCTACCTTGTGTTAGATAGCTTTGTAATTGGTACCAGTTAACTTGATTTCAGTGTAAAATGTCTGATGCAAACATATCTAAAGGGTAATAGGCATGTAAACCATACACTTTCCTTGATAGAAACTATAAAATATATATTTTTGGTTAGGATCATTTCTTGCAAAATTCATATAACTTTCTTAATAAATGGAATTTTAATAATAAAATTTGTTATTTCTATACTCATCTGATGTTCATATTGCTGCTTCTGGAGAAGCTTCGTTTATTGATGTTTACCCCAAAAACTGTTGCGTATTCATGGGTCAGTCAACCAGTGGAGTCTTAGACCCCATAGATACTCGAGCATCAACTAGGATTGCATTCTCAAGATTTTGGTGTTGAAACACTCATCCTGTAGATGAATATTGATGGAACCTGAGGAGCCCTTTTCTGTGACATGATGTCTCTCACCCGGTCAGAAAGTTGACCTCAGGGCAAATTGAGAGATGTCAGTACTTCAACTGAAGAAATTTTGAGAGGTCTGAGGGAGACATGATCTGTAGGAAGGGAACGTATTCCATCCGAGATTTAACTTCCTTAAGAGAGTAGGCCCTCCTCTTCTCTCTATTTGCCCTCCTACATCCAAAGGTTACTTTACTAGTCCTTCTATCATTTGGGACAGTCTCGTTTTGAACGAGAACCCTGTATGTGTTCCATGACTTTATACAACATTTCTGACTTCGAGGCACCGACCCTGACAGATCAGATCTGTTAAGAATGGAACCCGTAGGAAGAGTAGTGTAGAATTCAACGACACCAACCTACAAATGCATGTCTTTTGGAGTTTTTTGTTCACGGATAGGTTCAAAGAGGGACCCAAGAAGGGGTGAGCACCCCTTCTGCACTACAGACATTAGGGCAGTAATCAAACTTAAGACTACTAGTGTCTGTGGGATAGGTAGAGCACAAAGCAGCCCCCATCTCCTTAGCAATTTCCCTGTTAGAGGGCTAAGAGTTTACTTTTGTAACACAGGAGAACTTCAATAGAAATTACACAACTACCAGTGAACTGTTGGATTTAGCAGTATGCAATGTTTGATTTTTACCGGCTACATTCCAAGCGGAAGTTGCGTGTAGGGTGACCAACTTTCAGAAGTATGTAGATAGTTGTCTCGGGGGTCAATTTGTCAGCCCCAGAAAACAATCGGGATCACAATTTTGGAGAATCTCGGATAGTCGTCCAGTCGGCCTCCCCACCCAGCCAAAAAATTTTGGTGTTTCATTTGCTTAGATCGGAGTTAGAAGCTGTGTTTAAGGGCACTGTCCAACATTTCTGGAGTGACCATGTCATATTCAGATTATCTTCAGGCTGCCTCTTTGAGGAACATTTGACAAAAAACACCCACACCTTTCACTGTTCCAATAAGTACTTCGAAAAATCTGCACCTCTTCCAAACCAATTAGGCCGGCCTTATTGCCAGATTTCCTCTCCAGCTTCTCGAGCAGAAATTCTCAGACATCTAATGGAAGACGGGAATGATTTACAGATGGTGCATATCAGATGTCTGAAATTCTTCATGGATTTATCATTGGTGTAGTCCAAGCCATGAGTTTTTCAATCTTTGACATCGTTACAGGAGGACATCTCTCAGAGTATCTATTCTGGGTGGGTCAGAGCCAGCCATGGATCAAATGCAGAATAAAGCTTCCTGCTCGGAGCTAGCAAGAGGTTTATCACTGGCCTATAGAATCAAGCCTTTAATAATTGAGGTGGTGTCAGTGGTAGGGCAATCCTCACGATTATGTAGCCAGAACGAGATTTTTCTTCAAAAGGGGGACTATCTCCCAATATGTGGCCGAAATCTGCCATTTCATTAGGAGGGCCGTGGACCGATTGTTAGTTTGACAACGTTCAAAAGCTCGCCCTCGTAAGTCTCCTTCCTTGCACGGGCAGCGGTGAAAGAAACCTACAAGTGGTATAGTCCCTCATTTTACATTCCTGATTTCAGGACATGAAGATAAGAATTGGTGGTGGCTTGTTGGTAGCGCCCTTGCCTGGTGATCGCCAGATTGCGGTTCGAGTCCTGCTCAAACTCGTTAGTTCCTTTGGTTGCTGCAATCTCACTATCCTTGTGAGCTAAGGATAGGCGGTTTGGGGGAGCCTATAGTTATATCTGCTGAGTTATCAGCAGCCATTGCCTGGCCCACCTTGGTCCTTGCTTGGGTGGAGAGGGGATGTTGGCACTGGTCATATGTAGTATGGTCAGTCTCTAGGCCATTGTCCTTGTTGATAGGGCAAGGTCACTGTCCCTTGCCTCAGCCATTCATGAGTGGCCTTTAAACATGGATCCTGGTTTTTTTTGTCCTTCCTGACTAAGGAAGCAACCAATTTGGTTGCTCTTATACTTGAAGACCACACCTGCAAGACCTTTTGGTCACAGCTAAGGAAGTGAATGGAGAGAGAACAAAGAACACTTTTCTTCAAGGCTAAGTTACGTCATTGATCAGACCCTTTAGCCACCCTCTCCCTCTTCCTCAGAAGAACATGGGTCAAAGTGCACAAAGTCAAAGATGTAGGTCCTATTTTAGCCTTCTATCAGAATTTCTTTGTGGCACAGGTATTAAGGGGACCAGGATGTGGCCCACAGGTTTCATTTAGGGCCTGTAGTAGCTAAGGAGCGATGGGTATATCTTCCTTGGCTCCTTTCACCACAGGACCTTTATCATCTCAAGGGCACGAGTTACGCTTTTCTTTTCCCCTTCAATCTTAGCATCTCTTGGGGTACATCTTTAAATACCTTGTGAGCTGGACTTGATCTCGATGCAGTAGACCCCTTTCAGCCTGTGGCTATTCTTTGCTCAGGCACAGAAGTCTTTTCCTCCACACTGCTTACGAGGGGGAGTGTGAAGTAGCCAGGTCTACAATACCAGAGATATTAAGCTCAGAACAGCTCGTGAACTTGGTATTACTACCATTGGTATACATAGTGGTAGGGTTATTAACTCTTTGATACACAATTTACAAGTATCCTGGGTTGTTTTCCAGCCAGTCAGAAAGGGGACTTCCTCCTGCCTAAGGATGAGTCTCCTGTGTAAAGGATGGTTTGTATTTTTGATGTAACAAATATCAAATTTTAAAAGTAATTAGTATTTTTCTCAACTATACAAACCTGAGTCCTTTACTCATACTTTACCACCAACACCAACCCCCTAGAAAGTCCCAGCTGATATTGGGATGATTTGTCAGTGAACCAGCTGGGGTGGGGGATGTTTAGACTTCCTGCTATCGGGTAGGGGTTGTTGACACCATCATAATTTTGAATTGCAATATTGCACCTTTGCTGTTACCTATCTCCTATCTTGTGTATAGGACTAAGGCTTGAATAATTAGGAAAAATACAAAATTCTTTAAAAAAAAGGTTTCTTCCAACACAGAGTACTTTCTTAGGAGTATCTGGGATCTCCTCCCAACCGAACAGAATTTTGTGTAGTTTACCCTATCTCTGTTTTCTATGTGGGGGAACCTCTGGCGGAAGGATACGCGCCATGAGGCGACCCAGGGTCAGAGAGCGTGCTCGCTTAGGTCTCAACTTTCAGTAAGTTTTCTGGTCGCGACGTGATTACATGCTGCGCTCTCTTAACCCAGTGCGACTCTTTGTGTCTCACGCGGTTCCACGTGGTCCCCTCGTGTTCAAACCTTACCTTATCCTACCTTTCCCTCTGTGTTCCTGTGTCGATTGGTGCTTGTGTGTTGCGTTATGGAGCATTCCGCCGTTGCCCTGGGCCTATGGCCAGTATAAATCTTGTAGGGCTTTTCTTTCCATGCCGGAAGTCGATCCCTACTCTTTGTGTTCGTCGTGTAGGGGCAGTGTGTGTTCCCCTACAGCCACGTGTCCGGAGTGAGAGTCCTGGAATGAAATTCAGTGGATGTGCTTCGGCACTAAGAAGAAGAAGGCGACCAAGAGATCGCCAAAGAAGTCCAGCTTTGACTCGCCCTTAGCGTCGCCCGATGTCTCTTCGGAGAGGGATTCTTTGCCGCCTTCCCCTACCCAGAGTAGGGGACGAGGTAAGTCTATTGCGGGGAAGCGGCCCTTTGCTCTTCCCCAGGAGTCTGTGATGTCTGTTGGTGGGGATGTTGTGTCGGTTCAGGCAAGTGGAGGCCTGAGGGAGGGACGGGAGTGTGTTCGGGAGACGAGGTCCTGGTTCCAGCAGGGCCCGTCTCTACCGACGATCTGATGTGGGGGAAGCCCGCTACAGCCTCTTCCCCTGCATCCTGGTTCTGTGTTTCAGGTACGTCAGTGTCCGGGGGGCCGACGCCAAGAAGAAGATTCTCCGAGTTCGGACCCCCTCGCATGAGAGCCTCCGAGGACGACCTTCAGGTCGCCCATGAGACTGGAGGAGGAGTTCGACACCTGGTTCGCCCGCAAGAAGGCGCCTCGCTCTCCCCCAGCGCCATCGGCAACGCTCCCGCCCGTCTTTCTTCAACCTTCGTCAGTGGACCGGCACGAAGCCCCACCAGCAACTCGAGACACCTCGTACAACTCAGCGGATTCGCATTCCTACCAGTCATCGGTCTCCTCTTTCAGGTCAAACTCCTTCTCCTCGGAGGATGAAGGACCAAGGGACTTAAGGAGGAGACGGGAGAGGTCCCGTTCCCGTTCACGCTATGGCAGGAGACTTTCCAGATCACCCAGGAGGTAGCACAAAAGGAGCCATTCGTCGAAAGGCGAATGGGTGCGGGTCACCATTCCCCGTAGCCACCTCCTAGGAGCTTCAGCAGCCCCGAGTACCTCTGGCTGGCTCCCTAGAGCTCCTTCACCACCCTCACGACTCGGCTCCTCCAGCAGACCCGATCACCGAAGGAGGTCGAGTGACAAGCATAAGTCCGCGAAGGTTCCAACTTCATCCGCCCAGCGGAGAGAGTCGCCCCTTCGGCCTGGTAGCTTTGTCCCGGCCCCCGGCCCTTTGACGGCCCTCCCGGAACGTAAGAGCCAGCCAGCTGGCACGGGGAAGCCCGCAGTTCCGTGGAATCCCGCAGTTCCGTGGAATCCCGCAGGAGGGAGTAGACCCATGACGGCTACTCTCGTCCCATCGGAGCTGCCCGTGCAGCGAGTCGACCCTCCAGTGGCTCGGCACGAAAGGAAGGTGCCTCCCCCTCACATGGAACCCTCCGTCTTCGACGTGGAGTCTCAGGTGGAGGACCAGATAGCCGAAGGCCTCGTGGAGGGGGGAGAATGTTCGACGGATGAGGTCTCCGCCTATAGGAAGGTCAGACGTCATCATAGGTTAGATGAGCCGAAACCCGCGACAGAACAAGCCTGGCTCTCGGGACTTAGCAGGATGGCGGATAGTCCGGTGCAGCAGAAGCCTTTGCTGGCCCTTCCCCTGGCGAGGGACGTTAGGCTGGGTATGGACCACATAGAGAGGTTCATAGCCAGCCAGGCGGACGCCCCCAGGAATCAGAGTGCCTCCAAACTCCTCCAGGGTCTGAAAACGCAGAAACGCTTTTATCTCCCGGAGGGGCGTCGCGGAGGTCCCTGTACGGTTGAGCCAGCGATTGCTATCCTGAACCAGGGAGCGGCGGAGGATAGGGCATCCTCCGCTCCAGTGTATTTTTCCCCAACGGAAACCTGCATGATGGAGGATATGGCCTGGAATCTTCTGTATGTTTCTTCATGGTTGGACTGGTAGGCCTGCACGTTGGTGGGCTTTCAGGCATCTCACGACCTCTCTGTCCCCGAGAATCAGTCCTTGCTGAGGGAACTGATTAGTTTGGGCAGGAAAGCGCTCAAGTTCCTCTCATACCAGTCCCTCTCTCAGGCAGCCAACTGGGTCCTGCGGAAGAGGGACACCATCCTGAGCAAGCTAGTCAAAAGACTGCCCGACCGAGAGGCGATAGCCTTGAGGAGCTTACCTCTGTGGGGCAAATCGGTGTTCCCCCTGAAGGAAGTAGAGGAGACTATGGAGAGGATCAGGAAGCGGTAGATCCCAGACCCCCACCTACAAGACAACCAGCCCACTGGAGATCCTCTTCAGATGTCCCTCACCCACCCTGCGCTTCGCCGGTTCAGCCTAGAAGAGACTCCCCGTCGGTGTCTTGGCACCAGCCCTCCCGTAGGGGTACCTCGGCCCCAACGTCAAACTTCAGGTCTTCCTATTCTAACTCCAGGAGAGGGCGTTCCAGCCGTGCCTCTAGAAGGAGATAGGAAGGGAGGCCCCCTACTCCTGCCGAAGCCTCAGGTAGGGGGATGCCTCAAACACTCTTGGCAAGCTTGGCAGGACCACGGAGCGGACCCGTGGACCGTAGAAGTACTGAAGGAGGGGTACAGGTTGCCCTTCTTAGCGGAACCGCCCCCTCTAATCCCGGACCAACAGGCGGGTGGTTGGCGCCCAAGGACCCCTTGAGAAGACAGTATTGCAGGAGGAAGTATCGGCCATACTAGCCAAAGGAGCGGTAGAACCAGTCAGGAATCCAGGACCGGGGTTCTACAGCAGATTCTTCCTGGTGGAGAAAGCGACCGGGGGTTGGAGACCGGTCATAGACCTTTCGGCCCTCAACAAGTTCGTGTGCAAGACTGACTTCAAGATTGACACCCCGAAGTCGGTCTTGGCGGCCTTTAGAGAAGAAGACTACATGATGTCCATAGATCTCAAGGATGCTTACTTCCAAATCCCTGTCCACGCCTCCAGCAGGAAGTTCCTAAGAGTAAAGTGGGGTACCCAAATGTTACAATTCAGAACCCTCTGCTTCGGACTGTCGACAGCTCCTCAGGTCTTCGCAACAGTCTCAGCCTGGGCACACGAATAGGGCATCCGCCTGATTCGGTACCTAGACGACTGGTTGTTGCTTTCAGCCTCACAGGGAGAACTGAGGGAGCAAGGCGCGAAGCTTCTGTAGTTCTTCGGTGTCCTGGGTATCACCATCAACCTGGAAAAGTCACAGCTGATACCCTCCACCAGGATGACCTACCTAGGGATGGTTCTAGACTCCCGGTTGGCGCGAGCCTTCCCCTCCTCGGAGAGACTAGACAACCTAGATCAGATTCTCCGGCCCTTCCTAGCGGGCCAGCCCAGGAGAGCCAAGGACTGTTAAAGATTGATAGGCCACCTAGTGTCATTGGAGAAGTTGGTCCACCAGGGGAGGCTGAAACTCAGGGGCGTTCAATGGAACCTGAAAGAGCTCTAGAACCAGGGGGACTTCCCGCATAAGATAGTCCCGGTGTCCCCGGAGACGAAGGAAGTTCTTAAGTGGTGGCACGACAGAACAATCACCCTCAAAGGAATGCCCCTTGTAGTCGACCCTCCGGAGATGCTGCTCCTCACGTACGCATCCAAGGAGGGTTGGGGAGCCCATCTTCTCGACAAGTCAACGAGAGGAAAATGGAACTTTGAGGTATTGGAGCCGTCACTTAAACGTGCTAGAGCTGGTGGCCGTGCAAAGGGCATGCAGAGAATTCGCCCATCTACTCCGGGGAAACACCATGGCTCTGATGTGCGACAACACCACGGTGGTGGCCTACGTGAAAAAGCAGGGAGGACTGAAGTCGAAGGAGCTGTGCAGTCTCACAACGGAATTCCTGGAAGGGGCGGAGGAGGAACAGATCAAGATCACTGTCAGGTTCATTCCGGTAAAGAAGAACGTCCTAGCCGACGGCCTCAGCAGGGTGGGGCTCTCCAGTAATAGACCTCTTCGCCACGAGGCTAAACGCATAGCTCGCCGTGTTTTGTTCTCCTGTGTCAGATCCGACAGCAGCGTTCGAGGATGCCTTTCAACATCCGTGGGACAATCTCGCCTTTCCTTCATTCGGGATGCTCAGACAAGTGCTCAACAGAGTGAGGCGGGCAAACAACCTGTGGATGACTTTGGTAGCGCCCTGGTGGCCGGAGAGAGAATGGTTTGCGGACCTAAAGGAACTGGTGCGTCTCCCACCTTGGCCCCGTCCGGACACCCCAGACCTCCTCCGGAAACCTCACTTTCAAAGGTGGCACGAAAACTCTCGGTCCCTCCGCCTTCACGTGTGGAGGTTATCGAGCATCTCCTGAGGAGGAAAGGATATTTGTCGAAGACCGCGTAAAGGATGTCAGGTTATCTAAGACGGTTCTCGGGCTACCTTTACGAAATGGTGCACCTCGAAGAACATCAGGCCGTTAGCGGCCTCCATTCACGAGATAGCCGACTTTCTGGTCTATCTGAGGGACGAAGTGGGCACGTCCATACCAGCCATTAAAGGAGTCCGGGCAGCATTGGGCAAGTCTTCCTACTGAACGGTATCGACCTAGGAGCCTCCGGACATATCTCGATGCTCATCAAGAGCTTCGAGCAGTCGTGTTCCCCCTAAGCCATTAGGGTGCCCCAGTGGGATGTGGCTAGAGTGTTGAAAGTGTTTTCGGAGCCTCCCTTCGAACCCCTCAAGGATATCCTAGACAAGGAGCTCACCCTCAAGACGGTCTTCCTGTTAGCCCTTGCGTCGGCAAAGAGAGTAAGTGAGATCCATGAGCTGTCATACGAGGTCTCACACTCGAAGGGGTGGCGAGAAGCAACTTTCAGGTTCTTACTTAACTTAGTAGCCAAGACCCAGAACCCAGCGGTTTGGGACCCTAGGTTTTAAGAGTTCACAGTGCCAGCGATTCCGCGTTCGGACAACCCGTGGGACTTGCTACTGTGCCCGGTCAGGGCGGTATGTAGGTACCTAGAGAGGACTGCCAGATTTCGACCTGGGATCAAGAGTCTGTTCGTCTCCTCATGACTAGTGAAGAAGCCGGTCTCTAAGAACACGATCTCCTTCTGGCTATGGCAGGTTATCATGAGAGCCTATGGCAGTTCGGGGATCTCCCTTTCGGGAAAACCAAGACCCCATGACATTAGGGGCCTGAGAACCTCCTTGGCCTTCGAGAGAAACATGGCAGTGGGCCAGATCCTGAGGGCAGGCACTTGGTCAAGGCAGTCCACCTTTACGGCTCATTACCTAAAGGAATGTTCTAGGAAATCTTTGGATGGTTTCTCGATTGGTCCCATCATTTCTGCACTCCTGAAGATTTAAGGTGTAGCCCCGGGGAAGCCGTGGGTGGTAAGTCCAAGAGACACAGGTTTCCCCCTCCATCACCCTTCCCCTACATAGCCCTTGATTCCTTCACCTTCCATGGGATACACAGTCGATGAAGGAATATGTCTCCGAGGATTATTACAGAAGTGAGTTACTTAGACATTAAGATAGTTTTGCGTAGTTTTCCCTCATTTCCCGTTTCTATTTTTGGGTCAGCAGAACCTAGCCTCCTATCTAGGTTCAGTTTTTCCCTTCATCACGGTCTCTAGGTCCGGAAGGCCACTCCCACCTCCTAATGTATAAGTCTCCTAAGAAAGTAGTTCGAGGTAAGTACTCCGTGTTGGAACAAATCACAAATTTTAATTCATTTGTATTTTTCCTAACAGTACTTACCTCGAACTACTTTCGTGTTATGGCCCACCCATCCTGCCCCGAGTGCCTTACAGGACTATTAGAAACCTAACTATTATAAAACTTACTGAAGGTCGAGACCTGAGCGAGCACACGCTCTGACCCAGGGTTGCCTCATGGCGCGTATCCTTCCGCCAGAGGTTCCCCGCATAGAAAACGGAGATAGGGTAAACTACAGAAAATTCTGGTCGGGTGGGAGGCGATCCCAGATACTCCTAAGAAAGTAGTTCGAGGTAAATACTGTTAGGAAAAATACAAATTACTTAAAATTTGTGATATTTTGATTATTTGGTGTTAAATAATTTTTTCCATGATACACATTTGGTGTAACCTGTAAAAGTGTCTAAATAGATGAACTGTTGAGTAAAATGTAGAGTACTCACTCCTTTTAGAGTGAAATTGAGCTTAGTTTGTTGTAATTACAGTGAAATTTTCTCTTTTTTTTGTGTATCATATTGTTTCTTTATTGGTGTGAGAACGAGTATGTGCTGTACTTAGAAATAATTCACAGGTTGATGTTGATTAGGATCCATTAGTTATTTTCAAAATCAATCGAATGTTTTTAATATATTCAGAGAATTTCCTCCATACCTCTAACTATAATAACACTCTTTAATTTCAGCGGAAGCCCTGAAAAAAGAAATTACAGACTGGATTGCAGCTAAATCTAATCCTAAGAGCACATCTTGAGGACAGTACTATGGTAGCTGTGGATATTCGTCTCTGTGCGCTTTTTTTTTTGGAGGTGATGACTGTTATCACTCAGAGTAGATTATTTATGTGGCAAATGAGTTGAGCTGTACAGCATTTCATAGACTGCTGTATGTAGGTGTAAAGAGAACCACTCCCCAGAGATGTGAAGTAAAGTGTTGACAACATTATGCAGTTAACTTCAGTGTATGTTTGGCTTGCCTTCCATCTTGTGGAAAGTGCATTGTTATGTCTTCGTAATTGTAAAATTAAAATTTTTTCATGTATTATTTTTTTTTCATGTCCACATATTGCTTATTACCAGACAATATTAAATGTAGTTTTGGATTTGAGCGTGAAACCTGTGAGGAAGCTCCTTGTGCTGTGGGAAATTTTGGGTTGCCCTTATAAAGCAATAAAAGCATATTGGGTGCTGAACAACAGTAATACTCTATGAGTATTATTCATCATCAGGGAATATTTTCTATTAAATTCTTTTGAAATTTGACTTAAAGCATTTACAATATTATAAAGAGGTTGTTATCCTCCTGATTCTAAAGTTACTGTTTGCTAATTAGGAATAAGAAATTATCAGACCAAACAGTTTATAGGTCTTCTTTCTCACTGTCCAAAACACCTTTTACTAGATTTTCATATATATTTTCATTATTGAATTTACATATCAGATAGGTAGCAAATCTCATTTGATTTCATTTTTTTCCTAATTTGGTAAAATGTATACTCAACTTTTAATTTCTTGCAATTTGGAGTCTCATACTTTGAGATTTTAATATTCTTAGGGATTTTTTTATAACCTGAGATTAGAAGAGATATTATGGCATTTAATTTTTTCAAACATGTTGTTGTGTTTTTTGTATATTTTAAATTCAGATAACATTTTAAGTAGCTTAAGATACCAAATAGAATTAAAGTTGATAATTAGTTTCGTTTATTTTTCTTTTACATTGTTATAAATTTATTTTGAAATTTATTAAGACTTTATTACACTATCTCAGACATGACTTACAGTAGATATATGGTCAGAAACAGATTGCAGATGGTAGGATTCCAACTAATGTATTAGAAGATAAAATTTTAAAATAATCGAATGTACGTTGGTTGCTATGGGTTGAACGTTAAAATCACTCCAGTAGTTTGTGGAATGCTTCCTTTCTGTTACCGTGATTGAAAGGCTACAGCTGCAAAGCTCTTAGGGGTGCTCGATATTATTCAGTAATTTTGAATAAATATTTTTAAAACTCCACTGCCATTCTCCATGCATGAAAATCATTTGCATCCAGCTCAGCAGTTAACTTTTCAGACATGGCTACATAAAGAAAGATAAGTGAAAGAAGGAAGAGATCCACCTCAGTTGAATGTGATAGCAAGAAAAAAAAAAATTTTTTTTAAAGGCAGAAACAAAAATTCCATCACTATTTGTAAACCACTGTCAAAATATATAGAATGGCTTATGGCATATTTTTAGATACCTAAATTTACTGGTATGGTGTAATAGAATGCCTGAATGTGCAACTTTCCAAAGACAATTTTAAAGAAAAGATAATGTAAATTTTTTGGATAAAAATTTTGAGACAAAAGCCATTCAATTGTATGTACAGATTAATTAACTCATAATGCAACATACCCTTTATATTACTGCAGCTTGTACACATTTTGGGTTTAATAAAGCAGGAAAAATTAATTAGGCCATATCTTTCACATTTACTCAATTGTTAAGGGAATGATTTTATGATAAAAGGCATCCTTTTAATTCACAAACCTAATAATTATAAGTTGCCTTTATCCACAGTGAAACTGTCCATTCACATTACAAAACGTCATAATGAAAGGCCATGTTAGTCACTGCTAGACTAACCTGATCTTGTCAACATACTGTACCTACTACTTTCGTGTTCTCTTCAAGGATTGAACCTATGTGATAAAAGGTAGGAATGTTAATTATAATTAAGGGGTATTGACAAAAGAAAGATTTATTTTTGTGGAGGTGGTGTGTGGTTTCCTAGAACTTTTCTGTAAACAGTTAGAGCATAAATTCCAATATGGCAAATACAAAAGATATATTGTCTCTCCTGCCCTAAGGCCAGTGTATCAACATGCAAAGCACAGACTTGGTATGTATAAAAGATACCTTCAAGGTTGTACTCGACACAGCACCTCCAATACCGAAAACCATCTGCTAACGGTGACGTTATTACTACGTCATCACTGCATAGACAACTTGTGCCCAGCCACCATTTTAATTTCCAAGTGAATATCCATTGTCCCACTCCCAAGCATGAGGCTTGGAAGGGGAGGTCCTAGAAACCACAAAGCACCTCAAGAAAAAAAAAGAAAAAAAAAAAAAATGTAGTGTGTTGTCAAAAAGGACCAGTACCAGATCATTAATCGAGTAGACTCATGCACCATTAAGGAAAACCATCTATCACCAGACAATAATGCACAACTACATGTTTGCATAGATGAGAAGAAAAACTAACGTCTGACTCTCACCTCATATGAGATGACTCCAGAGAACACTCAATGTCTGTAATCACACTTCAGCTGAAGAACCTGGCTGAACTGGTCCTTCTCTCCAAGTTTCCCTTGTAGATGTCCCAAACGAGCAAAGTACCGCACATGAATGTTGTACTATTCGGAACTGTTTGAGGTAGTGTTTAATGAACACCCTATGCCCAAAGCAACCCACAGCTCTTCGTGTCCTGAAATTGCATGTAGCAAAGAACAATAATAAAGAGGTAAATTTTCCCACCATGGGTTTAGGGATGGCAGCAAAATTCACTTATTTAATCAGGGAGGTCATTGGAATACAGATAACCACTGTTGAAAGGGAGAAGCTTGTTGGTTGGGATATTTTGAAGCAAACTATCTTCTGATGGCAGGGATCTCTATAAGTATATTTACAATGGGAACAAAGGACAAATGTTACTATCTCTAAAGAGGTTTTTCGTTTTTGGCTAAAATGGAAGCCCGCGGTCAGGATTAGAACATGACTTAGGTTTTGGTGATGAAATTATTATTATTATTATTTTTATTATTATTATTATGATTACAAGCTAAACTATAATCCTAGTTGGAAAAGCAAGATGCTATAAGCCCAAGGTCCAGCATGGAAAATAGCCAAGTAAAGACAGGAAACAAGGAAATGATTAAACTGGCCATGTTGAGATAATGGAAAATGACTGTCTGCTAAAGAAGGTGATGAATGCAAGAGTTGATGGGAGAAGTACAAGAGGAAGGCCAAGGTTTGGGTGGATGGATGGAGTGAAGAAAGCTCTGGGTGATAGGAGGATAGATGTGAGAGAGGCAAGAGAGCGTGCTAGAAATAGGAATGAATGTAGAGCGATTGTGACGCAGTTCCGGTAGACCCTGCTGCTTCCTCCAGTGCCTTAGATGACCACGGAGGTAGCAGCAGTAGGGGATTCAGCATTATGAAGCTTCATCTGTGGTGGATAACGGGGGAGGGTGGGCTGTGCCACCCTAGCAGCACCAGCTGAACTCGGTTGAGTCCCTTGTCAGGCTGGGAGGAACGTAGAGAGTAGAGGTCCCCTTTTTGTTTTTGTTTCATTTGTTGATGTTGGCTACCACCCAAAAATTGGGGGAAGTGCCTTGGTATATGTATGTATGTATAAACAATAAAAACTTAAAAAAAAATAAGAGGAAGAGAAGATAGAACCACGTGTCTGAGTGTACCCTTAAGCAAGAGAATTCTAATCCAAGATAAAGGAAGGCTATGGTATAGAGGCTACGGCACTACCCATGATCTCTTCTGAGGCAAAAACTATTAAAAATACAAATATTTACAAGATTTCGTTCAGGAAGATGGAGGAATTAGTCAACTTTGCCAAAAACTCAAGCACCTCTGGAGACCAAGATAGAGCAGATATTTGTGCAGATGGTCTATGCAAAGAAAAAACTTATGTAACATGTCTGAGTCTACCATGCCAAAAGCATGCTTGAATGGTTCTGTCAATTCCAATTCATATGACAAGATTGTTGATGGCTGGAGCTTCCTAACCTCAAAAAGGTGGACCAAAATGGAACCCAGAAGTCCAGGGTTATCTGACAAGATGACATATTTTTCAGATAGGCCATCCAAGCTTTCCACACAGACTGGTATGGTCTCGTGAATGAAGACCTCTTGCAGCTCATCAAATATGTCATGTGGACTGAGAAATCCTTGTAAATATCAGAGGAAAAATCCATATATGATGGTTCCAAGTGAAAAAGGAGAAAGTATAGATAACCCAACTCCCTACTTTCTGATGTAGCTGTGCAGACTGAAGTGGGTGTAAGCAGTGGATACCACTGGCTGTTAGGCCACAGTTGAGCTATATTAGCATATACGTTCCTGAAAAAAATCTGAAGGATATTCAAAGCCTGAGTAATCAAACTCCACAGATGAAACATAGATTGATGGCCATCTGTTCCAGTGCAGATTCAGAGCATCTTTTACAAACATCTATTTTAAGATTCGGAACTATTTCTAGAATCTAAGAGCTCTGCTTCAAGGTCTATTCTGCATGTAGGACTGCCTGGATAGGGTATCTGCACTGTGTTGAGAGATCCAGACAGATGGTATGGTGAAAGGAACCCATTTCTTTACTGAAGAACTTTATGTGAGGTTACTGCATTGAGAATTCTTAAGCACGATCCCTCCCCCTCTCACACAATTGACAGCTATTGGCTTGTTTATGAAAAGCTTTATATGAGAGTTCCTTCTTGGACTGAATCTCTTCAGCATCACAAAGACCGCAATCAGTTCCAACACATTTATGTGAAATGCTATAAACTGAGTGGACCATTTGTCAGAAACTTATAAAGTCTCCTCTGAATGATTTCCCTAACCCAACTGGGATACGTCTGTATGAAGAATTATGGAAATCGGGGTGGGGATCAATGGGACCTAAATGAAAAATGTATTTGATGTCCCTCATTGCCTAAGAACTTTTGCAACAAGGCAATTGAGCCTAAAGGTTTTGAACCCCCATGCCACTCTTCTCCATTCCCATGAGGCCTTCACTTTATCCATAAAATGTTTGACTGATCATGGATTGGGGCCACACCTTGGGCAAAGGGGGCCTTGTTGCCCATTTCTTCTGAAGAAACTTAAATGTAGGCAGAAGCTTGGGAAGGGAAAAAGAAGCTGGCCTCTTTGTGAGTGGCTTTTGTGGCTGCCGCTGTTTGGGCTGCAGCTTTGTGAAAGGAGGCTGACACCTTTATTAGAAAGAGTCGAAAACCTTTCCTCAATTTCTCTGGAAGTGAAGTGGCAATTGCCTCTACGTTGGCTTTGGCTTTGTCCACTAGGGCTTGGGGGGAGTGAACGATTTTTGTATAAGGGATAACTTTACAGAAATTTGTCTACTTAGACCTTTTCCAGATTGTTGGCAACCAGCAGGCAGTGCTTCACCTCTAACTTTGCTCTAACAAAATAATACAAAGGTGGCTGATGGGAGTCCCCCTATAGCCTTCCACTTCCAAAGAGGACATGACAGACATTAGGTTAAACTGAGTCTGCTGGGCACTGAATTCCACAGCTCTAAGATGGTCTGGAACTAAAGGAAAATGGTCACCAAATTGGTTGGTACCTACCAGAGTAACCCATTCTTTGGAGGGGGGGGGGGATTTTACAAAAAAATTTCAGTTCAGTGAATCCTTCAAACTCTGAGGTATACCCAAAAAGGGCTTTTTTTTTTTCTAAGTAAAATCCTTCTAGTAGCATTGACTCCATGCTATTGTCAGTATTTTGGTAAAAAGGGAGTTTTTTGGCCTGGCACTGTCATTCCAATCACAGGAGCATCGAGCAAACTGTGGTCTAAAAAGAAACCTCCAGCCTCTGAAACTTCCTCTAATATAGTATTCAAGGCCAATTTATATGGCATCAGGACAACCTCTTTCGTGGTTAGCTGGGGACATGCCTTGAAAAACTGATTGCACCGAGTACTCCCTCTCTACGTTCATGGAAGAAGCTGCCTCTCACACCTCCCCTCCCTCTACCAAATCTGCAATACTTGGATTGGGAGAAAGGTACAGCCATAGCCAAATCCACAGGATGGGATGAAAAGAAGCAGATGGAGGGTAGAAACTACTTAGAAGGTCAGTACCTAGAGTGGGCTGAGCATAGAGGTCTCAACTATCTTGGCTATAACCACGATGTCTAAAGGAGATACAAGCATACCAAATCCGGCAGACAAGCAACCTGCCTAGCCGAACCTTTAGTTGGAGCCGACCTAGATAGCCGTGTAAACATTGAGGGGGGGGGGGATCCTGAGGGAAACCTCCAAAAGGAAGACAGATGCCTTCAGTCAAGCTTACTGCTATCTGGGGTTCAGGTTGTCCTTAGAACCAAAATCTATCATTTGGATAAGGGCCTGGTCTGCTACAATCTCATTCCTCAAACCCTTTAACTGCAACATCTGGAATTGCAGGGTAGATGAGAGCCTTGAGGCCCTTACAAGGTAAATACTCAGCAGACCCAGCGATTTTAGCAAATCCTTCCACCGACACTGAAAGGAGAAAGATGGCCTTACTTCTCAAGCTTTTTGCAATTGGACTGTAATTCCGAGCAGAATGGATCCACTGTAAAAAATAGAGCAATTGACAGGGTCACAAGCTCTTCCTGCCCCAATCAGCAAACCAGTCACTATTGAAGCAATAACACCCATGACCACATTTAGGGTTGGTCGGGTTATCACATCCAACCCAGGCAATTTATTTTGCTTTCATTCATCTGTAATTAAAAATGTTCAATTGACGCCAGCAACATCACCGTAGGGGCGATAATTTAACAAAGGATTAATAAACCAATGCGTTCATTGGCCTTCTTCAGTACAAAATTTTCAAAGGTGGAATACAGCTTCCTTTCCTTCAACTGCAAACCACTGTCAGTATATTTGGCTATCTGCCCCTTTTTAGAGGGCAAATCTTTCGTCATTCACATGGACCACATGTACTTTGTGCATGCCTCCAATTGACTGTCCAATGCCTGGACTGCACAACAACGCCAACATTTCTATGCCATTTCTGAATACAACTACAGTGAACCCTCGTTTATCGTGGTAGATAGGTTCCAGACCCGACCGCGATAGGTGAAAATCGTCGAAGTAGTGACACCATATTTACCTATTTATTTAACCTGTATATTCAGACTTTAAAAACCTTCTCTTGTACGTAGTACTGTTAACAAACTACCCTTTAATGTACAGAACACTTAATGCATGTACTACAGTACCCTATACTAAAACAGGCACAAATATTAAAGGCGATTTTATATCATGCGTTTCCTAAACACGATAAAAAATGGCAACCAATGTTTTGTTTACGTTTCTCTGATCATAATGAAGAAACAAACGCATTTAGTGTACACATCTGTGTATAGGTTAGTTTTTGCATCGATTATATTGATTATACAGTATGTTGATTTTGTTATTACCAATGTTTTACTTAATTTTTCTTAGGACTTCCAAATGAAATGTTTTTCTTTATGACGCCGTCGTTTCAGACGGCGTCATAAAGTACGCTCAGTAAACAACCACGCTCAGTAAACAAAGAAGGCATTTAACGTGCATGATGAAAGTGATAAATAATGATATTACAGTAAAAGCTTTTAGAAAACATGTTATTACAAATATTATTTACTGTATCTATATAAAATCATACAGTACATACTGTACGTAGCAAAGCAGGAAAACCATTTACGAGAGAGAGAGAGAGAGAGAGAGAGAGAGAGAGAGAGAGAGAGAGAGAGAGAGAGAGAGAGAGAGAGAGAGATTGTTTTACGTACGTAAATGTAAATTTTAAACAAAAAAAAATATGATAGGTTACAACATGTATACTCTTCAGACTTTTAAAACCTTCCCTTTAACTTAATGCATACAGTACTCAACTAAAACAGGCACAAATATTAAAATGTTAGAATATTATAGTAAAAAATAAAGATTGTTACTGTGCTCACCACGAAAGAAGTTGAAGAAAAACTTGAATGATGATGGCGATGAATTTGCTGCACAGTAGAAATGATGATGATGAAGCTGATGATGTCTTCTACTGTGCAGCCAATGATAATATTTTACGTCTCTTCAGACGGAGGTGTCTTTTCCTGGGATACCTCTTCAACTTCTTCCTGGGAAACTTCTTCAATTTCTTCCGAAGGCGTACTAGCAGGAGGAACTGGCTCTTTTTTGCAAGGCTGGAAGAACATTGTGATCGGAAGTTGCTACCGCTGCTTCTTTTTTCGATCTAAGAGCATCCTGTAGGGAGTCATGTCTTCATCGATTTTGTTGCAGAATTGCATAGAACGAACCATATCCTTGTCCCACTCTTGCAACGTTTCTTTCACCTCCTTTATATGGTTGCAGACCTTGGCAAGCCGTTCTAATGTTAAACCCGTTTCTTCGACATTTTCTTAGGTCTCTTCCTGTGTTTCGCTCTCTTCTTCACTGGCCAATTTCGTCAGGTCTACTAGGTCTGCGTCAGTTAGCGGCTGGGAATGGCAGTCTAACAACTCGTCGACGTCTTCAGTCGGCATGTCGCCAAACCCGTCACCTCCAATTATCACAGCCAACTGCACAGATTTGCGTATTCCAGAGTGTTGGATTTCAGACGGAGTAAATCCCTCGTCGTCGTAAACAATCTGGGGCCACAACTTCTTCCAGCTCGCATTCACGGTTGCAGGTTTCATTTCTTGCAGTGCCTTCTGAATGTTCTGCAGGCATGTGGCTATGGTGTACTGCCGCCAGTACGCCTTCAAATTAAAATCTTCATCTTCAACTTCTTGGGCAGCATCCACACACGCAACGAGGTCCGCCAAGGTATTTTTCGTGTAGAGGGCCTTGAACGCCCTGATAACCCCCTGGTCCATCGGTTGAATTAATGACGTGGTGTTGGGTGGCAGGAACTCAACCTGAACGCCCTCACGCGACAGGTCAGTTGCGTGTCCACCAGCGTTATCCATAAGGAGAAGGATCTTGAATGGCAAGCCCTTCTCTAAGAGATATTGACTGACTTGCGGTGGAACCAGTTGGAGGTTAGCATCTTCGTAATCCATGCTTTTGGATTATGCATCCAGTACACGGGAAGGAGATTCTTATTCTTATTTTTCAAAGCGCGAGGATTTTTCGACTTGTAAATAAGCCCCGGCTTTAGCAAAAATCCAGCAGCATTGCCACCCATCACAAGGGTAATGCGATCCTCGAATGCTTTAAAGCCAGAGGCTTTGGCTTCTACTTTGAACAGGAAAGTTCGCGACGGCATTCTCTTCCAAAACAAGCCGGTCTCATCCTTATTAAACACTTGTTCCGGCTTGTATCCACCTTCGGGGATAATATTCTTGTAAGTTTCAGCAGCGGCAGTGTCAGTGGAAGCAGCCTCGCCATGCAGAGAAACGCTTTTCAGGCCAAAGCGTTTCTGAAACTTTGCAAAGCATCCTTTGCTGGCGGAAAAATGTTGTTTCTGACGCTGGGAATCAATGGATGTCCCTGGTTGAGGTTCATCTACATCATCATCATCTTCAGCATGGTCGCCATCGTCGTCTTGAGGTTCCTTTGCCGCAAAATTCTCATACAAGCTCAAAGCCTTGGTTTGGATGATGTTCGTATCCAAGGCTATGTTCTTCTTCTAGCAGTCGGCAATCCACACTGCTAAAGCACCTTCCATGCGTACGATCGTTTTATTACGCGTGGTAACGACTCGCTTCGCTGATCTGCTAAAGGTGATGGTAGCCGTCTTTCTAATGTTCGCCTCGTCCTTCTTGATATAGCGAACGGTGGATTCGTTGACTCCAAAATGGCGGGCTGCGGCCGCGTAACTTCTACCGTCTTTTAACATATCGAGAAGCGTCACCTTCTCAGCAATCGTCATCATCTTTCGGTAGCGTTTAGGCTCACTACCAGCCTTAGTAGAAGCAGAATGCTTGGGAGGCATTGTACAGTAGGGTTTAACAGAAAGTTCAACAAAAAGTTCAACTTAAAACAGTCACGCACAGTACAGATTAAAGTTCACAATAACTTAACATCTACACAGCGATACGGCGGGAGATAAAGTGACCGCGAATGGATGCTGGAAGTTGGAGATGCGGGCAAAACACCAATCACAGGCTAGATTACAAAACTTGGGTTCTGATTCGTCATCTATCAGCGCTTGAACCAATCACAACCCGTCTTATATGCTACGTAGGTTACCAATTCAAAGTACAAGGTACCCTACGTATACAGTAATAATAATAATAATAATAAATAATGATAAAAATAATAATAATAATAATAATAATAATAATAATTTTAACCCTTTTACCCCCAAAGGACGTACTGGTACGTTTCACAAAACTCATCCCTTTACCCCCATGGACGTACAGGTACGTCCTTGCAAAAAAATGCTATAAATTTTTTTTTTTTCATATTTTTGATAATTTTTTGAGAAAAGTCAGGCATTTTCCAAGAGAATGAGACCAACCTGACCTCTCTATGACAAAAATTAAGGCTGTTAGAGCAATTTTAAAAAAATATACTGCAAAATGTGCCGGGAAAAAAATAACCACCTGGGAGTTAAGGGTTGGAAATTTCCAAATAGCCTGGGGGTAAAAGGGTTAATAACAACAACAACAATAATAATAATAATAATAATAATAATAATAATAATAATAATACAGCTTTACGTACGCTATTTTACGCTTGTTTTGTTGTAGGATATGTTTCTCTCTCTCTCTCTCTCGTACGCTTATTCGAGATGTGATTTTTGCAACAAAGAATATTATTGGATGCAGTACTACGTACGTATACATACAAAAGATTCATGGAAAAGATGCACATCCATTACATTTGTAGTACAGTAGTAGCCATCAGCAGCCTTACACCATTCTAATATGGTATGACTGCATCTGAATTGCGTTTCATGTTCGATTTAATTTTACTACGTACTGTATACAGTACTGAATTATCGAATGATCACATTCTCTTTTCGTGTTTTAATTCTTTCAGTACTGAATTATATGTCATATGTAATGCAATGAACAATCAGTAAGAGCAGATATTACTAATTACAGTATTAATGGAATTACAGGTAACGAAATATCGTATTTGGGGTCTTCATATATCACGGTATTTTTGAAATTTCCGGAAAATCCGCGATATGTTTATATATATGGGTTATGAAAAAAACCCGCTAAGTGGTGAATCCGCGATGGTCGAACCGCGAAGTGGTGAATCCGCGATGGTCGAACCGCGAAGTAGCGAGGGCTGACTGTACACCATTCAACACATCCTTGGAAAACTGAATCCCATTGCCGATGTCCTCTCCTGAAGAACACCGGCCAATGTCCACCTCGGAATGTATTACAGGGTAGTGACAGAAGCCAAACGAAAGGAACTAGAGTACCAAACCTGCTGGATATCCTGCATGTTCCTCTATTGGGAAGATGTTGCCTTCGATGACTCCAGTACCACCCTCCTCTGTGATGTCAGTACTGGTAGGCCACTCCTATGGATAACTACCTCCATGTGCCGACAAGTGTTTCAACCGATTCACGGTATCTTACACTCCTTGCTCTGTTTTACTCCACAAGTACTGAAGTTAAAGCTCATATGGCATGGCATTACTAAAGATGTCAAGAATTGGGTACACACCTGTAATTCATGTCAAACTTCAAAAGCACATAGCTACACCGATTCAGGTGAGGGAACTTTTCATCAACCTCAGCATAATTTTTCCCACATTTATATTGACATGTTTTTGCCCTACCCTTATCACAAGGGCATCGTTATGTTATCAGTCATCAACGGCTTCAATTGCTGGTCTGATGCCATCCCCATGCAAGATACAACATCTGTCACATGAACTACTGCCTTACTTTCTAGATTTACAGAAAGATTCAGCATCCCAAAGCATATTACTTACAACAGGGGTACCATTTTCACCTCTAAATTGTAGACATCATTACAACCATTTTCACCTCTAAATTGTAGACATCATTACAACATCTCAGCATCACCCTATATCCGACTCCCGCTTACAATCCTGCAGCCAACGGAATGGTGAAACATTTTCATCATACACTCAAAGCAGCTTTGATATTCCACTGCACCAACTACAACTGGTTTCCACACCTTACCTGGTCCTCATCGTACTGAGGACCACTAACAGAAACATGATGGATGTGTCAGCAACTGAAATAGCATAAGGCAACCAATTGGTCGCCTCTCAAGAATTTTTTCATCCACCACCTCCTCCAATGATCTCCAGTACATATATCATGTGGAAAAATTTACCCTCTTCAGTCAGATTTAAAAGCCCCTGGCAAAGCAGCACATACCAAACGACGTACCCTCCGCAACGCGTCTTCATGCTCACCAACACTTGCAAGCCTCTGCTCATGCCCCCCTTCCTTGTCATCCACTGTAGTCAGAAAACTTTCCTCCAAAACATTTGTGGAAAAGCAGATTGGATTACCATTGAGCACCTAAAAATTGTCTATCTCCTGCAAGACGACCCTCTAGGGAAGGTCGCCCTCTTCAGGGGGAGCCATGTAATGCAATGTGCAGCATGCAACACATACACATAAAGAAAAATGCTCTATCTATCTTTTATTCTATGCCATGCAAGCAGTTGCTGCCATCTGACTCCAGTCAAATTAAACATCAAAAGCTATTGAATGTAACATTCTAATTTCAACTCTATTTTCATTTCCATTTTTATTATTGTCTTATTTCATGCCAACGTCAACCTTATTGCCAAAAGCCATTGAATGTGCAGGTGTAATTGTTACCCTTATGTGACCCCTTGAAGCCTATAAATACCAGTGTTGTTGCCAAAGCCAGTTGCTTGGGAGCTGGTCATATACTTATGCCTCACTTACCCCCGCCACAGTAACTAGAAGTATGAAAAGCATGCAAGATGGCGATGAATAATGTAGCATGTGAAGAGGTTCGATGCATTGCTGAGGTACCTTCAATGACTGTCTGAAGGGGCTAATAAAGAAGGGTTTATGTATGACTCATCAGCTGGAGAATGTGCGAGCAACCATTGCACTCCTTTTGTTCAGAAACAATATCAGTTACAGTTGTAACATGGCATCATTGGTAAATTCTTTTATGAAAGTAAGACAGGTGACAGGACTGATAGGAACAGAACAATTACACAAGAAGTTTGAAAAAGAAGTGATAAAAGTTTTATGTGGCATACATGAACATATATGAAGCTTATGATAAAATTGATATAGACCAAACGTAGGTGTTGAGAACGTATGATATAGATAATAAAATATAGAAAGATATTAATGTGGAGGGTTGGAGATTTGATGTTGTTAACTTATTAGTGTTTGTTGATAAGTATATTGGACAAGGGTTAGATAGAAGAGGAGAGTCAAAGAACACGTGGGCCAGAAAGGTAACGGGAAGGACATAAAAGATTAGAAGGAGACTTGAAATGTCTGTGGAATATAAGGTGGAAATGTATGAAAG
Source organism: Palaemon carinicauda (assembly GCF_036898095.1). Classification (NCBI taxonomy): domain Eukaryota; kingdom Metazoa; phylum Arthropoda; class Malacostraca; order Decapoda; family Palaemonidae; genus Palaemon; species Palaemon carinicauda. The sequence goes on along the minus strand of NC_090725.1, from coordinate 305,607,197 downwards.
GAATTTTGAGTCAACTTTCCCTGAAGGAAGTGAAGCGTGGATACTGAAAGATAAAAAAAGAAAAGATTTGAAGCTGTTAAGTTGGAAGATGCATTGTATGCAAGGCATATGAAAAATTGATAGGATGAGAAATATTGATATGCAAAGAAGTGGTAAAAAGGTTAGTGTAGGTGAAGAACAAGTTAGAATATTTTGAAGAGGTTCTGTTACGTGGAAAGGATGGACGATGATAGGTTAAAGAAAACTGTATATAATTCACAGGTGGTACGACACTAAAGCCATAAAGGATTCATAACCAACTCAGCAGTTACAGGATAAATGTAGCATAGATTGTGTTTGTCATCTATGTGTATGTGTGTGTGTATATATATATATATATATATATATATATATATATATATATATATATATATATATATATATATATATATATATATATATATATATATATATATATATATATATATATATATATATATATATATATATATATATATATATATATATATGTATATTTATGTGTGTATATATATGTACATATATACACATGTATATAAATATTCACATCATGCCTAGAAGAACTTTTTTTAAAACTTAAACTGAAAAAAAGTAGGAATTAACATTAATGGGGAATATCTCAACAACTTGAAATTTACAGATGACCTAGTTCTCTTTGGTGAATCATGGGGGGAATTGTAAAAGGTGATAGAAGATTTGAATAGAGCAAGCAGAAATATAGGACTGAAAATTAATATGAGTAAAACTTATGTTCAATGAAAATGCAGAAAGACAAAAAATAAAGGTTATGGACGAACCTCTAGAGATTGTTAATGAATATATGTATTTAGGGCACACAGTAAGTGTTTCCCCAGGACATGAGACCGAAATTAAAAGAAGGATAAGCATGGGATAGAGAGCTCTTGGTTAACAAAATCAGATTATGAAAAGTAAAATGGCACCTTCTCTAAAAAGAAAAATATTTAAACAGATCATCCTACCAGCATTAACTAATACATCAAAACTTGGAGCCTTACTAAAGCCTTAGAACATGATCTATTTACAACTTAGAGAGCGATGGTAAGAAGAATGTTGGGAATAACTCTAGAGACAGAAAAAGATCAACATGGATAAGAGAGCAAACTAGAGTAAAGGATATTCTAACAACATGTAAGAGAGAGAAATGGACATATGCAGGACATATAATGAGAATGGCAGATAATAGATGGACATTAAGAACAACACAATGGGTCCCTAGAGATTGCAAAAGAAGCAGGGGAAGGAAGAGAAGAAGAAAGTTTACTGGCACAGAAAAACTATAAACAGACGCGAGTGGAAGAACATGTCTGAAGCCTTCTTACTACAGTGAACTAGTAATGGGTGATGATATATATATATATATATATATATATATATATATATATATATATATATATATATATATATATATATATACGTGTATGTGTAAAGTATGTATATATAATATCTATATATCATCAATCATCATCAGCCTCAGCCGCAACTCGTTCACTGCAGGACAAAGGCCTCACACATGTCATTTCACTCGCGTCTGTTTATGGTCTTTCTGCGAGTCTATACCGGCAAATTTTCTTGGCTCGCCAATTCATCATCTTCTTTGGCTTCCCCTGCTTCCTTTGCTATCTCTAGGGTTCCATTCTGTTATTCTTAATGTCCATCTATTATCTGTCATTCTCATTATATGTCCTGCACATGTCCATTTCTTTTTATTGCACGTTGTTAGAATATAGGAACATAGAGAGGAGACGTCCCCTTTTTTGTTTCATTTGTTTGATGTTGGCTACCCCCCAAAATTGGGGGAAGTGCCTTGATATATGTAAGTATGTGTGTATATATATATATATATATATATATATATATATATATATATATATATATATATATATATATACATATATATATATATATATCTACTATATATATATATATATATATATATATATATATATATATATATATATATATATATATATATGTGTGTGTGTGTGTGTGTGTGTGTGTGTGTGTGTCTGTGAGTTTCACAAGGAAGTACAAATATCATATTAGGAAAAGAAGTATTAACTGTGGATGAGGGTGAATGGCTTGAAGGTGGAAGGAACAGACAAGTGAGGTACAAAAGAGCGGGAAGAGGTAAGAAAATAAGAATAGGCGAGACGAAAAAACAATTAGTTAAATACAGATTTTATGAAATGTAAATGGATGGCAAAAGAGATCAAGTACAGATATACAGGAGGATGGACAGATAGCTGGTAAAATAAGCAAGACAGATAGGTACAGATATAAATGCTTCTCAGAGTAAAAGATGATAATAGGAAGATTCAGTTTTTAGTAAATGCTATCTTGGGTTCACTAAGCAATTAACTTGTTTACTAGACTCATGAATCTAGGCCATATGACCCAGGGCAGGAATCTAGAAGGGTCATTCTAGATCAATTGGAACACGAATGCCTACAGTGCACCTTATAGGGTGTACTGTAGGCAGTAACCCATATCAGAGAGTCGATGGAGTATTTTTGAAGATGCATTGAACATGGAATATAAAAGACAAACTAGAACTGTTGCAAATAAGCTCTACAATAATTTCTTCATTCATTTATGGCTTTTTATTCCTTATATTGAGTGGAAGTTTATAGAAACATAGGTCATGACGCCCACTTTCACGTGCTTTCAATAGCAATTTAAAATATCAAAATATTTAAAATAACCAAATTCTTCTGGTGTTTTCACGTGTCTCCCTCACTAATCAATACTTTTAAACCCCCCTGTGGCCTCTGATTCTATTCCTTTCTTTATCTAAAATGTATTTTTAATTTCTCATGTTTAAATACAATATCTCCCTCTTTTCTTTCACCTTGACAAGTTCGGTGATTCGCCTCTTGCGTTAAAAGGAATGTTGTCGCTAAGTAGTTGGTGCCGCACCTAAAGAATTTCTGTTGTGTTTGTAATGATCTGTGTAAAATTATATTAATTTTACGTTAATTACCGTACTAATTAATCTTTTAACATAACTCTTTCGAATGAAGACAAGTTATTTCAATTGTGGATTTTAAATAACCTCTACAGACGTAATGCAAAAAAAAAAAAAAAAAAAAGTCAGCTGTAATAATGGAATTAACAAAATTTACGACAAGAAATAAGATAATGACATTAAATTTTTAAATAATTAACTGGCTCGTAGAGTCAAGAAAACACAAACTGACTTTTCTATAGACGTAATGCAAAAAAAGTCAGCTGTAATAATGGAATTAACAAAATTTATAAGAAATAAGATAATGACATTAAATTTTTAAATAATTAACTGGCTCGTAGAATCGAGAAAACAAAAACAGCCTTTTTTATAGATGTAAATAACCGCATCATTGTTGATATTAATTCAACGTAGTTATTTAGTAATAGTCCTGTTATTCAAGAAAACGCAACCTTATTTATCAATTATATCTCGTTTATTTCACCGTCAAGCGAATATAAAAACAGACCATTTTCTAGACAGATATAACCACGGCATTAAATATATTAATTAAAAGTAGTTCTATAATCATTTAGACAAATGATTTCATGTTGAACAGGTTGACATAAGTCTTTTTATAGTTTATAAATGAAATATCCGTTTTGATGTTGTTACTGTCTTTCAGATATCTTATTTTAATTGTTCATTACTTATATCGTTTATCTATTTCCTTATTTCCTTTTTTTCACTGGGTTATTTTTCCTGTTGGAGCCCTTGGACTTATAGCATCTTGCATTTCCAACTAGGGTTGAAGCTTAGCTACTACTACTACTACTACTACTACTACTACTACTACTACTACTACTACTACTACTACTACTAATAATAATAATAATAATAATAATAATAACAATAATAATATAATTCACGATCGAACTCATTGACAAAGACGATCTGCAACGCACACAAACCCAGGTGTCGAACAGACCTCGCTGAACAACTTGCGTCTCCCAGGTGAGCAAAAGCGTCAAGAATGTGCCAAGGGGCGAAGATCTGGGTCAACTTAACCACTCTAACGGTTCCTGCTTATAACAGCTCTCCTCCTACCAGACATGGCAAGATTAATACCCTGCGCATATATCGAATTTACCCGAAGAACTTTCTGTAGTTCTTAATATACACTTAATATACCCAGGCCTTTGATGTGATTTCAACAGGAAATGAAAGGTGTGTGCGTATGTCTTCAACATACTTAACCACTCTAACGGTTCCTGCTTCATAGCTCCTCTCCTCCCTTACATGGCAAGATTAATACTCTGCACATATATCAAATATACCCAAAAGAACTTACTTTTTTACAAAATTCGTACCATGTACCAATACTGACTGTAGCCAGGCCTTTGATATGATTTCAACAGGAAATGACAGGGGTTTGTGCTCTCCTCCCAGACATGGCAAGATTAATACCCTGCACATATATCGAATTTACCCAAAAGAACTTTCTTTTTTGCAAAATTCGTACCATGTACCAATACTGTCTGTAGCCAGGCCTTTGATGTGATTTCAACAGGAAATGACAAGGGGGAGGGGGTGTCTCCAATATGCGAAGGAGTGGTAGGAACTATGAAAAAAGAGGAACACGCCACTTGGTATATGGGTCAGGAAGACCGAGTTGCAAATAAAAGTCATTGACCCGTTCGCCTGGCCTTGCGCATTCAGGCAATAAATGACGAGTGACCTTGAGGTTTTTTATAAAAGGGTGGATTCTACTTAAATACTTTTACAAAGTTCCAGGTGCGTAAACCATGAATGTTATTCTAGGTCACTGATTAGAAAATATTATAGTTTCTATTTTTTTTCCTTGAAGTTTTACAAGTCTCGGCGTATTGTTCTTTCGGTTTTTCTATTGATTATAAAAAAAAGTTCGTCTAATTATCTTCTCTCTCATCTCTGAATAGGAGTATAACATTGCACGTTTTTGAGACTAATTTATTATTTTTTCATAATATATGAGAGCTTCTTTATATTTAAACCCTTATAAACAGCTTATTCTCTTTCAAACACACACACACACACACACACACACATATATATATATATATATATATATATATATATATATATATATATATATATATATATATATATATATATATATATATATATATATACTGTATATATATATCATTGAAAAATCTGAAAAGATTTTCTATGGCTACTTTAATAAAGATACACACCCCATTCCGATATTTCCCCTAACAGAAGATGCTTTTAGAAAATAAAACAACAGTAATATATACGTCCGTCACTTCAACTGTTATATTGTGTATGAACTCTGTGCCTTAAATGCTCATCAGGTGTCATCGACCCCTATGAACACAGTACGCATTTATTACTGTTTTACCAACTTTCTTACTTTGGTGGATGTCAGTTAATCTCCCAATTACGTCCTTCATACGTCTACCCACTCATCTTAGGCCACTCCTCTGCTATTACCTAACAGCACTGAAATTACGAAACAATTCTTCTTCTCTTAAGGGGTTAACTACTGCACTGTAATTGTTCAGTGGCTACTTTCCTCTTGGTAAGGGTAAAAGAGACTCTTTAGCTATGGCAAGCAGCTCTTTTAGGAGAAGGACACTCCAAAATCTAACCATTGTTCTCTAGTCTTGGGTAGTGCCATAGCCTCTGTACCATGGTCTTCCACTGTCTTGGGTTAGAGTTCTCTTGCTTGAGGGTACAATATGTCACGCTGGGTGGTGCCTTAGCCTCTGTACCATGACCTTCCACTGTCTTGGATTAGTGTTCTCTTGCTTGAGGGTACACTAGCTAGGGCACGCTGTTCAATCTTATTTATCTTCCTCTGGTTTTTTAGTTTTTATAGTTTATATATGAAAGATCTAAATTAATGTTGTTACTGTTCTTAAAATATTTGATTTTAATTGTTTATTACTTTCCTTCTTTTCTTGTAGTTTAATTATTCTCTTGTCTCCATTCCTCATTGGGCTATTTTACCCTGTTGGAGCCTTTGGGCTTGTAGCATCTTGCTTTTCAAATTAGGATTATAGCTTAGGTTGTAATAATAATAATAATAATAATAATAATAATAATAATAATAATAAATTTAAAATATACACTCCTCGATAAAGTATATCTTCTTTCAGCTTTAACTTTGGTAACCTCTACATTTATATCTATTAACTCTTCTTATACCACATATACTCATCATACAATTCATCTCCACAGCTTTAATCTTTACTATTTGATTCTCAATTATTTTACCACAAGGGACAGTTGGCTAACAATCCAATCTCACATTCCTACCTCGGGTTTCATAAACAAATCAAGTCATTTCGAATAGTTTAAAGGTTTAAAGACTGCTCATGAATGGCAGAGGCAAGGGACAGTGACATTGCCCAATCAAGCAGAACAATGTCCTAGAGACTGACTACATATATACATATGATCAGCAGCCAAGCCACCTCTCCAGACAAGCTAGGACCAAGGAGGGCCAGGCAATGGCTGCTGATAACGCGGCAGATAGACTGATAGGCTCCTCCAAACTCCTCATCCTAAGCTCACAAGGATAGTGGGGTTGCAGCAACCAAAGGAACTAACAAGTTTGAGCGGGACTCGAACCCCATCTGGCGATCACCAGGCAAGGATGGTACTAACAGGCCACCACATACAGTATGTACTACTATAGTCCATTTCTTTTATCGAGGCAGATTTGCACCGACTCGCAGCGGTGCCCTTTTAGCTCGGAAAAGTTTCCCGATTGCTGATTGGTTAGAATGATCTTGTCCAATCAATCAGCGGTCAGGAAACTTTTCCGAGCTAAAAGGGCACCACTGCGAGTCGGTGCAAATATGCCTCGCTAAAAGAAATGGACTATACTTATCTTGCTTTACCTATTCTGGTACTCCCCTCTTCTATTTTCTATCATCTATCATATACTTCTAAATGGTTATAAGGATCAATCATATCCAATTTTCGATCCATAGCCACATACAATTATTTACTTACTCTATTACCTTACTCTTGCTCATATTTACTCTCAGCACTCCTCTCTTTCATCTATTTCACTGGTATTTACAGTTATTATTATTATTATTATTATTATTATTATTATTATTATTATTATTATTTATCAATTATCAATTATCATTATTATTATTACCATTATTATTATTATCATTATCATCTAAGCTACAGACCTAACTGAATAAGCATAAGGGCTCCAACAGGGAAAAATATCCCAGTAAGGAAAGGAAATAAGGAAATAAACAAACTACAAGAGAAGTAATAAACAAACAAAACCAAATATTTTACGAACAGTAACAACATCAACTTAGATAACCAGGCAAGGATGTTTCCAATAGGCCATCACAACCCTAAACAACATTTTTTTCCTTCACTTTCAAACTTCCCACATAACAGTTTCATAATAACCTGATCACTAAATCCACAGTGTACTGTTCTCATATCAGGCATTCGCTTTCACCTTTTTCCTTTCTTTTTCTTAAAACAGAATAATCATTCCTCTCAAACATCCCTTTGAAAGCTTTTACTTGTACAAACATACCTTAGAAATCTTTCCACGCTATACCAATGACACTACATCAATGTACTGTGCTATCTCACTTGTGAGCTTTTCAAATCTTCCAGCATTCAGTTTGCCTATCTTCAACAAATCTTTAAATCCTTGTTCTAAATGCATCTTCAACGTTTAAAACGCTTCCAGAAGACTAAATTATAACCAGATCATTACTCTAAATGCATCTTTAACGTTTGAAACACTCACAGAAGAATAAAATTACCATGAATAAAATAAACACTCCATCGACTTCAAACACGTCCGTCAGTATATCTGAATATTTATATCTTATTTCATCCGTTCATTAACCTTTTTTTCTCAAATGAAATCTCCACGGAAGGACTAAAAAGTCCTTGAGACATCCAAAATCCGTGTAACTCTGATTTTACTTTCTTGCAAGAGAAGTTTCTATTCATAAAGATTTTGTTACTGAACTTCTCATCCTCTTTCCTTTTATCCCTTTTATCTATCATCGTGTGCGCCAGCATTTGCTCTTCTCGTTTATAATACAACTGGTCCTTTTACAATCTTCTATTTTCGTCAATTATAACTTATTTCCTCGTCCCACTTCTTAATATATTCATCCCTTTTTCTTGGTCCTTTTCTCTCGAAATACTTTTCTTATTTCCATCTTATCCAACTCATGGGTTTTAATTATAATTCCAGTCCAATTTTCCATGTTTCTACTCTAATTTATACGTATATTGACTTTTCTTTGCAACTAAATAATGCTTATTATAGACTGTCAGCCCATACTATTCTAACCATCACACAAATAAAATTGTTCTTTTGACTACACTACACTATTCGATTAGAGTTCTCTTGATTGAGTCTACTCTCGGCCACACTATTCTGTTAAGAGTTCTCTTGATTGAGGCTACACTCGGGCACACTATTCTGTTAAGAGTTCTCTTGCTTGAGGCTACACTCGGGCACACTACTCTGTTAAGAGTTCTCTTGCTTGAGGCTATACTCGGGTACACTATTCTGTTAGAGTTCTCTTGGTTGAGGCTACACTCGGGCGCACTATTCTGTGTTTGCTTATTTCCTTTCCTCAACGGGCTATTTTCCTTGTTGGAGGTCTTGGGTTAATAGCATCCTGCCTTTATAAATAGAGCTGTAGCTTAGCTGCTAATAATAATAATAATAATAATAATAATAATAATAATAATAATAATAATAATAATAATTTAAAGAGACAAAAATAAATCCTTACCAAAGGGAATAAAGAACTGACTGAGAGGGAGAGAAAGAGATGAAGTGAATAAGAAAAAGATGTCATTTATGCAGAGAGAGAGAGAGAGAGAGAGAGAGAGAGAGAGAGAGAGAGAGAGAGAGAGTGTGTGTTTACTTTTCCCAAGATCGAAAAGGCAGCGGATCAAGGTGACATTACTTTCACTCAGGTCCAGTTCTTGCAAACAGTGCAAAATTCGCGACAAAAGAATAGTGTGCTAATTAACGATCAAAGAAAAGCGCGCTAAATAAAAAGGTGTTAACTCATTTCATACGAGAATATATCGCCTATAAATTGAATTTTTATGATTCTCTCAAAAAGGCAAAAGGAAAATTCATCAGTAAAACGAAAACTTAACGATATTTCACTTATTCTAAAAGCATTTGAGAAAATAAGAAATAAGTCAAGTGATTCAACAATTGGAAAACAATAAATTATAAAATAGAACTAGAAAAGAACTTAGAGAGTGCAAACCTACGCCACGGTAACTTATTTCTCGAAACCAGTTTGCCTTTCCTAGAATCATAACACTCTAAAATCCCTTCCATAAGTTTAAATGAATTTATTTGCGGTGGCCTATGTGGTAACGTCCCTGACTGTTGATTGCCAGACTGGGGATCAAGTCCCGCTCAAACTCGTTAGTTACTTTGTTCGCTGCAACCTCACTATCCTTGTGAGCTAAGGATGGAGGGTTTGGGAGAGCTTATAGGTCTATCTGCTGAGTTATCAGCAGCCATTGCCTGGCCCTGTTTGATCCTACCTTGGGGCTTGGGTGGAGAGATGGCTTGGGTGCTGATCATACGTATATGGTCAGTATCAAGGGCATTGTCCTGCTTGATGGGGCAATGTCACCGTCCCTTGCCTCTGCCATTCATGAGTGGCCTTTAAACTTTAAAATTTCAACCTATCCTATTCACCTGTCTTCTTCTCCTCTCCTTAGAAATCAACTCTAATCAGCAGTAACGAATTGCACTGCACTTATTCAAGACTAACTATAGTTTCAATCACTTATGAATAAGTTGATCAAATTAAGTTTGATAAAAAATCATGAACAAACATGTCATTTGTGTAAAAAAATCTTTAACTATATCAGTTCGTTTCTCAATGAGGAATTACAACAGGCAACCACCACCCCATGGCGACGTCACTGATGGTGTAGTATGTTATAGAGTTTTTGTGTACTGATTACTATAAGAGTTCTCTGTACATATAGTGTTTTTTTTAACTCTACAGTAGGCATATGAAACTGTCCATATTCCAATTTATTTATGCATGTGTACTTGTAAGTCACTTTCTTTGAAGAGGGTGGTCTCTGAGAGAGACATGTTATTAGTCATAGCCCCTTTCTTCCTCCAACTGTTAAATTGTATGGTTTACCTTCATGTACTCACTTCCATAGCCTCGCATAGATTTGCTAGAGTTCATTTAGTAAATGTGTTGACTCTGGTCTTTGTTTAAAAGTTTAAAGACCACTCATGAATGGCTGAGGCAAGAGATAGTGACATTACCCTAGCAAGCAGGACAATGCCCTAGAGACTGACCATATATACAAACGATCAGCACCCAAAGCCCCTCTCCATCCAAGATAGGACCAGGGACTGCTGATGACTCAACAGACAGACCTATAGGCTCTCCAAACACCCCATCCTTAGCTCAAAATAATGGCGAGGTTGGAGCGACCAAAGGAACAAATGAGTTTGAGTGGGACTCGAACCCAGGCTGCGATCACCAGTCAGGGACGTTACCAAATAGCCCACCACAAACACTGATATATCTCAGTAATTCCCTTTTAATAACTTGATTCAGACTGTCAACTCATTTTCTTTTATATACCGATACCCAAAGAAATTAGGATAAGGTTATATAATCATGTTCATCTTAACGAATGACATGGACACTAAAATTGGAGATTGCAAAAGACAAAATTTTCATAATCACTGCTATACTAAGGATGGGCATATTTTCATCATCTATTCATGTACTAAAATCAAATAAATTTAAATAGAACTGTTAGCTCTTTCCTACACATAAGAATACTGTACGATTATTATCATCATTACTAGGTATTCTACAACCATAGTTGAAAATGCAGGATGCTATAAGCCCAAGGGCTCCCACAAAGAAAATATACCAGTGAGGAAAGGAAATAAGAAAACTTGAGAATAGTGTGCCCGAGTGTACCACCCCTTATTCGCGAACTAAAAATTAAATAAACTGAAATAAAACTGTCTATTCTTCCCTGCACATAAAAAATACTTTACTAATATGATGGAATACAATGAAGTTTAGAGCTTGCACACTGGCGTTGGTTACGGTTGTTACAACAATCATGCAACTTCTCTTATTTCATCAGGAAATATGAAAATTCTAACCACATCAGTCTCCCATTTGATCATTTAATGTTTTTATGTTGACCAGGCTGACATGAGTCTTTTTATAGTTTATATGTGACATATCTGTTTTCGACGTTGTTAACAGTATGTATTGGACATATCTGTTTTGACGTTGTTACTGTTTTTAGAATGATTTATTGTTAATTTATTCTCATCATTTATTTATTTCCTTATTTCCTTTCCTCACTGGGCTATTTTTCACTATTGGAGCCCTTGGGCTTATAGAATCTTGCTTTTCCAACTAGGGTTGTAGCTTGGCTAATAATAATAGTAATAATAATGATAACAATAATAATAATAATTTGGCTCAGTATCCATGATGCTAAAGTTGCAGCAAAGATTCCGGGCAAAATAAGCTCCAACTCCCGATGACGTCATAGCCAAACACGTTGTCTCCGGCTTTAGCAGCGGTCGCAATAAATCCCCTTACAAATTTCAAACTATACTAACTTAAAATGTTTTGTGACTGCGGGAGACAACATGATTGGCTGAGATCTCATCAAAGGGTGGAAATTATTTCGCCCGGAATCTCTGCGGCGAATTTAGTATTATTATTATTATTATTATTATCATCATTATTATTATTATTATCCAAGCTACAACCCTAGTTGGAAAACCAAGATGCTATAAGCCCAGGGGCTCCAACAGGGAAAAATAGCCCAGTGAGGAAAGGAAATAAGGAAATAAATAAATGAAGAGAACAAATTAACAATAAATCATTCTAAAAAAAGTAACAACGTCAAAACAGACATGTCATATATAAAATATTAACAATATCAAAAACAAATATGTCATAAATAAACTATAAAAAGACTCATGTCCTCCTGGTCAACAAAAAAGCATTTGCTCCAACTTTGAACTTTTGAAGTTTATGTAAACGAGTCACTGTACAGTTACATTGCTTACAAATGGCATTGTGTTGAATATCTTTATAGAAAACTTCTTAATTTTGAAAAAAAAATCTTTAGCTATACGTTTCCTAATCCTTTCATTAATCTTAACAATTATTATTATTATTACAAGCTAAGCTATAACCCTAGTTGGAGAAGCCAGATGCTATAAGCCAACTGGGGAAAATAGCCCAGTGAGGAAGGGAAACAAGGAAATAAAAGTACTACAAGAAAAGTAATGAACAATCAAAAAAAAATATTTTAATAACAGTAACAATATTAAATTAGATATTTCATGTATAATTATAAAAACATAAAAAACCATAAGTAGAAAAATAAGATAGAGAAGTGTGCCTGAGTGTATCCCCAAAACATTGGAAGCCTTCGCTATTTATAATCTTACGTAACATTTCTTTTCGAGGTATATGTTTTCTAAATAAACCAAATCTATAGTATTATGACTACACATATCGCATACTGAGGAAATCTACGTAACTAACCGTACAGAGGGAAATGAGTACAGAAACAACAGTTTAATTAAACTTATGCTCCCACTTGCCTGATGAGGAGCTCAGACAATAGAAAAAGATAGAAAATAAAAAGAAACCGTAACAGGTGTTTGGCTGATATATATTTGTGGTTACTGTAGGTTTCCCCTACAAAGAGTAGTAGACTAATAACTTCTTTCATTCAAGAGGTTTATTAAGTACGCTAAGAATTCCACCTCACCGGCTAAACCCAATGATTATTATTATTATTATTATTATTATTATTATTATTATTATTATTATTATTATTATTATTATTATTATTATTATTAACAAAGTTACACTGTTAAAATTTTGCCGTAAAACATGGTAAAAGGCCTGGAATGAATACTGCCAGGCAGTTACCGTTTAAAAAAAAAAAAAAAAAAAACGATATATTGACGTTAAACGTTAAGGCGTTATATTACGGACGCAAACCTTTAGAAGATAATAACGAAGTATGGTAATAGTTACGGCCGCCTGTAAATACTGAAATACGGCTGAGAACCGTATAATTTTACGGAGAATTTCCGATTAAAATTAGTTTTTTTTTTAAGTGTGTAACCCTAGTTGAAAAGGCATGATGCTATAAGCCCAAGGACCCTATTAGGGAAAAATAGCCCAGTGAGTAAGGGATATAAGGGAATAAACACTACAAGAAAAATAATGAACAAAAGAAAGTATTTTAAGAACAGTAACATCAAAACAGATCCTCCATATATAAACTGAAAAAAATAATAAAACAAGAGGAAAAGAAACAAGACAGAACAGTGTGCCCTAGTGTACCCTGAAGCTATATAAAAACAAACATCCAACCAGCTGTTTCCCTTACATTATGTTTAAGAAGCAATGAGAAAAACTTCTGTTGGTCAGTAACAACTTCTACAACTTTCCCCTTCTTTTTTCACGTCAGCTGAGATGTGGTTACACATTCTCCTACGGCTCTGGCCCGTAGGGGAGTTGTCATTGGTCAGAGAGAGAGAGAGAGAGAGAGAGAGAGAGAGAGAGAGAGAGAGAGAGAGAGAGAGAGAGTTTCAAGTTGTGTGGAAAAGTATTTCAGTTACTCAAGTTTGAGAGAGAGAGAGAGAGAGAGAGAGAGAGAGAGAGAGAGAGAGAGAGAGAGAGATTTTTGTTTGTCAGATATTGACTACTGAAAACTGATTAAATACAATTTACGGTTGAAATCTCCAAGGAAATTGTACGTTCCATTGCCTCAGACAACTTAATTTTTGGTACGTTCTTGAATGACTATGCAAATAAAATTTCTAAGTGTTGATTGATAATTTCATAAGGTATTATTACGAAATTGTACAGAATACTTCGTTTAACTAAAATTTTTAATATGAATCACATTCCAGTATTCTCAAAAAGAGGAAGCAAAGCTAGAGAGAACATAGATGAGAATACTGAGATGGATTATGGGAATATCACTGCTTGAAAGATTGGAAAATGATGAAATAAGAACAATGGCAGGTGTAGTAAAGATTACAGAGATGATAAGAGTGTCAAGACTGAGATGGTGTGGCCATGTGTTGAGTATGGATGGTGAGGAGGGAGTGAGGAGGGTTTGGGAGGAACCTGCTAGAGGGGAGAAGATCAATAGGGCGGCAGAGAATATGGCGAGATAATGAGAAGGAGGATATGGAAAGACGAGGGTTGGTGGAAAAGGACGTCTTTGATTGAAGGCATTGGAGAGGGAGCTTCAGGCAACCGACCCTTTAATGTAGGGATAATGGTGGGGAAGAAGACACTTCAGTATTCTCAATAGAAAAACATCCTTTGCTCCAATTTATTTTTCGATTGGAGATATATTTGAAAATTTCATTTGAAATTCTTTCAATTAAAAGAAATTGAATTCCTACTCAAAAATAAAATTTCTTTTGATAATTTAATCCATTGAGACAACGGTAAATTTAATTTATAAGGAAATTCAAATTATATGATATTCACAAAGAAAAAAAATTGAACATTTTCATCAGTAATTGACTTATGTCTAAAGTTTCTGGAAGAGGACTTATAAAATTACACTGAAAAGTGAAAGGACTTAGCCGCTCCTTATTTTTTTTCTTTATATTTCATGCTGTTTCTTTTCAAATGTATTTTCACCTTTCTCACATAACCAAAAAGATAGTTTTGTTCCGCATATTTACAAATTTTTAACGAAGATACATATAATCGCTTCTTGCCCCACATCATCTCTGAGATTCTCATTCATTATTATTATTATTATTATTATTATTATTATTATTATTATTATTATTATTATTATTATTATTATTATTATTATTATTACTAGCAAAGCCTCAACTCTAGTTAGAAAAGCAGGAAAGCTATAAGCCCAAGGGCTCCAACAGGGAAAAGAAGCCCAGTGAGAAAAGGAAACAAGGAAATGAATAAACTACAAGAAAAGTAATAAACAATCAAGATATTTTAAGAACAGTAACAACGTTAAAATAATCTTTTATATATATAAACTACAAAAACTCTAAAAAAAATGAGAGGAAGAGAAATCAGATACGATAGTGTACCCGAGTGTACCCTCAAGCAAAAGAACTCTACTTTCGGTTGAAGGAATATTTACAGAGGAATTATATTTCTTCAGACTTGCAATAAGAATTCAATGAAAGAGTCATGACAGTATTAAAAGATTGTTTTTTAATTCAAACAATGGAGAGAAAATAACAATGAAGATTAGAGAGAAATGACCGACAGAATCTGAGGATTTTTTGAAAAAAAAATGTCAAACAAAACAACTGAAGAAATCAATAAGGATTTTTAAATACTTAAGACATTTTTGCATTACATTGGATCTATGCTAAAACTTAAATAAGTAGAAATACTTAATCACTTTCTCGCTGTCCATTCTATTTGCAGTATTTTCTCACATTACAAGATTTTGCAAAGTAGTTTACCTATGTCGGAAATACTGTACCTTTTATATACATTAAAAAAATATGAGAAAAATGGCTCTTATAAAAGTATATAACCAAACAAATTTATTTCCCACACCTTTACTGACCTATATATCTTACATCCTTTTTCACTTGTTAATGGAAATCTAAAAATTAACACTGCTAATACACAAAGTTTAAGGGTTAAAAGGTTTAAAGGCCGCTCGTGAATGGCAAAGGCAACAGTGACATTGCCCTAGCAAGCTCTAGAGACTGACCATATATAAATATGATCAGCACCCAACCCACTCTCCACCCAAGCTAGGACCAGGAGGGCAAGGCAATGGCTGTTGATGACTCACCAGATAGACCTTTAGGGTCCTCTTAGACCATGAAATTATCCATTACCACTCGCAATCTTATGAATAACATAATTCATTGGAAAATTATATAGAAAGTGAAGAAATATATAATACCAAAAAAAAAAAAGAAAAAGAAAAAAAAAAAAAAAAGAAACGCTTCTCATTGCTGGTAAACCAATTTATAGTCTTAATTCAAATCACGGGCTGATAATTGCGAATAAAATACAAAAACATATGAAAAAAAATATATACCACAGCACCACTCGCTCTCCCAGCCTTTAG
>NC_090725.1:305576038-305586038 GCF_036898095.1 Palaemon carinicauda | reverse complement strand
AAGAACGAGCGAGAGAAAATTTGAATTTCTGAAGCTTTGTGTGAGAGAGAGAGAGAGAGAGAGAGAGAGAGAGAGAGAGAGAGATGTTTCATTTAATAGGAGGCAAATGGAAGTGGGACACTTGTGATAACAGAACGCTATTACAAACAGGTTATGAGTAAACCCCCTCCCCCCTTTTACATTAACAAGGGAATTCACTCTCCCGACCATGAAGCCCATTAAAAGGATATGGTAAAGGGGGGGGGGGGGGGTTTAAGCTCAATCCTGCTCCCCCTTCTAAAAGGACCCTTAAGGCCACGTCTAACGTTATCTATATAATTTGCTATGGGCCCAAGGATTACTTCATATCTGAATTATAGGGGCTGTGTTTTCTGAGAAAAAAGGATGGGGGGTGGGGGTAGGATACGGTTCTTAAGGTAAAAAGGATACTAGCAGATGGTACCTGCACACAGAAACGTACACGAGTTGTCGTGCTTATCATTTATATACTTATACAGACATACACAAACATATACTGTATATATGTATAGATAAATATACATATAAGAACAAAAAATGTTGCAGTTTCTAGTCCACTGCAGAATCAAGGGCTCAGGCATGTCCTTAATCATGTCTGGGGTTTGGCCAGTTTTCCTCACCACGCTGGCCACTGCTGATTGGTGATGGTGGGAGACTTTTGTCTGATCGCACACAGCAAACTAACCTAGTGTGAGTGGCTCTGATTAGTACAGCTTTGCTGATTATGGCAATACACAAATCCTTCGACCACATTAAGGTGTGTTTATATATATATATATATATATATATACATATGTGTGTGTGTGTGTGTGTGTGTATTTAATCATAAGATATTTATAACCAAGATAGCATTATTTACTCTCTCAAGTACGTGCTTCAGTTTTTAATGACTAGTCTAATGACCTCAGTGGCAGGTTTCCTCCTATTATCCGACGGCCCCAAAACACTTGTGAGACCATCTCTTCCTACTGTACTCTCTCTCTCTCTCTCGGTAACTGTTCCTTTGTTATCTAGATCCAAGACTTACATTTCCTTCCCGCATCTGATGTCCCTGAAATTAGATTTGGGTTTATTGGCTTTTCAAAAGGTAAACCCAATTTATGCCACATTCTCCTGACTTGTGCAAGCGTTTGTATGTGTCTAGGTGTCCCATCTACATCCAAAACTTTAATTTCCTTCCTGCATCTGATATCCTTGCAGTTAGATATTGGTTCATTGGCTTTTCAAAAGGTAAACCCAACTTACCCCACAATCTTGTGACCAATCTTGTGACTTGTGCAAGCCTTTGTATGTGTCTAGGTGTCCCTTTATAGTCTAGAGCAGGGGTTTTTAACTTGGGGTACATGTAACCGCCCCCCCTCCCCCAGTACATTTTTACTCTTCCGGGGGTACACTGCATCTGAAAGAATAGCCAGTACTGGGCAATACATGATGTAATCTACTTTGAGATTGAATATAATCATATCAATTTCATTGTTGCTCTTCATCTTCAATTTTAGGGGTACACAGGAATCTATAAAAATGCCCAAGTGAGACAGAAGAACAAAAAGGTTAGGAATCCCTAGTCTAGAGGTTAGAGCACTCACCCCAAATGTTAGACGATCTAAGTTGGAGTCCTAACCGAGGACTTGTTTTTTGCATATCTTAAATCTCATTGTACCTATGTAAACCCAAGCAGTGAATATGATGCTGTACTTGGTAATCAGGTGACTGTGATGAGTTGAAACTATAAAGTAGAAGGGGGATGAAGTTGACATCAGTACCATGGTCTTACAATATCTTGGGTTAGAGTTCCCTTGCTCTAGGGTACACTCAGGCACACTCGTTTCCTTATCTCCTTTCTTCACTAGGCTATTTTTCTGCTGGAACCCTTTAAGGCTTATAGAATCCTGCTTGTCAAACTAGAGTTGTAGCTTAGCTATTAGTAATAATAATAATAATAATAATAATAATATGCAATACCTCCTCTATCCTGTTTCATTATTTCCTTTCCTCACCGGGCTGTTTTTCCTGTTGGAGCCCGTAAAGGCTTAAATCATCCTCTTTTTTTCAACTAAGGTTATAGCTTTGATAATAATAATAATAATAATAATAATAATAATAATAATAATAATAATAATAATAATAATAATAATACGCAATACTTCTTATAGTCTATCCCACTACCTAAGTTGCAACAATGGTTATAAAATTGACTACATTGGTATGCTACTTTCCAAAGAGCTAAATGGAAGACTGAAGATCATTTGATGTGATGCACTCCAAATGATGAGTATTTTTTCTTTCCTACCGCAAGCTGGGGGAAACGAAACTATAAAATTTCAAGCCAATTATGTGAAACGACAAAAGGACTGAAGAATGAGGTTTTGCAACCTCATACCAAAGTTGTGGCGGCCTATTGGAAACGTCCCTGCCTCGCAATCTGCTAGACAGGGGTTCGTAACACGCCCGATTCCGATAGTTTCATGTAGTATCTGCAACCTCGCACTGAGGGACCTGGGGGAACCCAAACATAGAATAAGGAATAAGGATCCTTGTGAGCTAAGGATTAATGGTTTGTGGGAGCTTATAGGCCTACCTGCTGAGTCACAATCAGCCAATGCCTTGCCTCCCTGGGTCTAGCTTGGGGGGAGAGGTGGGCTTCGGGGCTGACCATATGCATATGTCAGTCTGTATGGCATTCTCCTGATAAGGCTTTGTCACTGTCCCTTGCCTTGGTCACTCATGAGGACCTTTAAACCTTGTAAAAAAAAAAAAAAAAAAAAAAAAAAAAAAAAAAAAAAAAACGCTGAAATGTGGTCATACTTATACTTATTCTTTAAATACAATTTTGGTTATCCTTTACATTTAGATCTTCCCGGACAGTTCCATCCCGTTCGTAAAACTAGGTATGAAGTTAATTCTAATAGTCAGGCCTTTTCCATTACGAGGCTCAATAATAGACAGTATTCTAGAAGTTTTATTCCAGCTGTGACCAAGTTGTGGAATGATATTACTAATCAGGTAGTTAAATCAGTAGAACTTCAAAAGTTCAAAGCTGGAGCAAATGTTTTTATGTTGAACAGGCTGACATAAGTCCTTTTATAGTTTATATATCAAATATCAGTTTTGATGTTGTTGGTATTTTTGAAATATTTTGCTTTGACCTTTCATTGCTTCTTGCATTGTTTATTTTTTTTCCTCATTTCCTCTCTTCACTGGGCTATTTTTCCCTGTTGGAGCCTCTGGGCTTATAGGATCTTATTTTTCCAAAGAGGGTTGTAGCTTAGCTAGTAGTAATAGTAATAGTAATAAGGTCGAGTAGGAATGTCAGATAGTAATTATGTTTAAGGAGAAGAATATAGCTGGTAGGTCCTTAATGAGAGACAAGTGGTTTGGTAGGGAGATAGATGTAGGTCAAGTTAGCAGGGTTAAGCTGGTTGTTTCCAGATGAGAGAGAGAGAGAGAGAGAGAGAGGAGAGAGAGAGAGAGAGAGAGAGTATATCTGATGTAGAATGTTTCTGGTGGCTACTTTTTTCTAACTGTAATGGTAGAAGAAGGGGTTATTCTGAGACTAAAGAATATGACAAAAAATATTATTATTATTATTATTATTATTATTATCATTATTATTATTATTATTATTATTATTATTAGCTACATCCCAAGCTATAACCCTAGTTGGAAAAGCAGGATGCTATAAGCCCAAGGGCGCCAACAGGGAAAATAACCCAGTGAGGGAAGGAAACAAGGAAAAATAAAATATCTTAAGAACAGCAAAAACAACTAAGCAAACTATTTCCAATATAAACAATAAAAGCTTTAACAAAACGAGAGAAAGAGCAATTAGATAGATTAGTGTGCCCGAATGTACCCTCAAGCAAGAGAAAAAGCGGTAGTATCTCAACTGGTAGCTGGTGAGAACTGATTTGTTTGAATACTCATAATTATTTTACAGTATTTCTATGCAAATTTTTTGGAAAGAGAATACAGTAAGAGTTCGTCAGATTATGAGGTGGTAATAAGTATCAAAAAAAAAAAAAAAAATTGTAAAAAAAATGTACAAAAAAAAAAAAGAGAGAGAGAGAGAGAGAGAGAGAGAGAGAGAGAGAGAGAGAGATATTGTACAAGATGGTGGGGAGAAGAGTGATTTTAGGTATTTCTGGCAACTGCGATGTTAAAGAAAAAGTGAAAATAGAAGATAGCTTCATCTGAAAGGAAAGATTCTAGAATATCCTTATACATATAATAAATAAAAACAAGTAAAGTAAACAAGTAAAAAAAGTGAGATAAACTCATTGAGAGAAGACGGATAATAATTAGCTAGGATTAGATAGGTCAAAATAGGAGAAGTTTAGACAAGTCTAGGTTTGTACTTTCAGGTTCAATGTTCTAATAATTCCTTTAGTATAAAATTTCTCTTGAAGAAGATTCACCTTATAAGATGTCTCGCTATACGATCAAGATGTGTTCTTCCAGAAGCCCACCTTTTCGCAATTCTGTTCATCATGCTTATGTGTTTCGTCTACCCTACCCTGTCCTCATAACTCTTCATACTCTAAGGGTTGTGGTGGCCGATGCGGTAACGTCCCTGACTGGAGAGCACCAGACTGGGGTTCGAGTCCCGCTCAAACTCGTTAATTCCTTTGATCACTGCAACCTTACCATCCTTGTGAGCTAAGGATGGGGGGGGGGGTTTGGGGGAGCCTATAGGTCTATCTGCTGAGTCATCAGCAGCCATTGTCTGGCCCTCCTTGGTCCTAGCTTAGGTGGAGAGGGGGCTTGGGCGCTGATCATATGTAATATGGTCAGTCACTAGGGCCCTGTCCTGCTTGATGGGGTAATGTCACTGTCCCTTGCCTCTGCAATTCATGAGCGGCCTTTAAACCTTTAAATTGCATTCAATTTTATCCTAATCTCATAAATTATTTAGGTTACAATAAACAATTAAGTGAAAGAGACACACTGTGGAACAAACATACTAACGATCTTCTATCAATCATAAAGATACACAATGTTCTATTTCCGTAACAACATCAACTAGAATACCTTTAATGGTGAAGATGGAGTTGCAAAGAATATGCTAAGATAAATCTACCAAAAAAAAAAAAAAAAAACCTCAAGGCTAGAATGGTAGCAAAGCATTCGCCTTGCATCCGCATGGCGACTAATCGATCCCCGCCTCAAGGTCTCAGGCTGGGATCGGTCAGTCGCCATGCAAATGCAAGGCGACGCGTTGCCACCATTCTAGCCTCGAGGGTGTTTGGTATATTTATCACAGTTACCAAATCATTGCAACTGCATCTTCACCATTACTGCTGGGGTTGAGTTTGCCCAGCTGACGTTCTGGTGGGTATCTCAGATGATATTGAGACTGAGGCCGGATACCTTTAAATGTTGGCTAGATAGACAGGCTGTTTAAAAGTACCCTTTCACGTAAGAGGAGTAGCGAAGACTATAGTCCACTTCTTTTAGCGATGCATATTTGCACCGACTCGCGGCGGTGCCCTTTTAGCTCGGAAAAGTTTCCGGATCGCTGATTGGTTGGACAAGATAATTCTAACCAATCAGCGATCAGGAAACTTTTCCGAGCTAAAAGGGCACCGCCGCGAGTCGGTGCAAGTATGCATCGCTAATAGAAATGGACTATAGCTATGTGTGACAGATACAATGGACAGAGAAACAGACAGTCAGGCAAATTCTTTTCATTTATATCTATGCATCTCTGTCTAACTTTGTACCAAGCTAGACCAGAATCCATTTATTACATAGTTGTCAGACAACGCAATTGAAGCAGAATCAACGTGTAGACATACAAACAGACAAAGAGACCAAAGATCTACATTGATTCATATCTATTATTATTATTATTATTATTATTATTATTATTATTACTAGCCAAGCTACAACCCTAGTTGGAAAAGCAAGATGCTATAAGCCCAAGGGCTCCAACAGGGAAAAATAGACCAGTGAGGAAAGGAAATAAGGAAATAAATAAATGATGAAAACAAATTAACAATAAATCATTCTAAAAACAGTAACAACGTCAAAACAGATATGTCATATATAAACTTTAAAAATACTTTCAACATGAAAACATTTGCTGCAACTTTGAACTTTTGAAGTTCTACTGATTCAACTACCCGAGTAGGAAGATCATTCCACAACGTTAAACGTGGTCTGCCTAGTACAGACTCTGATGGAAATCACTCATTGAAAAAATAAGAGTGACAAGTACACTGATGGGGAGACGAAATTGGTGTGAAATTGCACATATCCACCAGTTTTGCTGGTACAGGAGAAATGATCCATATTTTAACTACTGAAACCTCTGGCCCATACGTGGAAAACATTCATTCAACTTAGGTGCGCGTGGCATAAAATATATAAACTCATCTCAATCTGCTCATGAGTGTTCTATCGTACCTACACTGTAAAAAAAAAAAAAAAAAAAAAAAAAAAAAAAAGAACCACTGTGGGATAAATATTACCGGGCATTTTCCGTTTTAAAAACAGATATTTTGACGAAAAGGAGTGATATTACGGTCACCAACCCAAAAAAGATAATAACCAAGTGGGGTAAACATTACGGTCTCTTTTATTTTACTGAAATACGGCTGAGAACAGTATATCTTTACGAAGAATTTCCAATTAAAAGGACGTTTTTCCAAGTGTATTCATTGATAATGTAAAGCACAAGTTGATGAAGTAACATCAAAAAGAAAATATTTATACAGTGCGTAAGCTATAAGATCGAACGACTAAATTTTATTTTTCCTTGGTCCCTTTCCTCACGGGGTTATTTTCCCTGTTGGAGCCCCTGGGCTTATAGCATCCTGCTTTTCCAACAAGTGTTGTAGCTTGGCAAGTAATAATAATAATAATAATAATAATAATAATAATAATAATAATAATATATTTCCAGCCTTTATATGTTGAGAAATACGCCACACTCCAGGAAGTAACAAACGTTGAGACAAAAACAACCCAGTTTACGCAGTACAAAAGGCAACCCATCACGTCCCACATTATACGCAATATACGCAACTTTCTTTGGCGTACTTTTTGAACCACATTTAGAAGGGGGGGGGGGAGTCTGAGGAACGACAAAGGTCGCGAGGGGTCAATGAAAGGTTGCGTGTGCGGGTCATAAAGAAGGGGAACTTCCGCTTTTAATGATTTATTAATACGGAGAGAGAGAGAGAGAGAGAGAGAGAGAGAGAGAGAGAGAGGTTAAAGCAATTATAAAATAACTCAAGAAATAAAGCTAGAGAGAGAGAGAGAGAGAGAGAGAGGAGAGAGAGAGAGGTTAAAACGATTATGAAAACCCAAGAATAATATATACATATATTTATATATATATATATATATATATATAGAGAGAGAGAGAGAGAGAGAGAGAGAGAGAGAGAGAGCACATACTGTACCAACCGTTTCACACAATTGTACATAATTCCTTTTGTATATATTATGCTTGTATCTTCGCTCTTCCCTCGCACTAAAACGAACATGAAAATTCATGTCTGGTTTTTCCTCTGTAATATTGTCTGTCTTGTGAACTTGTTATGTCCTGTTGCCTTGAGGTTTTGTATATAAGGAGAGTGTCCTACAATAATATAACTCAGTCGTTTCCAACCGGCCTTTGAGTTCACAACCTTACTCGGCGCCGTCACAATACCGATAATACGAAATATCTCAAGAGATAAAGTTTTATTAATAAGTATAAAACGGTAACAAACACAACATTTAAATAAATTGATAGAATACGTATCTTAAATGTAAAGAATCATTACTTTCTTTATAAAGTTAATCTCCATTAGTTAAGGAACCATATTATAATTTTCAAACTAAACCTTTTTCATTATTAAAAATTGCAAATCTATAAGATTGTGATACTGATGTTTCATATAGATATTCATAAACGTTATGAAAATTAATATTTTTAAGTCATCAGTGTGTAGAAAACTACGCCATCCGATATTGAAAAAAAAAATTAATGCACAAAAACTAATAATTGAAATATATAGATTAATTTTGTTTCAGTAATGAAAATAACCAAATAAAAATATAAGAACCAAGAAAATTGTATTAAAGGTTTAAAGGCCGCTCATGAATGGCAGAGGCACGGGACAAAGACATTGCCATAGCTGGCAGTACAATGCCCTATAGTCAATTTTTTTTAATGAGGCGTATTTGCACTGACTAGCAGCGGTGCCCTTTCAGCTCGGAAAAGTTTCCTGCTATCTGATTGGTTAGAATTATCTTGTCCAACCAATCAGCGAGCAGAAAACTTTTCCGAGCTAAAAGGGCACTAAAAAGAATTGACTATAGAGACTGACCGTTTATCATATGATCAGCGCCTAAGATCACTCTCCACATAAGCTAGGACCAGGGAGGGCCAGGTAATGGCTGCTGATGACTCAGCCTTGTCATTATCCCTTGCATCTGCCATTCACTAACGAGCTTTAAAATCTTTTTATGATTAAACGCAACCAACGTTCGTATTTGCATGAAACATCTATGATAATTTTTATCTAGTACACTAAAGTTAAGCTTTTGATACAAATTAACATAAAATGATAAACATATACTAATTTAATTTTTTCTAATGAGGCGCATTGGGACTGACTCGTAGCGGTGCCTTTTTAGCTCGGAAAAGTTTCCTGCTACCTGATTGGTTAGAATCATCTTGTCCAACCAATCAGCGATCAGGAAACTTTTCCGAGCTAAATGGGCACCGCTGCGAGTCGGTGCAAACCTGCCTCGCTAAAAAGAATTGACTATAGTTTACTAATGCACTATAAATACTAAAATAAAATTAATGTTTATGATTTGATAGAAAATAAACAAAATAATGTTAGACATACCTCGTTCATCGTTAAGGGTCACATACAGTAAGTCTTCATTGATTGAAGTTCTATTTGAGGTCTGTGCAGGTATGGAGAGTCACCGGATGTAACATCAAACTATGGAAAGAAAAAAAAAAATAATTATAAAATAATCAACAAATACAACAAATCAATAAATAAAGTCAGTGCTAAAATTATGTATGTATGTATGTATGTATGTATGTATGTATATAGGCCTATGATCTGATTGGCTTCCTTCCACTATCAATCTAACCTCGCGAGAGTCTGATTTACGATTATATTAATGGTCAAAGGTGTCTGTTGTCAGCTCCAGTTTCGTCAGAATAGATACTCACCAGAACGTCAGCCGAGCAAACAATTATGAAATAACTTAAGAAGTACAGCTAATAACTCGAGAGAGAGAGAGAGAGAGAGAGAGAGAGAGAGAGAGAGAGCTTAAACTCACGGTCCCGGGATAGGATCGATCTGCTGCCAAGCGAATGCTAGGCGAACGCGTTACTTCACTAGCCAGGAGGCAATTATTGTTATAGGAATTGATATCGTTGGGAAAACATGGATTGTATTAATCTCTCTTGTAACTTGTTTACTATAATAAATGATAAAAAATTAATTTACATATATATGAAATACAGTACCCTATAAGGATCTATCTATTTACGGTACATTCATACATGGCTACATGGTTGGTGTTTATTAAAAAATTTAATTTCTCACAATGTAATTTCTATATACCATGAAAACAATTAGCTAAAAATAGATAGGAAAGTTAAAGATTGAACATTTCAACATTATGTTTAAGCCTGAATGTGATGTATGTCTACTCTACAGTCAATTTCTTTTAGCGATGCAGATTTGCACCGACTCGCAGCGGTGCCCTTTAAGCTCGGAAAAGTTTCCTGATCGCTGATGGGTTGGACGAGATAATTCTAACCAATCAGCGATCAGGAAACTTTTCCGAGCTAAAAGGGCACCGCTGCGAGTCGGTGCAAATCTGCCTCGATAAAAGAAATGGACTATAGGTTCTAGAGCTTTCAAATATGAGGCTACAAGACTATACAAGAAGTTTCCTCTAGATATCCGAAAGACTGAAGATATTAAAGGCTTTCAAGAAGAAACTGAACACTTTCGTGTTT
>NC_090725.1:305562622-305570538 GCF_036898095.1 Palaemon carinicauda | reverse complement strand
TTCATTTTATATTTAAGACATATATTTTAATAATGTTTGGATTCTTTCTTATACCTCGGGATCATAGAACCAAGGGGGAATCACTCAAAGACAATAGCTTCTGGCCGGCCAGGGAATTGAACCCTTGTCTAGGAAGCTGATATGACATTGACTTAGCTAACTTGGGTCTCTGATCCCGAGGTATAAGAGAAAATTCAGACATTAAGGTATTAAAACATATGGCTTATTTAAATGTGAATATATATATATATATATATATATATATATATATATATATATATATATATATTATATATATATATATATATATATATATATATATATAAATTTACATATAAACTGCATGGTTCTATGTCATAGGATTTTGTGCGAAATTCAAATTTGCGAAATCCACCCGGCGAAGGTACCAAGCTCTATCGTATGTTATCAATACATTGTACATCGAAATTTTGTATATATATATATATATATATATATATATATATATATACATATACCAAAGGCACTTCCCCCAATTTTGGGGGGTAGCCGACAACAACAAGAAACAAAACAAAAAAGGGGACCTCTACTCTCTACATTCCTCCAGCCTAACCAGGGACTCAGCCGAGTTCAGCTGGTACTGCTAGGGTTCCACAGCCCAACCTCCCACATTTCCACCACAGATGAAGCTTCATACTGCAGAGTCCCCTACTGCTGCTACCTCCGCGGTCATCTATATATATATATATATATGTGTGTGTGTGTGTGTGTGTGTGTGTGTGTTTAATTGCCAAATATCGTGGGATAAGGTTTAAGCTTCATGTGAGTCTCATCAACCAAAAACATGATTGATAACAGACGCATGAAGAAGTTTAAAGGGAATCCTTATGTAAGTCAGCTCCTTTATAAACTGAATGGGGAATATGCTTATACATATACATACAGTAGACCCTTGTATTATGAGGAGGCAGATTCCAGGCCCTCTAAGATATCTCAAAGTTTGTAGTTATTTGTAGTATCAGTCATATCTAGAATCAAAATGTAATAAAAAACTGCTTTTATGTTTAGTACTGGTGAATCATAGTAGTCCTAAGTACAGTTGGACACAGGAGTCCTTGGCAGTAACCGAACAGATAGTTTAGGGAGAGATGGCAGAGGTGGTTGGCGGGGCTAAACACAGGAACTAGCCTCGCAGTGAGGGTGTGGCTGGGTGCACTTCCTCAGAGCGAGGTGTACCAGGAACTCGTGCTTCTACCTGTACATGCATAGTTACAAGAGGATAGCAAAAAAACATAAAACTGGCTTTGTTTAGTAAACTATTTTAGACTCCAAGCATAAACTTTAAATACAGTACAGAATTACAGAATACACATGGATAGGTAGAGGTAATGTATATGCTTTCTCTCTTAACAGTTTCAGTGAATAATGTTGAATTTTCTTAAGTAGGCCAGGAATGTCTTTTTACGTAAGAGTTATTGTAATTACAGCACATCTTTGAAAGAGCCACTTAGGTATTGTTCCAGTGCCACCTTTTTATACTGCATAACCGCATATCGTAAGGAATGTAGTAAGAATGACACTGTAATTCAAGCCGATTTTTGTGTTTAGTATTGTATACTGTTATGGTGTAATTAGTAAGTGGCAAGCTCCGGTTGTCTTACAGAATATCTTGCATCTATTTTGATAATAAATACCTTACACACTTCTAGTTTTGCGTAAGTTTGTAACCAGTTGTACATATATACACAATATATACATCAATGTGGTGAAATGGTTAGCGTATTGCCATGATCGGCAAAGCTGTACTAGTCGGGGTCACCCATTCTAGGTTGATTTGCTGTGAGCGATCAGACGAAAATCTCCCATCACCAATTTGCACTGGCCAGTGGGGTGATGAAAACTGGCCAAGCCCCAGAAATGAATTGACATGTCTGAGGCCTTTGTCCTGCAGTGGACTAGAAACGGATGCATTTGTTGATGTGATTATTGCTGTTTGTGTTATTTACAGTATGTATTTATGTATGCATGTATAAGGCGTTTCTCCATACTGGATAAGTGAATTTATTCCCCTATTCTTGAGTAGGATATATCAATTTGTATACATGATTACTTGAGTAGTTTTGTTATATTGTTCGTTTTAGTTTACTTCCCTTTATTGCTGGTGACATATTTCATTGCCGAGTGTTTGGAGTAAAGAGGCCAGGTAAGAAAAATAATTCTGTTGATTATAAATAAAATGTTTTATCAGCTAAAATAAAGATTGTGGTTTTTCATTTCAATGCTGTTAATCCATTTTGCTCTGTCCACTAGAAAAGGAAAGTGTCCTAATATCTTGCGAAATCCTTAAGTGAAATGGATTCACAGAGACATTTTAGAAATAATAACTTATTACGAATTACAAAAGACATAATTAGACTCAATAAACAAATTAGTTGTAGAGAGAGGCAGAACTAAACGTTGTTCTATTATTTGAAAGTCAAAAGCCAAAGGTATTAAAGTTAAGATTCACACGGTTGACTTGATGTTAAGTGTAATGGGAAAATCTAGATAATGCCATGGGATCTGAGTTGGTGATCGCTAACTACTCAAGTGTAATAGCTGGGTAACGGACTCACTTTGTTCCCTTGATAAGATATGATGGATAGCACGACTAGGGGAAAGTTTCTTACAATTCCCTGATGGTCTCACTTGAAACTAACATCTAAGGAAGTTTGATATGTTCTTACTTACTATCTAGGGAAATTTTACATGTTCTTACTCTCTAGGGAAACCATCTAGGGAAGTTTTATATGTTCTTACTATCTAAGGAACTTTTATGTGCTTACTATCCAGGGAAGTTTTATGTGCTTACTATCTAGGGAAGTTTTATGTTCTTACTATCTTGGGGAAGTTTTATGTTCTTACTTACTATTTAGGGGAAGTTTTATATGTTCTTACTATCTAAGGAAGTTTTATATGTTCTTACTATCTAAGGAAGTTTTATATGTTTTTACTATCTAGGAAACTTTTATATGTTCTCATTCACCATCTAGGGAAGTTTTATATGCTCTCATTTACTATCTAGGAAACTTTTATATGTTCTCATTTACCATCTAGGGAAGTTTTACATGCTCTCATTTACCATCTAGGGAATTTTTATGTTTGCACTCTTGTGGGAGAATGCTTGGTAGGGCTTTAACTATTTATTCCTCCTTTATTGATGGTGGAGATTGGTCTGGGCATTCATTTGACTTTGAGACTTTAGCTGTAATATTTTCCAAAATATTTGGAGAAAATCTAACCTTTGGAGAATGGTTGGAGAATCGCTTATTAACGAGCTAGGGTTGGTTAGATACTTTTTTTATTGAAATGTATTATGTTGGAAAATTGTTGGAGAGTATCTGATTTTTTGGAAAATTGTTGGAGAATCTCAAAATTTTTCGAGATTATCCAAATTTTTGAAAAATTTTGGACAATCTCCAACTGTTTGGAAACTTTTGGAGAATCTCCAACTTTTTTGGAAAATTGTTGGAGAATCTTAGATTTTTTAATTGTAGGAGATTATCCAACTCTTTGGGAAATTGTTGGAGAATCTCCGATTTTTTTTTTTGAATTGTTGAAAAATATCCAACTTTTTTGTAAAATTGTTGGAAAATCTCCGACTTTTTGCTATATTGTTGGAGAATCTGTGACTGGAAACTTGTTGGAGAATCTCCGACTTTTTGGAAAATTGTTGGAGAATCTCTAACTTTTTTGGAAAATCTTTGATTTTTAGAAATTTGTTTGGGAATCCCCAACTTTTTGAGAAATTACTGGAGAATCCCATACATCGGAAAATTTTTTGAGAATCTCCGATTTTTTTTAAGATTATTGGAGTCTCCAACTTTTTGAAAATTGTTGGAGAATCTCCGACTTTTTGGAAAATTGTTGAAGAATCTCGGATATTTTGGAAAATTGTTGGAGAATCACCGACTTTTTTTTTTAGAATAGTTGGAGAATCCACTATTTTTTGCAAAATTGTTGTAGAATCTCCGACTCTGGAAAATTGTTGGAGAAGATTAGCTTTTTAGAAAATCTCCGAATTTTTGGAAAATTGATGGAGAATCTCAGAATTTTTAATATTGCTGGAGAATCTCCTACTTTTTGGAAAATTGTTTCTAGAATCCCCAGACTTTTGGGAAAATTGTTGGAGAATCCCCAGACTTTAGAAAATTGTCGGAGAATCTCCGACTTTTTGGAAAATTGTTTCTATAATTCCCAGATTTTTCGGAAAATTGTTGGAGAATCTCTGACTTTTTGGAAAATTGTTGGAGAATCTCGTGACTTTTTGGAAAATTGTTGAAGAATCTCTGACTTTTTGGAAAATTGTTGAAGAATCTCCGACTTTTTGGAAAATTGTTAGAGAATCCCCCGACTTTGAAAAAATTGTTGGAGAATCTCCGACTTTTTGGAAAATTGTTTCTAGAATTCCCAGACTTTTCGGAAAATTGTTGGAGAATCTCTGACTTTTTGGAAAATTGTTGGAGAATCTCTGACTTTTTGGAAAATTGTTGAAGAATCTCCGACTTTTTGGAAAATTGTTGGAGAATCTCTGACTTTTTGGAAAATTGTTGAAGAATCTCCGACTTTTTGGAAAATTGTTGGAGAATCCACGACTTTTTGGAAAATTGTTGGAGAATCCCCAGACTTTAGAAAATTGTCGGAGAATCTCTGACTTTTTGGAAAATTGTTTCTAGATTCCCCAGACTTTTGGGAAAATTGTTGGAGAATCCACGACTTTTTGGAAAATTGTTGGAGAATCCCCAGACTTGAGAAAATTGTCGGAGAATCTCTGACTTTTTGGAAAATTGTTGGAGAATCCCCAGACTTTTGGGAAAATTGTTGGAGAATCCCCAGACTTTAGAAAATTGTTGGAGAATCCTGACTTTTTGGAAAATTGTTGGAGAATCCCCAGACTTTTGGGAAAATTGTTGGAGAATCCCCAGACTTTTGGGAAAATTGTTGGAGAATCCCCAGACTTTTGGGAAAATTGTTGGAGAATCCCCAGACTTTAGAAAATTGTTGGAGAATCCTGACTTTTTGGAAAATTGTTGGAGAATCCCCAGACTTTTGGGAAAATTGTTGGAGAATCCCCAGACTTTAGAAAATTGTTGGAGAATCCTGACTTTTTGGAAAATTGTTGGAGAATCCCCAGACTTTAGAAAATTGTTGGAGAATCCACGACTTTTTGGAAAATTGTTGGAGAATCCCCAGACTTTAGAAAATTGTCGGGGAATCTCTGACTTTTTGGAAAATTGTTTGATAATCTACGAAATTTGGCGAGTCTCCGACATTTTGGAAAATTGTTAGAGCTTCACTTTCTTACTCGTGCAGATAGTTGGGAGATTCTGAATTTTCTACTTAATGACGGTTGTTGAAGGTTTTCTTTTTTACTTACATAGACCGGTTAAGGAATTTACTCTCTCTCATACATTGCTGGAAACTTGCCTTCCAAGTTGAATGCTTCAGACGATCTACAATTGGAGAATTATTGGAGATCCTCCTTTCATTGTGAAATTAACCAAAGAATCCTAAAATAGCGTAGACATGTAGATTGATTCGAGACTACACCTAGTAGAAATGTAGGATTTCTTTACGGATTTTCTTTTTCTTCTTTTGGAGATGGATTGCATATTAATGTTGTTACTGTTCTTAAAATATTCTATCTGTTTCTTTGTTTCCTTTCCTCACTGGGTTATTTTCCCTGTTGGAGCCCCTGGGCTTATAGCATCCTGCTTTTCCAACTAGGGTTGTAGCTTAACAAGTAATAATAATAATAATAATAATAATAATAATAATAATAATAATAGCACCTTTATTCCTTATATAGATTAGTTAGGGACTTCTTTACAAGTGTACGCAACCCGTCAAAAAGGACGGCCAGATATTTAAATCGATATGCAGACACACACATTCAGCTCCCCCCCCCACTCCCCCTTTTCTTAACTACAACCCACTGGTTCGGCAATTTGTGTGAGATTATGGTTTCCGAGTGTACCACTGGAGGTACCCCCTCTCACCAGAGTATGACTACTCCCTCTCCCCCTCTCGATGGACTAGGGAGAGACCGAGTAGTCATACGTTTGTCAATGCCGTTTAGCGTAACAGGAAAGAAATAAATTTATCTGTAAAGCCAGACATTTTCCCTTTATTGTATAGTATTATTATTAGTATTACTTTTAAGCCACAACCCAAGTTGGAAAAGGAGGATGCTATAAGCCCAGGTGCCCAAACAGGGAAAATAGCCTAGTAAGGAAAGGAAACAAGGAAAAATAAAATATTTTAAGAACAGCAATAACACTAAAATAGATAAATATAGGGGACATTAAGGTGGTGAAAAACTGTCACAGATTTCTGGAAGATTCGGGAAATTCTTCACTTGCAGTGAGTACTAGGAGTCTTCATACTTCTAATAATTATCAGGAGACTTCTAGTTTGCTAACTGAACCTAGCGTTAAACTATCCTTTAGATTACTAATAAGAGTTTTTGATAAATATTTATTTTAATATTGTTACTGTTCTTGAATTATTTTATATTGTTAATCACTTCTCTTGTAGTTTCCTTATATCCTTTCCGCACTTGGCTATTTTCCCTGTTGGAGCCCTCAGGTTTATAGCAATCTGCTTTTCCAGCTAGGGTTGTTGCTTAGCAGGTAATAATAATAATAATAATAATAATAATAATAATAATAATAATAATAATGATAATAATAATAATAATAATAATAACCTATTTTCTTCTTGCAGTTATTGGTAGGATTTTTTCATCTTTTCATTTTTTTTTTTAACAAAATGAACAACTGCCAGAAATTTAAAAGGTATAATCTGACATCAGTGGGGAAAAATACAGTATTAGGATTAAGTTTTTATCTTGAATACAATGATGTAATGAAGAGAAAAATTATCCTTTAATATGAGTTGAAAACATGAATGAAATGAAAGGTTTAATATATATATATATATATATATATATATATATATATATACAGTATGTATATATGTATATATATAATGTATATATATATATATATATATATATATATATATATATATATATATATGTGTGTGTGTGTATGTGTTTGTGTTTATGTTTATATAAATATTTGCCATTTTAACTTTGATCTTAAATTTCATTTGAGTTATAGGGGTATCTCTTTTGAATGTTAAATCTTCAGAGATAATCTCATCTCTAAAGTAAATACCTTAATATAATTTTCCTCCAATTATTAAATATGATGATATAGTTAGAGTAACATAGCCACACTCACAAGAGCTGGATTAGTACAATTTAAAAATATTTAAAAGTGAAACTGGTGAACAGAGAGGAAAGTTAAGCCACGAAATAGATACTCGTGGGATTTGATAAGAAAAAAAAATTATATGATAACAAAAGAAATATGTCGAGTCATTAGGTTCAGGAACCGGAGAAGTGTAATAAAGAAAGAAAATAAAATGAGAATAGAGAAAGAGAGAAAGAGAAAAAGAAAGAGAAAGCCAGACTGTCCAGTGCTATAAGGTAACCTCTTTCTCTTCTCTCTTTGCATCTTCGCTGCGATGGGCAGTGTTGCCATAAATGGTTGCGAAGGACAGTGTTGCCATCGGGTGGGGGATATTTTTGGATATTTCGAAGATGAGTTTATGTCCTTTTCACTTTTAGAAATCTAAATATATTGGTCAATGGCATTTTACTCTCCAGTCACATAGTTATTCTGGTAACTGGAAGGCACTACTGGAAACTTTGTATAGTTGTCTATTTATTCCCTGGAAATTTCTTATGGATTTTCTCATATTTTGCAAAACATGCCAAAATGAATTTGTTTTCCCTCTATTAAATCTATTTAAACACATTATTATCTTTTTTTTAATGTCTCTGTTATATCTGTGTAAGCATATATATTTATATATATATATATATATAT
>NC_090725.1:305550122-305557622 GCF_036898095.1 Palaemon carinicauda | reverse complement strand
TGCTCATATGATAAGAATGACGTCAGAATGCTCATTTGATAAGAATGACGTCAGAATGCTCATTGATAAGAATGACGTCAGAATGCTCATTTGATAAGAATGACGTCAGACTGCTCATTTGATAAGAATGACGTCAGAATGCTCATTGATAAGAATGACGTCAGAATGCTCATATGATAAGAATGACGTCAGAATGCTCATTGATAAGAATGACGTCAGAATGCTCATTTGATAAGAATGACGTCAGACTGCTCATTTGATAAGAATGACGTAGACTGCTCATTTGATTAGAATGACTTAGGATCCTCATTTGATAAGAATAACGTCAGAATGCTCATATGATAAGAATGATGTCAGAATGCTCATTGATAAGAATGACGTCAGAATGCTCATTTGATAAGAATGACGTCAGAAAACTCATTTGATAAGAACGTCGTCAGAATTCTCATTTGATTAGAATGACGTCAGAAAGGTCATGTGATAAGAACAACGTCAGAATGCTCATATGATAAGATTGACGTAGAATGCTCATTTGATAAGAATGACATACAATTGTCTTTTGAAAAGATTGACGTAGAATGCTCATTTGATTAGAATGACGTCAGAAAGCTCATTTGATAAGAATGACGTCAGAATGCTCATTTGATAAGAATGACGTTAGAATGCCATATTGAAAAGAGATCAACTTCCTCTAGAAATCCTTGTTGAAGGTTTCGATGTCGTCTTTGCAAGTGAAACGCATTACCAATATCCTGTCCTACATACTTACTGGGGTCATTTTCTTCCGTGAACGGAAATCGGGAGACGTCAGAAAGGGCACGGCTCATTTTTACTGAGGAATTTACTTTCATTCATTAGATTATAATTGTTGAAAAATATTAAAAAAAATGTCTTCATAGGTGTATTGATTTACCTTTATGTGTACTGTTGAATAGTTATTATTTCATTTACTACAGTAGATTACACGTGATATGAATTCTCTGTAAAGTAATTTATTGAACAAATAGTTAATGTTAATGATGAACAGTTTAGAATAAAATCCTTATTGATATGAAATTAAGTCTTATTTTGACACAATTGAGTTTGATTCATTATTTAGTTTGAATTAAATTGCTCCTTTTAAGACAATTGAATTTAATTCATTATTCAATTTGGAATAAATTGCTGATTGAAAAGAAGAGATTTCATATTTCTAATAAATATATGGATTGACAGTTACCCTGGTTCGGTGATGAGTCAGATAACTTCTTACGTAAATTTCAAGGCGTTGAGGTCACCCCATACTCTCGCACAGTAGTCTAACAAGGTTAACCTCTATTTTTTTCGACGACATAATTCTTAATTTTACATAGCATATATTTATTTTAATGTTGTTAATTTTCTAAGAATATATTATTTTCCATTGTTCTCTTTCCTCACTGGGCTATTTTCCCTGTTAGGGCCCCGAGGCTTATAGAACCCTGCTTTTCTAACTAGGGTTGTAGCTTAGCAAGTAATGCTAATAATAATAATCTATCAAGTACATGAACCATCCAAGAATTGTAATATATATATATATATATATATATATATATATATATATACAGTATATACATATATATATATATATATATATATATATATATATATATTAATCTCTCTCTCTCTCTCTCTCTCTCTCTCTCTCTCTCTCTCTCTCTCTCTCTCTCTCTCTCTCTATATATATATATATATATATATATATGTTTTACCCCCTGTTTTTGTGTTTGTTTGTGAACAGCTTCCTGGCCACAATTTTAATCGTGGAGTAATGAAATTTGCAAGGATTAACTGTTATGTAAAAAAACAGTTCAATTTTGGAAGGTCAAGGTCACGGTCAAGCAAATCTCCAGTTCACGTACTGCCTTAAGTTGGGACATCGTTGTCACAGAGACTTCAAAATTGGTTCATATTTAGGTGTATAAAAAAAACCCACCCCAATTAATACATGTTAAGCTCAAAGGTCAAGGTCAAGGTCGAGCAAAAGGTCGAAAAATAAGCTGCCGCGGCGGAGGTCTGCGCTCTACTATGTGCCCCTCTAGTTGGGTATAATTTTTATGAAAGGTTAATGAAAGAATTACGTGGATATCTTCATGACAAGAATTTTATGTTAATTTGTTGCACGTGAATTTGTGACCCTGAATACATTTTATAACATTATTGTTATTATGTAAACTATGTACGCTTGCCATATACTTGCATCACATCAGTAGCTATTATTATAATTTGCAACCCTATAAGTCTATTATATATATATATATATATATATATATATATATATATATATATATATATGACTGGGAATACCTTAACTTGGTGAAATGTATATGTATTACCATGATCGGCAAAGCTGAAATATTCAGGGCCACTCATATTAGGTTGGTTTGCTGGGAACGACCTGACTGAAATCTCCCACCATTACCAATCCGCAGTTAGTCAGCGTGGTGAGGAAAACTGGCCAATTGACATATTTGAGGCCTTTGTCCTGCAGTGGACTAGATATGGATGCATTCTATTATTATTATTATTATTATTATTATTGTTGTTGTTGTTGTTGTTGTTGCAAAGCTACCACCCTAGGGGCTCCAACAGGGGAAATAGCCCAGTGAGGAAAGGAAAAAAGGAAAATTAAATATTTTAAGAAGAGTAACATTAACGTAGATATCTCCTATATAAACTATAAAAACTTTAACAAAACAAGAGGAAGAGAAATTAGATAGAAGAGTGTGCTCGAGTGTAAACTCAAGCAAGAGAACTCTTACCCAAGACAGTGGACAGCCATGGTACCCAGGCTATTGCACTGTTGTGTATATATATATATATATATATATATATATATATATATATATATATGTGTGTGTATATATATATATATATATATATATATATATATATATCACCTAATCAGAAATAGGTTTCTACGTCACATATCGTTATCATTAATCGTTATCATTAGCATCCAGTCATTCACTGGCCAAAGCTTCTCCCAACTTATGCAACCCTAACCTAGTTCCAGGTCACTTGTAAGGATACTTATTGCATCAATTGCAGAAGAGCAACTTTCACTTACTTAGGTTTCAGGAAAACAGTACTCTCTCTCTCTCTCTCTCTCTCTCTCTCTCTCTCTCTCTCTCTCTCTCTCTCTCTCGCAGACATCAATAGCTTAAAACACGAGTGATAATCTTATGATTGTTATAATAATGATTAATAAATGAATACCTGCAAACGCATTAAATATGTACTGTATGTCATGCATGTATGAATATTGTAGTTATGCATCTAAGTAAGGATTTTAGCTGATGTCAAAGCATATATTGATATATATCATGTACTATATATATATATATATATATATATATATATATATATATATATATATATATATATATATATATATATATATATATATATATGAAATCATTATTATTATTGTTGTTGTTATTATTATTAATAATATCTGAGTTACAACACTAGTTCGAAAAGCAGGATGCTATAAGCCCAGTGGTTCCAATTGGCAAAAATAGTCCAGTGAGGAAAGGTATAAGGAAATA
The DNA here is from genome assembly GCF_036898095.1 of Palaemon carinicauda. Lineage (NCBI taxonomy): Eukaryota > Metazoa > Arthropoda > Malacostraca > Decapoda > Palaemonidae > Palaemon > Palaemon carinicauda. Next base: position 305,554,053 of record NC_090725.1, on the reverse strand, counting down.
AACTACAACAGAAGTGTTGAATGATTAATATAAGCAATTTTAAAAACAGTAACATTGAAATAGATCTTTCATATATAAACTATGAAGAGAGACTCATGTCCGCCTATTCAACATAAAAAAAATTTCCTGCAAGTTTGAACTTATGAAGTTCCGCCGATTCAACTACCCGATTAGTAAGATCATTCCACAACTTGATCACAGCTGGAATAAAACTTCTAGAATAATGTGCAGTGTTGAGCCTTATATTGGAAAAGGTATGACTATTAGAATTGACTGCATACCTAGTACTAAGCACAGCATGGTACTGTCCGGGAAGATTTGAATGCAAAGGATGGTCAGAATTATGCAAAATCTTATGCAACATGCATAACGAACTAACTGAACGACGGTGCCCAGAGACTAATATCTAGATCAAACATGAGAAATTTAATAGACCATAAATTTCTGTCGAACAAATTTAGATGAGGATCAGCAGCTAAAGACCAGACAGAACAATACTCGATACAAGGTAGAGTGAAGGAATTAACACACTTCTTCAGAATAGATTCATCACCGAAAATCTTAAAAGACTTTTCTCAATAAGACCATATTTTGTGCAAATGAAGAAGAGAAAGACGGAATATGTTTATAAAAAAAAAATACAATCAAGAATCACACTTAAAATTTCAAAAGAGTCGTATTATTATTATTATTATTATTATTATTATTATTATTATTATTATTATTATTATTATTACTTGCTAAGCTACTATTATTATTATTATTATTATTATTATTATTATTATTATTAATATTATTATTACTTGCTAAGCTACAACCCTAGTTGGAAAAGCAGGACGCTATAAGCCCAAGGGCCCCAACAGGGAAAATAGCCCAGTGAGGAAAGGAAATAAGGAAAAACTGCAAGAGAAGTTTGAGAACAATAACTTTAAAATAAATCTTTCATATATGAATTATAAAAACTTGAAAATAACAAGAGGATAAAAACTTAAAAATAACAAGAGGGAAAATAAATAAGATAGAATAGTGTGCCAGAGTGTACCCTCAAGTAGAGACTTGAAGAAATATTATCAATGCTGAGATCTGGATGTTGAGGAGCCACTGTCCTCGACCTACTTAAAGTCATTACTTATTTACCATCCCGGTATATCCTCTTATTGTATGAATTCCCGGATGTTGAATAGAAATTCTACATACAATTGAGGAAATGGATGGAGAGAGGAAACGTCAGAAGGAGTGCTGACTAGAATGAATCATTACAGGAATTTGGAAGATATAGGTTGATGAGGTTATTATTATTATTATTATTATTATTATTATTATTATTATTGTTATTATTAAGATTATTATTATTATTATTATTATTATTATTATTATTATTAAAAATTTAATTAGAACTATTATTATTAGTGAAAATACTATTTTTTATTAAGATTAATGAAATATTATTATTGAAATTATTAATATTATTATTATTATTATTATTATTATTATTATTGAAATTATTAAAATGATTATTATTATTATTATTAAAATTTTAATTACAAGTATTATTATTACTAAAAATACTATTTTTATTAAGATTATTGAAATATTATCATTGAAATTATTAAAATTATTATTATTATTATTATTATTATTATTATTATTATTTGAATCATTATCATTATTAAATTATTATAAGAATTATTATTCTTATCATTATAAAAATTATTAAAATCATCATTGTTATTAAAAAATATCATGATAAAAATTATAATAATTATTGTTATTATTATTATTATTATTATTATTATTATTATTATTATTATTATTATTATTATTATTATTATTATTATTATTACGATACAGTAGGGAAATGCGTGATGGGAGGAAATAGAATACCAGCGAGTATAAGGAATACTAAATTCTCTCACGGATTGGCTGAGGAATTATTCATATTCATGAGTCACTGTAGTGAATAATATTATTTACTGTTCTCCTTTTATTATTCATCCAGCATTCCGTTTCCTTTCCCTCTTCATTGTGCTGCAAATCAGCTGTTATTGTTGTACGAGGGTTTAGTTGTTACAGTTGAGTTGCATATGGATTACCTTCTTCATCGTCACGTCCTTGTACATCATTCTATTGCGTGAATATATATATATATATATATATATATATATATATCTATATATATTTATATATATATATAAATAAATATATATATATATACATATATATATATATATATATATATATATGTATATATATATATATATATATATATATATACATATATATATATATATATATATATATCGATATATAGATATAGATATATATATATATATATGTATATATATATATCATATATATATATATGTGATATATAGATATAGATATATATATATATATATATATATATATATATATGTGTGTATATATATATATCATATATATATGTATATATATATATATATATATATATATATATATATATATATATATATATACAGGCTGGTATATACAGTGATGGGAATAACACTAGGAGACAATATAAGTGCGACATGGATACGAAAGCAAACCAAAGTAAATGATATTCTAATAACATGCAAGAAAAAGAAATAAGAATGGGCTGGACATATGATGAAAATGAAAGATAATTGATGGAAATTAAGAATAACAGAAGGTGTCCTTGATATTGCAAACAAAGCAGGGGAAGGAAGAGTTAAGAAAATGATCGGGTATAGACCATAAACAAACGAGAGCAGATGGACGTTTCTGAGACTTTGTCCTGCAGTGGACTAGCAACGGCTGATGATGATGATGAATACAAGTAAACTTTCATACGAGCAGACGAAGTTGATCTTTATAAACAATTGTTGCAAATTGTTTAATGTGAATGCAAATCCTTCCTTATTATTATTAGTTCGAATGATCTTAACGAATTCTCTGCTGTGTTGTTTATTTAATAAATTAATATATTAGATTACCCTTTCACTTCACCAGTAAATCATACACTATACATCAAATAGTCAGAAGGGAGATGTATATATAATCCAGTTATTTTTGTTTATAAGAACGAACTTTCAAAATATCGATGCACGTACTCATCTTCGGCGTTTTTAAAAGAATATGCGAGTTGAAGTTAAATTAGGAGACAACTTTGGTCCTTGCTCTCCCTAGACCTCTTCTTGTCGGGTTTCTTTGAAGACGCTAATCTTAAACGGGGTGAAACGATTTAGTGAATCCTAATAACACATTTTCTCTTGTAACCTCCTCCTGATAACGAAGATTTGAAGGGCGCATTTTCAATCGTTGCAACGGCCCTCCGTCCCTTGTCGGTGCAAGTGCTAAGCCCGAGATGTTTTTGAAGGAAATTGGTCTCCCATGTTTCAGTAAAGTGCGGAATAATTTTTTTTCCTATTGATCGAGGACGAAGTTTCTGAATATATGTGTCCTTCAGTCGTAATTGTTTAGGAACCTAGGATCTCTACCAACTTTACTGATGAAGAACACATCTTCAGACATAGCCTAGGTGTCCATAAAGCTCCCTTTGTAAATTTCAGGCTCCCCGCTTTGCCCATTCTGGCAGTGGTCTGTGTTAGTCAGCCTTGTATAGACCCCCAAAGCATGACCTGTTTTGGTCTTGACTACTTTTTAAGTCAAGGGCGTTAAGGGTTAATCCTTACTGCCTTTGCAAGTGAAGGAAAAGACACCAAGAACTTTAAATAATTATTAGAAATTTTCAAGGCCCTCCTTTGTTTCTGCATGGATAAATGTATGCATAAATTCCCATGCTTTGCATCTTGGCACTCCGTTTTATGACTCTCGTGATGCTAGTACTTTGTATAAGGGCTCGACTAATCCTTGGAATTCGCGTACTGGTATTTATGTTAGTGGCACTTTGTATAGTAATACTCCTGTTGTTCAAACCTCTTAATCAAAA
>NC_090725.1:305539930-305544930 GCF_036898095.1 Palaemon carinicauda | reverse complement strand
GCCAGACTGGGGTTCGAGTCCCGCTCAGACTCGTTAGTTCCTTTGGACGCTGCAACCTCGCCATCCTTGTGAGCTAAGGATGGAAGGTTTGAGGGAGCCTATAGGTCTATCTGTTGAGTCATCAGCAACCACTGCCTGGCCCTCCTTGGTCCTAGCTTGGGTGGAGAGGGGGCTTGGGCGCTGAACATATGTAATATGGTCAGTCTCTAGGGCATTGTCCTGCTTGATAGGGCAGTGTCACTGTCCCTTGCCTCTGCCATTCATGAGTGGCCTTTAAACCTTTAAACTTTTAAGTACATATTCCCCTCAAACATTTCATCTTTCCAGCTTCAACTTTCCTCTTTCAGTTTCATTTAACCCCCTTGTCTTCCATTTACATTCAGACTCATTTCTATATCTCTTATTCACATCCTATTTCTTCCCAAGCTTCACCAATTCCTTGATGTTCCTCTTCTTTCAATTCCTCCCAGTAGTCTGTCACAGTAACTCCCAATACATTTAGGAATTTTCATCCTCCTGTTTCACATCCAATCGCTGTCATACTGACTTTTAACTCTTTCTTCTTACAAACAGTATTGAATCCTTTCAGTAGCTTCTTTAATTTTTCCTCTCCATCCCCAATCATAACAGTGTCATTCCAAACTCCATTCAAGAGTTATTTACTTCTCCCAAAACTTTGCATCTACATCAGATTCCCTTTCTATGATTTTTAACACTACCTTTATCCATGAAAATACCATAGCCTACGATATCAGATATTATTAATTAATCTCGTTCTTATCACATGTCCAAACCATCTGCATCTCTGGGCTTTTGTTCGTAATGTGATCTTACCATGCTTTCCTTCTAATGTTAATAGCTTTAAATCTTTGTATTTTTAACCATCATATCTGTTTGATTCTCTACTTGTGAAATATTTTTATTTTAGGCTCCATTTCACCATCACTGTCACCACACTCTTTCTTACATCTGTCTTGGGTGTCGGCTCACAGTCCAGTGTTCTTCCAAGGTATAATAAATGTTTTACATCTTCCAAGACCTTCATATCTATCACAACAGAGTTATTAACTTTTCAAACGTATGTTATATATTTCGACAACTAAAGTTTTTTACTCTGTACATTCTGTAGTCCTTAGTACTTCTTGTGACGTCATCTCTAACATTCGGTACGTTATTCGGAAAACTTCATAGCTACGTTTTGTTTGATTCTTTTCAATCACATTTAGTTTTTTATTCTTACTTTGGCATGTATTCCTCCTTCCTCCCCATTCCACTCATCCACCTTTGGAATAATCCCACCATGCCTTTTAAGATTCTACTGTTTTGTAGGTAGTAGGTTAGCTAGTGCACCAGCCACCCGTTGAGATACTACCGCTAGAGAGTTATGAGGCCTTTTAATGGCCAGAGAGTACTCATTGGATCCTTCTCTATGGTTACTGTTCATTTTTCCTTTGCCTACACACACACTGAATAGCCTGACTTATTCTTTATATATTCTCTTATGTCCTCATACACCTGATAACACAGATTGCCAAACCATTCTTCTTCACTCAAGGGGTTACTGCACTGTAATTGTTCAGTGGCCCTTTTCCTCTTGGTAAGGGTAGAAGAAACTCTATAGCTATGGTAAGCAGCTTTTCTAGAAGGACACTCCAAAATCAAGCTATTGTTCTCTAGTCTTGGGTAGTGCCATAGCCTCTGTACCATGGTCTTCCACTGTCTTGGGTTAGAGATCTTTTGCTTGAGGGTACACTCGGTCACGCTATTCTATCTTATTTCACTTCCTCTTGTTTTGTTGAAGTTTTTATAGTTTTTGTAAGAGATATTTATTTTAATGTTCTTACTGTTCTTAAAATATTTTATTTTCCCTTTTCCTTTCCTCACTGGGCTATTTTACCTGTTAGAGCCCTTGGTCTTATGGCATCCTGCTTTTCCAACTAGGGTTGTAGCTTAGCAAGTACTACTACTACTACTACTACTACTACTACTACTACTACTACTACTACTACTACTACTACTACTACTAATAATAATAATAATAATAATAATAATAATAATAATAACAATAATAATAATAATAATAATAATAACAGTCATGCACCAGCTTTCCTGTACTCCTTGTTAACCTCTTCCAAAACTATGATAGATTCTGCTGGTCCCCTTTGCCAATTATATTTTTTTTAATAGCTAAAATGACCTATTAACATCTTAACTCCCTCACAACTTTTTTTATATGTTTATAATTAGTATATATCGGAGAGGGAAATTAACAGAAAGCTTTCACTCTTCATGGCAAGATACGAATTCAACCTTGCTTTAAATCACAGGAACTACGAGTTTCTGCTTGAGATGTTAAGTCCCACATGATAAAAACTGATCATTATAAATCCAGACGGGTTCTTTGTTATTGAGGCGTCTCCAAGAACATATACTTGTGTTAGAAATCTATTTTGAATATGTTAGGGAGAAAGTACTAAGTAACTACGAAGCTGAAGGTTTTCACACTGAAACCACCTATACTTAGGAGAAGTAATTTAAGTTTTAGTGTTTGTGGAGTGTGTGTAACAAGCTCTCTATTCATTTTTTAGATTAAACTCATCCTCTTATATGTAGAGATCTATGTTTGGGTATTTACCACTTGCAAAATTGACATTGTAATTAGTTGGATTTAGATTTCTGGACAAAGCATGTAGCCTTGATCAGGATTTTTTATATCACACACACACATAAGCACATACACACATATATGTATATATATATATATATATATAGAGAGAGAGAGAGAGAGAGAGAGAGAGAGAGAGAGAGAGAGAGAGAGAGAGAGAGAGAATGTATGAGCAGTATATATATATATATATATATATATATATATATATATATATATATATATATATATATATATATATATATATATATATATATATATACCGGCGGACGCTACCTGTCAAGAATGATGAATAAATATTTAGATACTTATGCGTGCATGCATACGCACGCCCCTCTCACCATGGTATGACTACTCCCTTTCCTCCCTACCCGAGGATAAGGAGAGCTGAGCGGGACAATATATGTATATATATATATATATATATAGAGAGAGAGAGAGAGAGAGAGAGAGAGAGAGAGAGAGAGAGAGAGAGAGAGAGAGAGAGAGAGAGAGACCCACTTGCTCTTTATTATATAAGGGAGATATATAATAACAATATATATTCCATTTAATCTTTAAAGGTCTCTTTTGCACACGCATTTTCACTATTTGAAAAATTGCTTTATTCAAATATCTGGTTTGTACATGGGATATCGACTGCATTATTATTATTATTATTATTATTATTATTATTATTATTATTATTATTATTATGACTAGCTAAGCGACAACCCTTGTCGTAAAAACAGGATGCTATAAGGCCAGAGGCTCCAACAGGGTAAAAATAGCTCAGTGAGGAAAGGAAATACGGAAATAAACTCTATGAGAAGTACTGACCAATTGAATTAAAATATTATAAGAACAATAACATTAAAACAGATCTAGCATATAAACTATAAAAAGAGACTTATGTCATCCTGTTCAACATGAAAACATTCGCTGCAACTTTGAACTTTTTGAAGTTCTACCAATTCAACTACGATTACAAGTGGTTGAACTTGAATCAACATCTGCCATAATCATCTACTTGTATCATGAAGAAAAAGTTGTGCAGACCTCGTTACAGTTTTGAGCTCGTCCAGTGACTCGGTAACTTGTTGAACGACTTCGCCCGTGTCTTAATTGATAAAGTCACTGGTCTGTCCTCGTGTCTGATTTCTCCTGGTTTGTTTGTTTATCTGTTTATAGATGAGTGAGCGATTATTTTAGTAATGTGTGAATATTGGTATTATATTATTATTATTACTAACCAAGCTACAACCCTAGTTGGAAAAGCAGGATGCTATAAGCCCAGGGGCTCCAATAGGGAAAAATAGCTCAGTGTGGAAAGGAAATAAGAAAATAAATAAATGAAGAGAAAAAATTATCAATAAATCATTCTAAAAAAAGTAACAACGTCAAAACAGATATGTCATAATATATATAAACTATTAACAACGTCAAAAACAAATATGTCATATATAAACTATAAAAAGACTCATGTCCGCTTGGTCAACAAAAAAGCATTTGCTCCAACTTTGAACTTTTGAAGTTCTACTGATTCAACTACCCGATTAGGAAGATCATTCCACAACTTGGTAACAGCTGGAATAAAACTTCTAGAGTACTGCGAAGTATTGAGCCTCATAATGGAGGCAACAAATGCAGCCGTTTCTAGTCCACTGCAGGACAAAGGCATCAGGGTTGTGGTGGGCTATGGGGTAACGTCCCTGAATGGTGATCGCCAGATTTAATTGCGACTGAAACCAGACACCTTTATGTTTCGAAATGGGTTTTGAAAAGCTCTTCTCTCTCTCTCTCTCTCTCTCTCTCTCTCTCTCTCTCTCTCTCTCTCTCTCTCTCTATCTCTCTCTCTCTCTCTCTCTGTTGAATCCTTATTTTCACTGTAGTTTTCTTATCAATACTTAACTGTTAAATACGAAAATATTAACTTTTCGATTTTTTCCATGTAAATGTTTTTACGTTTGGACACTGAAATGTTTAGTGGAATTTTTCCTGTAATTTTGTCTTTAAGATGTTATGATATAAAAAATATTTTCCAGCTGTAACCTTCTTGGTTTTTTAATAAATTCTTTTTAGCGTCTATACCAATTAACCCTTTTTATAATAATTATTTAAAAAACATCTCAAAATTGTTGTGCTTATAATTCACTATTTTCGTCTTCAATGTTTTTTTTTAATATGTAAACAAAATTCTTTCTCTTGCTTGATGCTACACTTGGGCACACTATTCTATTTTATATCACTTCCTCTTGTTTTGTTAAATTTTTTATAGTTTATATATGAGATATTTATTTTAATATTGTTACTCTTCCTAAAATATTTTATCTTTCTGGGTTTCCTTTCCTCACTG